>NC_092335.1:424032500-424632500 GCF_046630445.1 Rutidosis leptorrhynchoides | reverse complement strand
TTTCAGAAACAGTTGGGATCGACATCTACCGTTAGCAGAATTTTCCTACAACAACAGCTACCATTCAAGCATTGAGATGGCGCCGTTTGAAGCACTTTATGGTAGAAAGTGCAGGTCTCTGATTTGTTGGAGTGAAGTGGGGGATAGACAGATTACGGGTCCGGAGATTATACAAGAAACTACCGAGAAGATCATCCAAATTCAACAACGGTTGAAAACCGCCCAAAGTCTACAAAAGAGCTACGCTGACATTAAAAGAAAAGATATAGAATATGAAATTGGAGAGATGGTCATGCTTAAAGTTACACCTTGGAAAGGCGTTGTTCGATTTGGTAAACGAGGGAAATTAAATCCAAGGTATATTGGACCATTCAAGATTATTGATCGTGTCGGACCAGTAGCTTACCGACTTGAGTTACCTCAACAACTCGCGGCTGTACATAACACTTTCCACGTCTCGAATTTGAAGAAATGTTTTGCTAAAGAAGATCTCACTATTCCGTTAGATGAAATCCAAATCAACGAAAAACTCCAATTCATCGAAGAACCCGTCGAAATAATGGATCGTGAGGTTAAAAGACTTAAGCAAAACAAGATACCAATTGTTAAGGTTCGATGGAATGCTCGTAGAGGACCCGAGTTCACCTGGGAGCGTGAAGATCAGATGAAGAAGAAATACCCGCGTCTATTTCCAGAAGATTCATCAACACCTTCAACAGCTTAAAATTTCGGGACGAAATTTATTTAAAGGGTAGGTACTGTAGTGACCCGAACTTTTTCATGTTTATATATATTAATTGAGATTGATATTTACATGATTAAATGTTTCCAACATGTTAAGCAATCAAACTTGTTAAGACTTGATTAATTGAAATATGTTTCATATAGACAATTGACCACCCAAGTTGACCGGCGATTCACGAACGTTAAAACTTGTAAAAACAACATGACGATATATATATATGGATATACATATGGTTAACATGAGATTATGATAAGTAATTATCTCCATAAGTATATTAACAATGAGTTATATACATATAAACAAGACTACTAACTTAAGGATTTCGAAACGAGACATATATGTAACGATTATCGTTGTAACGACATTTAAATGTATATATATCATATTAAGATATATTAATATATCATAATATCATGATAATATAATAATTTAACATCTCATTAGATATAATAAACAATGGGTTAACAACATTAATTGAGATCGTTAACTTAAAGGTTTCAAAACAACACTTACATGTAACGACTAACGATGACTTAACGACTCAGTTAAAATGTATATACATGTAGTGTATTTAGATGTATTAAAATACTTTTGGAAGACTTCAAGACATATATCAAAACACTCATACTTAACGAAAATGGTTACAGTTACTTTCCCATTCTTTTCTTTCATCAAGAATTCTAGTCGTATTCTTACCCGTATTATACACAGCTTCAAAACGTACTTACTATGGGTATATACCAATAGGAACTAGCATGGGATTCCACTCTTGATTATGTCATGTATGACTAATCAATTTTAACTTCTACCATGAGCTAGTCAACTAACTAGAACTCCTTTTAACCCCACTCACCACTCACCAATTACCACTCATCATTCACTCCATTTCACTTCCAATTCTCTTTCTAATTATCTCTCAACACACACACTATTATGAACGTATTTTTCCAGTAGTTAATCATCATCTTCATCAAAAATCACTTCAAGAATCAAGCTATAATCATCATAGGAAGAACACTTCAAGAACACTTCAAAAAATCCCTTCAAGTTTACTAATTTACTTCCAAGCTTTCTAATCCATTCCAAGTAATCATCTAAGATCAAGAAACCTTTGTTATATACAGTAGGTTATCTTTCTTATTCAAGGTAATATTCATATTCAAACTTTGATTCAATTTCTATAACTATAAACTATCTTAATTCGAGTAAAAATCTTACTTGAACTTGTTTTTGTGTCATGATCCTACTTCAAGAACTTTCAAGCCATCCAAGATCCTTTGAAGCTAGATCATTTCTTGTCACTTCCAGTAGGTTTACCTACTAAACTTGAGGTAGTAATGATGTTCATAACATCATTCGATTCATATATATAAAACTATCTTATTCGAAGGTTTAAACTCGTAATCACTAGAACATAGTTTAGTTAATTCTAAACTTGTTCGCAAACAAAAGTTAATCCTTCTAACTTGAGTTTTAAAATTAACTAAACACATGTTCTATATCTATATGATATGCTAACTTAATGATTTAAAATCTGGAAACACGAAAAACACCGTAAAACCGGATTTACGCCGTCGTAGTAACACCGCGGGCTGTTTTGGGTTAGTTAATTAAAAACTATGATAAACTTTGATTTAAAAGTTTTTATTCTGAGAAAATGATTTTTATTATGAACATGAAACTATATCCAAAAATTATGGTTAAACTCAAAGTGGAAGTATGTTTTCTAAAATGGTCATCTAGACGTCGTTCTTTCGACTGAAATGACTACCTTTACAAAAACGACTTGTAACTTATTTTTCCGACTATAAACCTATACTTTTTCTGTTTAGATTCATAAAATAGAGTTCAATATGAAACCATAGCAATTTGATTCACTCAAAACGGATTTAAAATGAAGAAGTTATGGGTAAAACAAGATTGGATAATTTTTCTCATTTTAGCTACGTGAAAATTGGTAACAAATCTATTCCAACCATAAGTTAATCAACTTGTATTGTATATTATGTAATCTTGAGATACCATAGACACGTATACAATGTTTCGACCTATCATGTCGACACATCTATATATATTTCGGAACAACCATAGACACTCTATATGTGAATGTTGGAGTTAGCTATACAGGGTTGAGGTTGATTCCAAAATATATATAGTTTGAGTTGTGATCAATACTGAGATATGTATACACTGGGTCGTGGATTGATTCAAGATAATATTTATCGATTTATTTCTGTACATCTAACTGTGGACAACTAGTTGTAGGTTACTAACGAGGACAGCTGACTTAATAAACTTAAAACATCAAAATATATTAAAAGTGTTGTAAATATATTTTGAACATACTTTAATATATATGTATATATTGTTATAGGTTCGTGAATCAACAGTGGCCAAGTCTTACTTCTCGACGAAGTAAAAATCTGTGAAAGTGAGTTATAGTCCCACTTTTAAAATCTAATATTTTAGGATGAGAACACATGCAGGTTTTATAAATGATTTACAAAATAGACACAAGTACGTGAAACTACATTCTATGGTTGAATTATCGAAATCGAATATGCCCCTTTTTATTAAGTCTGGTAATCTAAGAATTAGGGAACAGACACCCTAATTGACGCGAATCCTAAAGATAGATCTATTGGGCCTAACAAACCCCATCCAAAGTACCGGATGCTTTAGTACTTCGAAATTTATATCATATCCGAAGGGTGTCCCGGAATGATGGGGATATTCTTATATATGCATCTTGTTAATTTCGGTTACCAGGTGTTCACCATATGAATGATTTTTATCTCTATGTATGGGATGTGTATTGAAATATGAAATCTTGTGGTCTATTATTATGATTTGATATATATAGGTTAAACCTATAACTCACAAACATTTTTATTGACGTTTTAAGCATGTTTATTCTCAGGTGATTATTAAGAGCTTCCGCTGTCGCATACTTAAATAAGGACGAGATTTGGAGTCCATGCTTGTATGATATTGTGTAAAAACTGCATTCAAGAAACTTATTTTGTTGTAACATATTTGTATTGTAAACCATTATGTAATGGTCGTGTGTAAACAGGATATTTTAGATTATCATTATTTGATAATCTACGTAAAGCTTTTTAAACCTTTATTTATGAAATAAAGGTTATGGTTTGTTTTAAAAATGAATGCAGTCTTTGAAAAACGTCTCATATAGAGGTCAAAACCTCGCAACGAAATCAATTAATATGGAACGTTTTTAATCAATAAGAACGGGACATTTCATAAAATACTTAAACAGATCATGACCAATCACTAGAATATCGAAGCCCTAATGCACAAACATGTCCTGCATGTTTTGATCCATGTAAGAGCTTCGTGAGAGGATCCGCTATATTAAGATCTGTGTGAACTTTGCGAATACATATCTTTCCCTTTTTAACTTCATCCCTTATGTAGTTGAATCTCCGCTCAATGTGACGGGTCTTTTGGTGAGCACGAGGTTCCTTGATTTGAGCAATCGCACCCTCGTTGTCACAAAAGATCTCAAGAGGGTCCTGAATGGAAGGGACTACTCCTAAGTCGTCGATGAATTTCTTCATCCATGCAGCTTCCTGAGCTGCCAATGATGCGGCGATGTACTCCGACGCTGTAGTGGATAAAGCAACAACATCCTATTTTGAACTCTTCCAAGAGACTGCACCTCCATTTAACGTGAAGACATAACCGGATTGTGATCGAGAATCATCTCGATCAGTTTGGAAACTCGCGTCCACATAACCTTTTACAGCGAGTTCCTCCTCACCAGACCCGTATATAAGAAACATATCCTTAGTCCTCCTAAGGTATTTCAATATACTTTTAACAGCAATCCAATGACTGTTTCCTGGGTTATTCTGGTATCTACTTGTCAAGCTTAGAGCGCATGACACATCCAGTCTAGTACATATCATTGCATACATGATTGACCCAATAGCAGATGCGTATGGGACATTCTTCATTCTCTCTTGTTCATCTTTCGTGGTAGGACACTGAGATGAACTGAGAACGGTTCCTCTTTGAATAGGCACCAAACCTTTCTTAGAGTTTTCCATCTTGAACCTTTTCAAGATTTTATCAATGTATGTACTTTGACTTAAACCTATCAATTTCTTGGATCTATTCCTATAGATCCCTATCCCCAATATATATTGTGCTTCTCCAAGGTCCTTAATATAGAAGCAACTTTTAAGCCAAGTTTTGACTTCTTGCATTGTGGTAATATCATTCCCAAATAACAATATATCATCCACGTATAGTACGAGGAACATGATGGTGCTCCCACTAGCCTTCTTGTATACACAAGCTTCATCACCATTTTTAATGAAGCCAAATTTCTTTGCCTCCTCATTAAAACGATGATTCCACATTCTAGATGCTTGTTTCAGTCCGTAGATTGATTTCTTTAACTTGCATACCTTTTTAGGATATTTCGGATCAACAAAACCTTCGGGCTGTACCATATAGACATCTTCCTCAAGATATCCATTTAGGAAGGCTGTTTTGACATCCATTTGCCATATTTCATAGTCATAATGAGCAGCAATGGCAAATAATATCCTAATAGACTTTAGCATTGCCACAGGCGAGAAAGTTTCATCATAGTCAACCCCTTGAGTTTGAGTGAAACCTTTTGCTACAAGTCTAGCTTTGTATGTATCCAAGTTTCCATGTATGTCGGTTTTCTTCTTGAAAATCCATTTGCAATCAACTAGCCTAGAGCTAAGAGGTTGCGCAACAAGTTCCCAAACTTGGTTATCATACATGGATTGCATCTCGGCGTTCATGGCTTCCTGCCATTTGTCTTTATCAATCCTTGATAAAGCATCTTTGTAGTTTGTGGGTTCATCCAAATCAACCACATAGCAACCATCCATGAGAAACCCATATCTCTCGGGAGGATTACTAATCCTACTAGATCTTCGAACGTCTTGTATACTTTGATCAACCACTTGATCATTCTCAACATTTTCATGTTGAGTGCTAGTGTCAACCAATTGTGTATGATTTACTTGATCTTGAACCTCTTCAAAATCTATCTTCCTTTCACTATTACCTTCCATTAGGAACTTAGTTTCAAGGAATTCTGCTTTTCGAGCAACAAATACATTTTGCTCGATTGGATCATAGAAATAGTATCCCATATCATCCTTGGGATATCCTATGAAGATACACTTCGTGGATCGAGCATGCAACTTATTAGCATCATAGCGCTTAGGATAAGCTTCACATCCCCACACTTTCAAGTATGATAGAGAATGAGGTTTTCCAAACCACATCTCGTGAGGAGTTCGTTCCACTTTCTTGGTTGGGGCCATATTTAAAATACGAGCCGCGGAGCTTAGACAATAACCCCAAAATGATAGAGGTAACGAGCTTCTTGCCATCATAGATCGAACCATATCCATTAGGGTTTGGTTCCTCCTTTTGGAAACTCCATTAAGTTGGGGTGTTCCTGGTGGAGTAAGTTGTGAGATAATCCCACAACTCCTAAGATGATCTTGGAAGGCATCGCTTAGGTATTCACCTCCTCTATCAGTACGAAGTACCTTGATTGTCTTGTTGAGTTGATTTTGTACTTCGTTTTGATATTCTTTGAATGCTTCAAAAGTTTCATCCATATGTCTTAATAAGTAGACATATCCGAAACGACTGAAGTCATCAATGAATGTAACAAAGTATCTTTCACCATTCCTAGTCATGGGCTTAAAGGGTCCACATACATCCGAATGTATTAATCCCAATAAGTCTTTAGCCCTTTCATAGGTCCCTTTGAAAAGTGATTTAGTCATTTTGCCTTGTAAACAAGATTCACATACATCAAACGAGTCCATCTCATTTGATTTCAAAAGTCCATTCTTTTGAAGTGTATGTATTCGGTTCTTGTTTATGTGTCCAAGGCGGCAATGCCATAAGTAGGAATCACTCAAATCCCTTTTTGAGTTTCTTGGTGCTTGTATGGTATATTGAGCTACTAGATGATGTGTCATCATGAACCAATTCATAAATTCCATTTGAAGGCGTAGCCTTAAAATAGAATACATTATCTAAACAAACGTGGATATCATCATTAACAAAATTAAGATTAAAACCACATTGTTTCAAACGGGAAACTAAAATAATGTTTCGACATAAATCTGGTGCATACAAAACATTGTTCAAAATAAGTTCCAAACCACTTGGAAGCTTTAACATAAAGTCTCCTTGAGCCTTCACTTGCACTTTGGCTCCATTACCCATAAAGAGACTTGATGTTCCCGCTTGCTTGCTACTTCTTTTGAACCCCTGCAAAGAATTACAAATGTGAGTTCCACATCCAGTGTCTAATACCTATGTATTAGAAGAAGTAATACTAAGCTCTATATATATACCATATATATATTACCTGAGGATTGCCCCGCATCCCTCTTTTCCTTCAACTCCTTAAGGTAGACCGGGTAGTTTCGTTTCCAGTGACCCATTTCACCACAACCGAAACATGGGTCTTCCTTGGGGTTTGCTTGTCCGGCAACCTTTTGCTTCTTATTCTTGTTTTTGGTTGGGGTAACCATCTTCCCCTTTCCCTTGCCTTGATGAGCGGGTCCTTTCCTCTTAGCCGCCTTTGGCTTAGAGGTGTTATTACCTTTGGACCCACCATCATTGACCATTAGCACGGGTGAAGCCCTCTTACCCATGCTAGTTTACGCCGTCCTAAGCATGCCATGAAGTTCGCCAATGGTCTTATCCATCCCATTCATATTGTAATTGATTACAAATTGGTCAAACCTCTTTGACAAGGAGTTTAGGATAAGATCCGTGGCTAGCTCATTAGATATGTTGAGATTAAGACAGTTTGCGCGATCAATGAGGCTTTTCATCTTAAGGACATAAGATGAAACGGATTGGGTGTCATCTGTAGTGACCCGAACTTTTCCATGTTTATATATATATTAAATTAAATTGTTATTTACATGATTAAGTGTTTCCAACATGTTAAGCAATCAAACTTGTTAAGACTTGATTAATTGAAATAGGTTTCATATAGACAATTGACCACCCAAGTTGGTGATTCACGAACGTTAAAACTTGTAAAAACTATACGATGACATATATATGGTTATATATATAGTTAACATGATTTTATTATAAGTATGTATCTCATTAGGTATTTTAACAATGAGTTATATACATAAAAATGAGACTATTAATTTAAGAAACTCGAAAACGATATATATAACGATTATCGTTATAACAACGTCTTACTGGGTACATATGAATCATATTAAGATATTGATACACTTGGTTAATTATGTTAAATGATAAGTAAATATATTATTAAGTGTATTAACAATGAAATACATATGTAAAAATAAGACTACTAACTTAATGATTTCGAAACGAGACATATATGTAACGATTATCGTTGTAACGACATTTAACTGTATATATATCATACTAAGATATATTATATATCATAATATCATGATAATATAAAAGTTTAACATCTCATTTGTTATAATAAACAATGGTTTAACAACATTCAACAAGATCGTTAACCTAAAGGTTTCAAAACAACATTTACATGTAACGACTAACGATGACTTAACGACTCAGTTAAAATGTATATACATGTAGTGTTTTAATATGTATTCATACACTTTTGAAAGACTTCAAGACACTTATAAAAATACTTCTACTTAACAAAAATGCTTACAATTACATCCTCGTTCAGTTTCATCAACAATTCTACTCGTATGCACCCGTATTCGTACTCGTACAATACACATCTTTTAGATGTATGTACTATTGGTATATACACTCCAATGATCAGATCTTAGCAGCCCATGTGAGTCACCTAACACATGTGGGAACTATCATTTGGCAACTAGCATGAAATATCTCATAAAATTACAAAAAATATGAGTAATCATTCATGACTTATTTACATGAAAACAAAATTACATATCCTTTATATCTAATCCATACACCAACGACCAAAAACACCTAAAAACACTTTCATTCTTCAATTTTCTTCATCTAATTGATCTCTCTCAAGTTCTATCTTCAAGTTCTAAGTGTTCTTCATAAATTCCAAAAGTTCTAGTTTCATAAAATCAAGAATACTTCCAAGATTGCAAGTTTACTTCCAGGTTTTCTAAATCCATTCCAAGTAATCATCCAAGATCAAGAAACCTTTGTTACTTATAGTAGGTTATATTTCTAATAGAAGGTAATAATCATATTCAAACTTTAATTCAATTTCTATAGCTATAACAATCTTATTTCGAGTGGAAATCTTACTTGAAATTGTTTTCGTGTCATGATTCTGCTTCTAGAACTTTCAAGCCATCCAAGGATCCTTTGAAGCTAGATCTATTTTTCTTATTTCCAGTAGGTTTATCCAAGAAACTTGAGGTAGTAATGATGTTCATAACATCATTCGATTCATACATATAAAGCTATCTTATTCGAAGGTTTAAACTTGTAATCACTAGAACATAGTTTAGTTAATTCTAAACTTGTTCGCAAATAAAAGTTAATCCTTCTAACTTGACTTTTAAAATCAAATAAACACATGTTCTATATCAATATGATATGCTAACTTAATGATTTAAAACCTGGAAACACGAAAAACACCGTAAAATCGGATTTACGCCGTCGTAGTAACACCGCGGGCTGTTTTGGGTTAGTTAATTAAAAACTATGATAAACTTTGATTTAAAAGTTGTTATTCTGGGAATATTATTTTTATTATGAACATGAAACTATATCCAAAAATTATGGTTAAACTCAAAGTGGAAGTATGTTTTCTAAAATGGTCATCTAGACGTCGTTCTTTCGACTGAAATGACTACCTTTACAAAAACGACTTGTAACTTATTTTTCCGACTATAAACCTATACTTTTTCTGTTTAGATTCATAAAATAGAGTTCAATATGAAACCATAGCAATTTGATTCACTCAAAACGGATTTAAAATGAAGAAGTTATGGGCAAAACAAGATTGGATAATTTTTCTCATTTTAGCTACGTGAAAATTGGTAACAAATCTACTCCAACCATAACTTAATCAACTTGTATTTTATATTATGTAATCCTGAGATACCATAGACACGTATACAATGTTTCGACCTATCATGTCGACACATCTATATATATTTCGGAACAACCATTGACACTCTATATGTGAATGTTGAAGTTAGCTATACAGGGTTGAGGTTGATTCCAAAATATATATAGTTTGAGTTGTGATCAATACTGAGATACGTATACACTGGGTTGTGGATTGATTCAAGATAATATTAATCGATTTATTTCTGTACATCTAACTGTGGACAACTAGTTGTAGGTTACTAACGAGGACAGCTGACTTAATAAACTTAAAACATCAAAATATATTAAAAGTGTTGTAAATATATTTTGAACATACTTTGATATATATGTATATATTGTTATAGGTTCGTGAATCAACCAGTGGCCAAGTTTTACTTCCAGACGAAGTAAAAATCTGTGAAAGTGAGTTATAGTCCCACTTTTAAAATCTAATATTTTTGGGATAAAAATACATGCAGGTTTTATAAATGATTTACAAAATAGACACAAGTACGTGAAACTACATTCTATGGTTGAATTATCGAAATCGAATATGCCCCTTTTTATTAAGTCTGGTAATCTAAGAATTAGGGAACAGACACCCTAATTGACGCGAATCCTAAAGATAGATCTATTGGGCCTAACAAACCCCATCCAAAGTACCGGATGCTTTAGTACTTCGAAATTTATATCATATCCGAAGGGTGTCCCGGAATGATGGGGATATTCTTATATATGCATCTTGTTAATGTCGGTTACCAGGTGTTCACCATATGAATGATTTTTATCTCTATGTATGGGATGTGTATTGAAATATGAAATCTTGTAGTCTATTGTTACGATTTGATATATATAGGTTAAACCTATAACTCACCAACATTTTTGTTGACGTTTAAAGCATGTTTATTCTCAGGTGAATACTAAGAGCTTTCGATGTTACATACTAAAATAAGGACAAGATTTGGAGTCCATGTTTGTATGATATTATGTAAAAACTGCATTCAAGAAACTGATTTCGATGTAACATATTTGTATTGTAAACCATTATGTAATGGTTGTGTGTAAACATGATATTTTAGATTATCATTATTTGATAATCTACGTAAAGCTTTTTAAACCTTTATTTATGAAATAAAGGTTATGGTTTGTTTTAAAAATGAATGCAGTCTTTGAAAAACGTCTCATATAGAGGTCAAAACCTCGCAACGAAATCAATTAATATGGAACGTTTTTAATCAATAAGAACGGCATATTTCAGTTGGTATCAGAGCGTTAGTCTTAGAGAACAGAAAATTTGCATTAGTGTGTCTTATCCAGTTTGTTAGGATGCATTAGTGAGTCTGGACTTCGACTGTGTTTTCTTTAAAAATGATTGCTTAACATTTTTGTTGGAAACTATATATTATTAACATGTATATATTATGTGATATATTAATCTCTTAACATGTTTGATATTGTGTGATAGATGTCTACCTCTAGCACAAATCCCATTGACTCACCTAATAATAACGAAGAGTCAAATGTAAATTGGAATGATTCGTGGACTGATTCACAAGTTCCCGAAGAGGAACCGGAAGAAGAGTCGGAACCGGAAGAAGAATCGAAATCGAATGAAGAACCAGTGGGGGAAATAATAAAACGGTTAAGTAGAAGAAAATCCTCAACCAACCGACCAAAGTTAATTATGGTCAACGGTGTTTCCGCCAAGGAAGCATAATATTAGGAGGATTACCAATTCTCCGATGAATCGGATCCCGACGAGGATTCCGATGATGTTATAGAAATTACCCCAACTGAATTTAAAAATTCAAAAGAGAACAATAAGGGAAAGGGCATAAAAATAGAGAAATCTGATTCTAACCCCGATGAACTTTATATGTATCGTCAACACCCGTATTTCTTAAGTTGTAACAATGACCCTGGAACCTCTAAACCACCAGGTTTTTCTAAACCGTTGTGGAAAACGACAGCTCGTATTAGGGGAACATCATATATCCCTAGAAACTTGGCAAAACGAACCAAAACCGAAGAAGAAGAAACGAGCGAGTCGGAATAAGATAGTTGTATTCGTGTGGTGTAATATATGTAATATAGTGTGCTTATGCTTTATGATATATGTAAAAATTGCTTGTATTAATAAGTATTTTTTTTATGAATCTAACTCTTGTCTATTTTACAGTATATAAAAACACAAAATGGATAGACAACCCAATATTTTAAGAGACCAACCCGGAGACATGATTGATGAAATTTTGTCTAGAGTCGGTCAGAATTCTTCGGCACAACTATTTACGGTGAAATCAGTTTGTAAGACATTCGAAGAACGTTCCAAGAATGTCTTGGTTTATAAGAGACTTTCATTTGAAAGATGGGGGATATCACATTGGGAAACCCTTAAGTTACGATGTGTTTACTTTGACGCATATATTACGGGGAACCCAAATGCTATTTTACGCAACGGGTTAAGAAATTATTTTGACTCAATGTATCCGAATATAGGACTTCATGATTTAAAAAAAGCGGCTAACATGCAACATAAAGAAGCATGCTATGCTTACGGGTTAGTAATGTTCGCTTCTCACCAAAGTGAGAAAAAGAACATCGGGCTACAACTATTAAACAAAACGTTCCCACAAGTGACGGAGTCGGTAATTGGGGTAAGAAATGAGGTTTTTAGGTTATTACGAGACTGTTGGACATTACGTAACCCTCGTCCCTTTGACGACGTTACAACACGCTGTCTTATCAATGGCCATAACGGTTATGTTCCACAAGACCAAGGATGGGAAGTAGTCCTAGTAAAACCAGAATGCATGACTTGTTTCTGGACGTATGAATTACGTGTCTTTATTGCCTTTGCTGAACGACTTGTGTACTAGCTAGAATTATCTTCACAACTATCTTGTATCAAAGTTATTGTGTGCTATATTTCATGCTTTATGTAAAATAAGTGGTATTGTAAGCTTGTAAAATATTGTATAAAAGTTTGAACGCGAAATATTATTATAATCAGTTTTTCATATAGAATTGTAGTAGTTGAATTGTATATTAGCTACTAAGTATGAACTTAACGGGTAGGTACTACCTGAATTTAAACTTATAAAACGCTAATATGAAGAAAAAGCTTTTATAAATGAGTTCATATTATGCTACGAAATACTATTAACTACTCTTAATATTCTGTATGATTAACTTGTTCCATTTAACTATTTTGAAGGAAATGGCACCGACTACTCGACACACCGTGAATATGAATGAAGAGGAATTACGTACTTTTCTAGCTTCAAACATAGCCGCAGTACAGGCTGCGCTACATACCAACAATAACCTTGGATCTAGCAGTACAGGAAATCGTGTAGGATGCACCTACAAAGAATTCACTGCCTGCAAACCTTTGGAATTTGATGGAACCGAAGGACCGATCGGATTGAAACGGTGGATCGAGAAGGTCGAATCGGTGTTTGACATAAGTAAGTGTACTGAAGAGGACAAAGTGAAGTACGCTACACATACCTTCACAGGTTCTGCGTTAACATGGTGGAATACCTATCTAGAGCAAGTGGGACAAGATGATGCGGACGCACTACCGTGGTCATCATTCAAGCACTTGATGAACGAGAAGTACCGTCCCAGAACCGAGGTCAATAAGCTCAAGACAGAACTTAGAGGGTTACGAACCCAAGGATTTGATATTACCACGTACGAAAGACGATTCACAGAATTGTGCCTATTGTGTCCGGGAGCGTTCGAAGATGAGGAAGAGAAGATCGGCGCGTTTGTGAAAGGATTACCGGAAAGAATCCAAGAAGATATAAGTTCACACGAGCCCGCCTCCATACAACAGGCATGTAGAATGGCTCACAAACTAGTGAACCAGATTGAGGAAAGAATTAAAGAACAGACGGCTGAAGAGGCCAATGTGAAGCAAGTCAAAAGAAAGTGGGAGGAAAACGGTGATAAGAATCAACAATACAACAACAACAGCAATTACAATAATAATCGCAACAATTATCCCAACAATCGCAACATCAATCGCAACTACAACAAACGGCCCAACAACAACAACAACAACAACAACAAAAACAAAAACAACAACAGCAACTACAACAATCATCCCAACAACATTAACAACCGCAACAACAACAACAACAACAATCAGAAGCAGCTATGCCAAAGGTATGAAAAGTATCACTCGGGGTTCTGCACCAAATTTTGCAAACAAGTGTAAAAGAAATGGTCATAGCGCAGCGAAGTGTGAGGTCTACGGACCAGGGGTTAACAGAACAAAAGGAACAAATGGTGTCGGAATGAGTAATGGCAGAGCAAGTAGTGTCAGAGAAAGTTATGCCAATGTAGTTTGTTATAAATGTGGAAAACCGGGCCACATTATTAGAAATTGCCCGAACCAGGAGAACACGAATGGACAAGGCCGCGGAAGAGTTTTCAATATTAATGCGGCAGAGGCACAAGAAGACTCGGAGCTTGTTACGGGTACGTTTCTTATTGACAATAAATCTGCTTACGTTTTATTTGATTCGGGTGCGGATAGAAGCTATATGAGTAGAGATTTTTGTGCTAAATTAAGTTGTCCATTGACACCGTTGGATAGTAAATTTTTACTCGAATTAGCAAACGGTAAATTAATTTCAGCAGATAATATATGCCGGAATCGAGAAATTAAACTGGGTAGCGAAATATTTAAGATTGATTTGATACCAGTAGAGTTAGGGAGTTTTGATGTAATAGTTGGCATGGACTGGCTGAAGAAGGTGAAAGCAGAGATCGTATGTTATAAAAATGCAATTCGCATTGTACGAGAAGAAGGAGAACCCTTAATGGTGTACGGAGAAAAGGGCAACATGAAGCTACATCTTATTAGTAATTTGAAGGCACAAAAACTAATAAGAAAAGGTTGCTATGCTGTTCTAGCACACGTTGAGAAAGTACAAACTGAAGAAAAGAGCATCAATGATGTTCCCGTAGCAAAAGAATTTCCCGATGTATTTCCGAAAGAATTACCAGGACTACCTCCACATCGATCTGTTGAATTTCAAATAGATCTTGTACCAGGAGCTGCACCAATAGCTCGTGCTCCTTATAGACTCGCACCCAGCGAGATGAAAGAACTGCAAAGCCAACTGCAAGAACTATTAGAACGTGGTTTCATTCGACCAAGCACATCACCGTGGGGAGCTCCTGTTTTGTTTGTCAAGAAGAAAGATGGTACATTCAGGTTGTGTATCGACTACCGAGAGTTGAACAAACTTACCATCAAGAACCGCTACCCACTACCGAGAATCGACGACTTATTTGATCAACTACAAGGCTCGTCTGTTTATTCAAAGATTGACTTACGTTCCGGGTATCATCAAATGTGGGTGAAAGAAGATGATATTCCAAAGACTGCTTTTAGGACGCGTTATGGTCATTACGAGTTTATGGTTATGCCGTTTGGATTGACTAACGCACCAGCTATGTTCATGGACCTTATGAACCGAGTGTGTGGACCATACCTTGACAAGTTTGTCATTGTTTTCATTGATGACATACTTATTTACTCAAAGAATGACCAAGAACACGGTGAACATTTGAGAAAGGTGTTAGAAGTATTGAGGAAGGAAGAATTGTACGCTAAGTTTTCAAAGTGTGCATTTTGGTTGGAAGAAGTTCAATTCCTCCGTCACATAGTGAACAAAGAAGGTATCCAGATGGACCCGGCAAAGATCGAAACCGTTGAAAAGTGGGAAACCCCAAAAACTCCGAAGCATATACGTCAATTTTTAGGATTGGCTGGTTACTACAGAAGATTCATCCAAGATTTCTCCAAAATAGCAAAACCCTTGACTGCATTAACGCATAAAGGGAAGAAATTTGAATGGAAGGATGAACAAGAGAAGGCGTTTCAATTATTGAAGAAAAAGCTAACTACGGCACCTATATTGTCATTGCCTGAAGGGAATGATGATTTTGTGATTTATTGTGACGCATCAAAGCAAGGTCTCGGTTGTGTATTAATGCAATGGACGAAGGTGATTGCTTATGCATCTAGACAATTGAAGATTCACGAGCAAAATTATACGACGCATGATTTGGAATTAGGCGCGGTTGTTTTTGTATTAAAGACTTAGAGGCACTACTTATACGGGGTCAAAAGTATTATATATACCGACTACAAAAGTCTTCAACACATATTTAATCAGAAACAACTGAATATGAGGCAGCGTGGGTGGATTGAATTGTTGAATGATTACGACTTTGAGATTCGTTACCACCCGGGGAAGGCAAATGTGGTAGCCGACGCCTTGAGCAGAAAGGACAGAGAACCCATTCGAGTAAAATCTATGAATATAATGATTCACACTAACCTTACTACTCAAATAAAGGAGGCGCAACAAGGAGTTTTAAAAGAGGGAAACTTAAAGGATGAAATACCCAAAGGATCGGAGAAGCATCTTAATATTCGGGAAGACGGAATCCGGTATAGGGCTGAAAGAATTTGGGTACCAAAATTTGGAGATATGAGAGAAATGGTACTTAGAGAATGTAACGACCCGAAAAATTTCGACTAATTTTGAACGAAACTCTCGATACGATTTAATATTTTTGACACGATGAGAAAACTCTATTAGGATGAATCTTAAAAATCTTTGAACTATTCATATATTCAATTGACCTTCGACTCTTCTCGACGATTCATGAATAAATAATTGTAAATAGATACATATATATATGTGTATATACATGAATGTTAATTGTAAATATATTTATTTGAAAATATATATATTTAGTTATATAATAAAACTTGATATTAAAATGTATTTATTTATACATATGGTATATGGAAAATAAATGATTTTGAGCCTAATTAGTAAACTTCAGTGACACTCGGTTGACGTTTCGTTAGTTTTAATATAGATATAATACATGTTTATGAAAGATTAAAATAAAAATTGGAGTGTAAATTGATTACGAAGATTTTAGATTTGTTAAAAATATTTTTACCTTTTAAAATTTAAATATTAGTACTCCGTACACATTATTTGGTACAGAAAATAAATAATTCCCGAACCTTTTTGATCAGGTTACAAACAGTTAATGAGTGAAATAATTTAATATGCTTAATCTAAAATTTTGAGATTTTTAGGGACACTTTTATGTATTAATTGTTTAGCAATGAACCATGATATAACACTCCGTGAGTTGGTAATAAGACAAACAGCCGGCTGCTTAACTGTATTTAAAGGAATTATTGATTCATTACTATTTGAGGTTCAGTATGCTAGTTACTATACTTGATCTTTTTCATTCCATCTACTGATTATAATTATCTATTATATATATATATATATATATATATATATATATATATATATATATATATATATATATATATATATATATATATATATATATATATATATATATATATATATATATATATATAACACATATACATGTGATATGATGATAAAACACCAATTCTCCTCCTTATTTGGTTTTCGTAGCCTCACAATCTTGAGCCATCACCTCAACCGCCATCCCACCACTGGCCAACTTCTTCCGTCGTCCACAACCATGAACAACCACAACCACAACACTACACTGCCACCTTTCACCTCCATCTTCACCACTCTACTCTTAAGCCTAACCACCACCACCACTTGACACCTTCTACCTACGCTATCCTGCATCACCATCCTAGAACCACCCTTAACCGTCCCTGTTATAACCACCATTAATTACCATGGTCACTACTCACCACCATTAATTACCACTAATGAATAATCATAAAATCGGCTGCAACCTTTTATTTGTCGATCTCCACATCCTGCTGTTCGAACAGCAAGTTTTCTACTGCTTCCATTGTATATGTTTCTGTCCCTTCGAACCACCTTTACCTTCTTTTACTTTTCTGTTTTATGTCCGAAGACCACAATAAACAACCAACAAGTTATTGTGTTACTTCATGTTTACTACACCTTGAATCCACTTGAAAATCACCCAACACATCAACCATCCTTCACCATACTGCTACAGCTCGTTTCTGTTTTGGAACCGAAGGCAAATACGATCAAACACCCTCTTCGCAAACCACCATCATCGTCCATACGTATTCTTCTTTCCTTCTTTTCTGATTCAGCTTGATATCAATCCAAGAAGACCCTTAAACTGCTGCAGCTATTATTTTATGCGAATCCATTCAAAAGAATCACGCTACTGTTGCTGGATTGCTTTTTGTGTACTCCTTTCCCTTATGGCCGACCAAGTGGGTTTATATTACATTTTTTTTATATTAAATGATGAAAAGAAGATGGTGGGAGTAGGTCTCTTGGTTGTTTGCATCTGTAGTGATATATGTTCTTTTATAAATCGAATCCTAAATCCACACTTTCAGTTGTTGGGCTGTTTTGATACCAATACATTTAACAAACCAATGGACTTATTCTATAGTTGGGCTCGTCAATAGCCTTATGAGCTTCTTTTTGGGCTACTTTGTCACATAAAACCCACGAACACCTCTTCATGAAATTGCTGCGATATATTTTTTTTGTTTTTGTTATACGTTTCCTGCGATACGAATGATGATGATATACGAGGAGGTTATACAAGGGAAGATTTTGTTAATGATAATATATGATATGGAATAGTTAAATGATGATGATGATAAAAGAAGATGTTTCGGTGATGTAACAACAACGATGATATTGATTTAGGAAAGAATTACGTTGAGGATTAAATAAAAATAGTAACGATAATGATTATGAAAATAATAATAACGATGATATATGTATATATATTAGGATGATTCGATGATATGTGAATGAGTTCAATGATGATGATTATGAATAGATGTTACATGATTATGATGATGATGTAGTTAGGGTGGCGATGATAATGATGATACTTCATGATGATGATGATGATGATGATGTTCGATCGTATTATGATGGTATTGGGATGATGTTATTATTTAGGAAATAGAATTATGATAATAAAAAGTGAACAGAATAAAAGGTATGAGTTAAAAAAATATAAGTAACGGAGCAGTAGTTTGGGCGAGTTTCGGGTTAGCGGGAAGTCGCGGGTTCGAGTCCGGGCAGTGTCATATTTTTTTGGAGGATTATTACTTTAAGGTAGTTTTATTTTATTTTTGTTTTTATTATCAGTATTATTTTTATTATTGTCATAAGTATTAAGTATTATTATAAAAACTATTAGTTTCATTATTATTATTAAACTTTTATCTTTATTAAAAACTACTACTATTATCATTATTTTTATTATTTTTATCATCATTATTATTAACATTAAAATAATTACTTTCAACATTATTTATCTAAAGTATACATAAAATAAATCTAGCTAAATTATTAATGAACCATATAACTCACTAAAGTGTCAATTAATAATAATAATAAATAAATTGTTCGATTACGATTATGTGTATTAATATATATACCTGATATAGGTTCGTGAATCCGAGGTCAACCCTACACTTGTTAAATGACGTCATATGTATTTTTACTACAAAATACAGTATGGTGAGTTTCATTTGCTCCCTTTTTAATTGCTTTTGCAATATATATTTTTGGGCTGAGAATACATGCGCTGCTTTTATAAATGTTTACGAAATAGACACAAGTACTTAAAATATTATCTACGTTGAGTTGTACCACTGGCATACTTCCCTGTAGCTTGGTAACTACTATTTACATGGGTATTGTAAACGCGAATCCTGTTGATAGATCTATCGGGCCTGACAACCCCAACCGGACTGGACGTCCAGTATTCAACGGTTGCACAGTACTTCGTTTCGTAGGCTACACTTGGTACAGTGTAGTGAGATTTCATAATAAAGGGAATATGCGACGTTGATTACTAGTTAAGTATGGTTACCAAGTGCTCAACCACTTAGAATGCTTTACATACACTTGCGAGTGTATTATGTTTATGATTATGAAATCTTGTGGTCTATTAATATATTAAAATGATTGTTATGATAAACCTATGAACTCACCAACCTTTTGGTTGACACTTTTAAGCATGTTTATTCTCAGGTACGAATTAAGTCTTCCGTTGTGCATTTGCTCAATTGAAAGATATTATTTGGAGTCATTCCTGGCATATTTAAGAGAGTACCTCGCAATGGGACCAAATGTTGATGACTTCGTCCAGGTGGATAAGGACGGGTCGTTACAGGTGGTATCAGAGCGTTGGTCCTAGCGAACCAGGTCTTGCATTAGTGTGTCTAACTGATAGTTGTTAGGATGCATTAGCGAGTCTGGACTTCGACCTTAGCTGCATATTATAAGTATTGTTTATCATTCCTAGTGGAAAATTACCTGCTTATTATTCCTAAGTCTAGACACGACTTCCTGCACTTATTTGATAGATAGTGTATAGATAAATTCATATCCTAGTGTATCTGTTACTGTAGACTTTATCTGACACGTTTCCTTAAATTCCTTCGTAATCTACGGGATCTTCTGTATTATGTATAGGTATTCTATATAATTAGAATATCGTCCGATATCCGAAAATCACTTCATATCGAAAAATCCTTTATTCAATCATATGAAATGGAACTCACCACTAGTTCAAGTCCCTCAGATTTCGATATGGAGTTTCACCTAAGCACCGAAAGCAGCGTCGCCAGAATGAATCACCCAGTCATCCATCCCCAATTCATCTGATGTGTTCGTTGTTGACTTAATCAATGGAGACGCGCAGAAGGCGATCCCTTCCACTAACCGAATTAACCTTTTGATGAAGTACCTGAAGCACTTACCGGCGAACCTGTTCGTAACACCATTTTCAGCCTCAGTTCCAGAGTAGTTCGACACGATTATATTTTATCCACAATTCTGAACCTTATTCATCCGTTCATTTCGACCGACAATCATCCCGGAATAATTGAAGAAGTCAACGAGCTACGCGCTCAAGTAATCAATTTAGAAAACATGGTGCAAAAATTTATCAGCTTCAACAACATCACCGGCACCAACAGTACCATCAGTAACAGTACCAGTACATCAACAATCCATGCCTCAACATCTCATTATGTACCTCGAGTATAATCATCATTCTACATGACATTCTACATCATTTATCTTCGTTCGACATAGCGATTATGTAACCTCTAATATTTTAGAGATTATATATTCTTGTTCTAACGGTAAATCAGATGAGTTAATATCATATTAACTCATTAAATCCATGATTGCATCTGAAGAAAATATATATGTATATATGTTTTCATAAAGATTGTAATTAAAAATTCTTTTGTACAAACTGTTAATGGTGAAAATATTTTAACGGGTAGGTAATACCCGAGGAAATATTTAACTTTCATATTAACATGTTATACTGTACATTCTTCGAATCTGATTCAACAGTCATTTACTATCCTACTTACATCCACAGATATACGTATCCGTTTACAGCAGAATAACCATTTTCCTTCAATTTCATATTTGAATTTTGACCTATCAGAATCCAACAAGTGGCATAATGAAGAAAACATTGGACAAAATAAAATTTGTTAGAAACAAACAAATTAACTATGAGAAAAATTTTGTTAAGAATCCACGCTAACTGTTCCTAGCTAACTGTTCCTAGCTAACTAATTACACTTTATTTATCGCAGTTTATTTATCGCAATTTAATTATCGCAATTTTATTTATCGTCATTTAATTTCTGTTATTTACTTTACGCACTTTATTTATCGTTATTTAATTTCTGTTATTTATTTTACGCACTTTAATTATCGGGACACGTATACAAGGTTTTGACATATCATATCGACGCATCTATATATATTATTTAGAATAACCATAGACACTCTATATGTAGTAATGCGGGAGTTAGCTATACAGGGTTGAGGTTGATTCTACAATAATATATATAGTTTGAGTTGTGATCGAGTCTGAGACGCATACGGGTCACGACACATATTAATTAATTTGAATATTATATATTAAACTATATATGAAATATTGGACTGTTACTGTGGACTATCGACTGTGGATTAATAACATTGGACAATTAAAATGAATTAAAATATTGATTATAACATATGAAACTAAACAATTCTTCAAGTTTGCCACTTGATTTCATCTTAAACCTCATTTGTATCTTGATGATTACAATCTGTGTTCAAACCTTTCATGATTCTTGAAAACACCTCGATCAAGAGGATGAACCAGCCGCACTTCATATACGGAAGAAAAGATTGATACATATAGTTATGCACCTGGAAAAAAAAAGAAAAAAAAACACTCGGAACCTGAGAAAACATTTAACACATATATGTGCTAGCTTCTTTGACGTTATTATTACCGAAAATAACTTTGCAATTCCTGTTCGAGATAGCCAGTTCTATCACAGCTCCAGCAAGTCAACTTCGACCTTTCATTCGAGTAAGTCTTATTATAACTTTGATATATACGGTTGGTTTTCCTCATCGTTACCGGAGAACCTTTTATATTCCACGATATTACCATCAGCGTTTAATCATCTAAAAACACAATTCTCCTGAAACCACCTCGGTTTGATAACCGATGACCCAGATCCGTTAACTTTGTAAATGCTAACGAAGCAGCATGTTGTAGATGGTCTTAATGGCCAAAAGTTGATGATAAAGAAGGAAGTGTTAGGAATGCTCGATAGAAAATCTGGTACTGAAAATCGGATTGAGCACACCATGAAGAAGACCAAGGACAAATACAAGGACCAAACTCTATATTCAAAGAATCCAGGTAATTCTGGATCAGACGAAATCTTTAGAGAATATCTTGCTACGAAGTCATGTTAAAATCCTGCACAAAATTTTCCTTCATTAACCTTCGAACTTAGAAATTCCAAAATATCATCATAAATATCTTCGATATTTCTGAGGATATTTTCGTAAATATTCTTGTCCGAAATTATCTACCTCTTTGTATTTTTGTATTCCATTATATTGGAAACTTCTGTAAAGTCTAAGTATAAATTATGAATGAATTGTGGAGAAGTGTTGGGAACTGAAGCATGAGTTAGTATAATATAATGCGCTTGGCCAACGTGATTATATTACAGTAAGACATGCTAAATTTTTAATGTAATGTGATGATGATTCACAAACCTTATCCTCATTATGTGCCATGTTACACGACTCTTTCATTCTACTTAATTTCTAAGCATATCACAAAAATATTTCCTTGATATTTCTGTTCTTCCGTAATTCCAACGAATTACTAATAAATCGTGCTATTACATTTTCTTTCTGATTAGAAGATTTCCTTTAAATTCCTTGAATTCCGGAAATCCACCATGACTACGTCAAAAGTTAAGACGAAACTTTTCACTCTTCTGTGATAGCTTCACTCGTACTCTTCGCATGATCAAATTGTTTTATTTATATTAATCGAAAATGATAAAACTCTATTATCAACTTATATTTGTCATGAAAACATTCTTATTGTTAACCATGATGACCTCCATCAAATTTCGGGGATGAAATTTCTTTAACGGGTAGGTAATGTAACGACCCGAAAAATTTCGACTAATTTTGAACGAAACTCTCGATACGATTTAATATTTTTGACACGATAAGAAAACTCTATTAGGATGAATCTTAAAAATCTTTGAACTGTTCATATATTCAATTGACCTTCGACTCTTCTCGACGATTCACGAATAACTAATTGTAAATAGATACATATATATATGTGTATATACATGAATGTTAATTGTAAATATATTTATTTGAAAATATATATATTTAGTTATATAATAAAACTTGATATTAAAATGTATTTATTTATACATATGGTATATGGAAAATAAATGATTTTGAGCCTAATTAGTAAATGTCAGTGACACTCGATTGACGTTTCGTTAGTTTTAATATAGATATAATACATGTTTATGAAAGATTAAAATAAAAATTGGAGTGTAAATTGATTACGAAGATTTTAGATTTGTTAAAAATATTTTTTCCTTTTAAAATTTAAATATTAGTACTCCGTACACATTATTTGGTACAGAAAATAAATAATTCCCGAACCTTTTTGATCAGGTTACAAACAGTTAATGAGTGAAATAATTTAATATGCTTAATCTAAAAATTTGGGATTTTTAGGGACACTTTTATGTATTAATTGTTTAGCAATGAACCACGATATAACACTCCGTGAGTTGGTAATAAGACAAACAGCCGGCTGCTTAACTGTATTTAAAGGAATTATTGATTCATTACTATTTGAGGTTCACTATGCTAGTTACTATTCTTGATCTTTTTCATTCCATCTACTGATTATAATTATCTATTTTATATATATATATATATATATATATATATATATATATATATATATATATATAACACATATACATGTGATATGATGATAAAACACCAATTCTCCTCCTTATTTGGTTTTCGTAGCCTCACAATCTTGAGCCATCAACTCAACCGCCATCCCACCACTGGCCAACTTCTTCCGTCGTCCACAACCATGAACAACCACAACCACAACACTACACTACCACCTTTCACCTCCATCTTCACCACTCCACTCTCAAGCCTAACCGCCACCACCACTTGACACCTTCTACCTACGCTATCCTGCATCACCATCCTAGAACCACCCTTAACCGTCCCTGTTATAATCACCATTAATTACCATGGTCACTACTCACCACCATTAATTACCACTAATGAATAATCATAAAATCAGTTGCAACCTTTTATTTGTCGATCTCCACATCCTGCTGTTCGAACAGTAAGTTTTCTACTGCTTCCATCGTATATGTTTCTGTCCCTTCGAACCACCTTTACCTTCTTTTACTTTTCTGTTTTATGTCCGAAGACCACAACAAACAACCAACAAGTTATGGTGTTACTTCATGTTTACTACACCTTGAATCCACTTGAAAATCACCCAACACATCAACCATCCTTCACCATACTGCTATAGCCCGTTTCTGTTTTGGAACCGAAGGCAAATACGATCAAACACCCTCTTCGCAAACCACCATCATCGTCCATACGTATTCTTCTTTCCTTCTTTTCTGATTCAGCTCGATATCAATCCAAGAAGACCTTTAAACTGCTGCAGCTATTATTTTATGCGAATCCATTCAAAAGAATCACGCTACTATTACTGGATTGCTTTTTGTGTACTCCTTTCCCTTATGGCCGACCAAGTGGGTTTATATTACATTTTTTTTTATATTAAATGATGAAAAGAAGATGGTGGGAGTAGGTCTCTTGGTTGTTTGCATCTGTAGTGATATATGTTCTTTTATCAATCGAATCCTAAATCCACACTTTCAGTTGTTGGGCTGTTTTGATACCAATACATTTAACAAACCAATGGACTTATTCTATAGTTGGGCTCGTCAATAGCCTTATGAGCTTCTTTTTGGGCTACTTTGTCACATAAAACCCACGAACACCTCTTCATGAAATTGCTGCGATATATTTTTTTGTTTTGTTTTTGTTATACGTTTCTTGCGATACGAATGATGATGATTGATAAGGCTAAAAAGGAACATATATTTCATAGCAAAATCCCCCAAGAAAGACAAGATTTTAGTTGCAATTGTTCCATTTTCGAGTAATATTCATTTATTTTAAATAAGTGCGAAGACAAAAGGCGAAAACGAAGATTTGAAGACGCAAAGGTCCAAAAAGCTCAAAAGTACAAGATACAATCAAAAAGGTTCAAATTATTGATGAAGAACGTCTAAAAATGACAAGAGTACAAGTTACAAAACGCAAAGTACACGATATAAAATTGTACGAAAGGGCGTTCGAAAATCCGGAACCGAGGCATGAACCAACTTTCAGCGCTCGACGCAACGGTGTAAAAATTACGAGTCAACTATGCACAAGAATAAAATATAATATTTAAATAATTCATAATAAGAATAATATTAAATAATAAAAAGTTGTTAATTGAGCATAGTTCAGGGGTCGTAAATGAAAATTTCAATTCTAATTTCGCTATAAAAGCGATGATTTACGATAAATTTGAGGAGAACTTTTCTATCCTTTTTTTTTATCCGATCAAATATCTATATCAATTATCAATATCTATATTCTATATCTCTATCATAATGTTAACTTAATAAGATATAACAATAATCTTAATTTTAATTTTAAATTATGATAATAATAAGATTTATGATAGAGATCGTTTGAGTGTGTAAGTCGAAATTCTGTCCGTGTAACGCTACGCTATTTTTAATCATTGTAAGTTATGTTCAACCTTTTTACATTAATGTCTCGTAGCTAAGTTATTATTATGCTTATTTGAAACGAAGTAATCATGATGATGGGCTAATTACTAAAATTGGGTAATTGGGCTTTGTACCATAATTAAGGTTTGGGCAAAAGACCGACACTTGTGGAAATTGAACTATTGACTATTAATAGATGGGGGGTATTGTCTAATTGAGTGACAACTCATTGGAGTCTGTCGAACCTATCTTCAAATTAATTAACCTAATAATTAATAATGATTATGGTTGTCCTATTTAGTGATGTTCATATGGAATCTGTTATAATCATTTAATTAATCAATTGGGTTGGGTAATTGATTATTCATTCTGATCAAGTGGATGAATTAATATTCATAAACTAATTAAAACAGGGGTGGATTACATACAGTGATAACTGGTGTAATTGTTGACAGAAGTGATAACTGCGTCACAGTTTAAATCCTTAATCAGTTGGAATATTTGACTTCGGGTATAAGGGTAATTTGACGAGGATACTCGCACTTTATATTTATGACCGATGGACTATTATGGACAAAAACCAGATAGACGTATCAAATAAACCAGGACAAAGGACAATTAACCCATGGTAATAAATTAAAATCAACACGTCAAACATCATGATTACGGAAGTTTAAATAAGCATAATTCTTTTATTATATTTCTCATCGTATCTTTATTTACTGTCATTTTATTACTCGCAATTTTATTTACTGTCATTTTATTTATTGTCATTATTTTACGCACTTTAATTATCGTCATTTATCTTTACGCTTAAAATATAGAATCGACAAACCGGTCATTAAACGGTAAAACCCCCTTTTTTTAATAATATTACTACTTATATAATTATATATATTTTGTATAAATATAGTTAAAAATATAGTAAGTATCACCAGCTCCCTGTGGAACGAACCGGACTTACTAAAAACTACACTACTCTACGATTAGGTACACTGCCTATAGTGTTGTAGCAAGGTTTAGGTATATCCCATCCGTAAATTAATAAAACTTGTGTCATATTTTGTAGTATTTTGTATTAAAAATAATACTATTTCGTACCCTCACGCTACATCATCAATGATATACGAGGAGGTTATACAAGGGAAGATTTTGTTAATGATAATATATGATATGGAATAGTTAAATAATGATGATGATAAAAGAAGATGTTTCGGTGATGTAACAACAACGATGATATTGATTTAGGAAAGAATTACGTTGAGGATTAAATAAAAATAGTAACGATAATGATTATGAAAATAATAATAACGATGATATATGTATATATATTAGGATGATTCGATGATATGTGAATGAGGTCAATGATGATGATTATGAATAGATGTTACATGATTATGATGATGATGTAGTTAGGGTGGCGATGATAATGATGATACTTCATGATGATGATGATGATGATGATGTTCGATCGTATTATGATGATATTGGGATGATGTTATTATTTAGGAAATAGAATTATGATAATAAAAAGTGAACAGAATAAAAGGTATGAGTTAAAAAAAAAATATAAGTAACGGAGTAGTAGTTTGGGCGAGTTTCGGGTTAGCGGGAAGTCGCGGGTTCGAGTCCGGGCAGTGTCATATTCTTTTTGGAGGATTATTACTTTAAGGTAGTTTTATTTTATTTTCGTTTTTATTATCAGTATTATTTTTATTATTGTCATAAGTATTAAGTATTATTATAAAAACTATTAGTTTCATTATTATTATTAAACTTTTATCTTTATTAAAAACTACTACTATTATCATTATTTTTATTATTTTTATCATCATTATTATTAACATTAAAATAATTACTTTCAACATTATTTATCTAAAGTATACATAAAATAAATATAGCTAAATTATTAATGAACCATATAACTCACTAAAGTGTCAATTAATAATAATAATAAATAAATTGTTCGATTACGATTATGTGTATTAATATATATACCTGATATAGGTTCGTGAATCCGAGGTCAACCCTACACTTGTTAAATGACGTCATATGTATTTTTACTACAAAATACAGTATGGTGAGTTTCATTTGCTCCCTTTTTAATTGCTTTTGCAATATATATTTTTGGGCTGAGAATACATGCGCTGCTTTTATAAATGTTTACGAAATAGACACAAGTACTTAAAATATATTCTACGTTGAGTTGTACCACTGGCATACTTCCCTGTAGCTTGGTAACTACTATTTACATGGGTATTGTAAACGCGAATCCTGTTGATAGATCTATCGAGCCTGACAACCCCAACCGGACTGGACGTCCAGTATTCAACGGTTGCACAGTACTTCGTTTCGTAGGCTACACTTGGTACAGTGTAGTGAGATTTCATAATAAAGGGAATATGCGACGTTGATTACTAGTTAAGTATGGTTACCAAGTGCTCAACCACTTAGAATGCTTTACATACACTTGCGAGTGTATTATGTTTATGATTATGAAATCTTGTGGTCTATTAATATATTGAAATGATTGTTATGATAAACCTATGAACTCACCAACCTTTTGGTTGACACTTTTAAGCATGTTTATTCTCAGGTACGAATTAAGTCTTCCGCTGTGCATTTGCTCAATTGAAAGATATTATTTGGAGTCATTCCTGGTATATTTAAGAGAGTACCTCGCAATGGGACCAAATGTTGATGACTTCGTCCAGGTGGATAAGGACGGGTCGTTACAGAGAAGCTCATAAAACCAGATACTCAATACATCCTGGAACGGGGAAGATGTACAAGGATCTTAAGAAACATTTTTGGTGGCCAGGTATGAAAGCCAATATTGCTAAATATGTAGGAGAATGTTTGACGTGTTCTAAGGTCAAAGCTGAACATCAGAAACCATCAGGTCTACTACAACAACCTGAAATCCCGGAATGGAAATAGGAAAACATTACCATGGATTTCATTACTAAATTGCCAAGAACTGCAAGTGGTTATGATACTATTTGGGTAATAGTTGATCGTCTCACCAAGTCAGCACACTTCCTGCCAATAAGAGAAGATGACAAGATGGAGAAGTTAGCACGACTGTATTTGAAGGAAGTCGTCTCTAGACATGGAATACCAATCGCTATTATCTCTGATAGGGATGGCAGATTTATTTCAAGATTCTGGCACACATTACAGCAAGCATTGGGAACTCGTCTAGACATGAGTACTGCCTATCATCCATAAACTGATGGGCAGAGCGAAAGGACGATACAAACGCTTGAAGACATGCTACGAGCTTGTGTTATTGATTTCGGAAACAGTTGGGATCGACATCTACCGTTAGCAGAATTTTCCTACAACAACAGCTACCATTCAAGCATTGAGATGGCGCCGTTTGAAGCACTTTATGGTAGAAAGTGCAGGTCTCCGATTTGTTGGAGTGAAGTGGGGGATAGACAGATTACGGGTCCGAAGATAATATAAGAAACTACCGAGAAAATCATCCAAATTCAACAAAGATTGAAAACCGCCCAGAGTCGACAAAAGAGCTACGCGGACAGTAAAAGAAAAGATATAGAGTTTGAAATTGGAGAAATGGTCATGCTTAAGGTTTCACCTTGGAAAGGCGTTGTTCGATTTGGTAAACGGAGGAAACTAAATCCAAGGTACATTGGACCATTCAAGATTATAGATAGTGTCGGACCAGTAGCTTACCAACTGGAGCTACCTCAACAACTCGCGGCTGTACATAACACTTTCCACGTCTCAAATTTGAAGAAATGTTTTGCTAAAGAAGATCTCACTATTCCGTTAGACGAAATCCAAATCAATAAAAAACTTCAATTCATTGAAAAACCCGTCGAAATAATGGATCGTGAGGTTAAGAGACTTAAACAAAACAATATACCGATTGTTAAGGTTCAATGGAATGCTCGTAGAGGACCCGAGTTCACCTGGGAGCGTGAAGATCAGATGAAGAAGAAATAACCGCATTTATTTCCAGAAGATACGTCAACACCTCCAACTGCTTAAAATTTCAGGACAAAATTTATTTAACGGGTAGGTACTGTAGTGACCCGAACTTTTCCATGTTTATATATATATTAAATAAAATTTTTATTTACATGATTAAGTGTTTCCAACATGTTAAGCAATCAAACTTGTTAAGACTTGATTAATTTAAATAGGTTTCATATAGACAATTGACCACCCAAGTTGACTGGTGATTCACGAACGTTAAAACTTGTAAAAACTATATGATGACATATATATGGTTATATATATAGTTAACATGATTTTATTATAAGTATTTATCTCATTAGGTATTTTAACAATGAGTTATATACATAAAAATGAGACTATTAATTTAAGAAACTCGAAAACGATATTTATAACGATTATCGTTATAACAACGTCTTACTAGGTACATATGAATCATATTAAGATATTGATACACTTGGTTAATTATGTTAAATGATAAGTAAATATATTATTAAGTGTATTAACAATGAAATACATATGTAAAAATAAGACTACTAACTTAATGATTTCGAAACGAGACATATATGTAACGATTATCGTTGTAACGACATTTAACTGTACATATATCATACTAAGGTATATTATATATCATAATATCATGATAATATAAAAATTTAACATCTCATTTGTTATAATAAACAATGGGTTAACAACATTCAACAAGATCGTTAACCTAAAGGTTTCAAAACAACATTTACATGTAACGACTAACGATGACTTAACGACTCAGTTAAAATGTATATACATGTAGAGTTTTAATATGTATTCATACACTTTTGAAAGACTTCAAGACACTTATCAAAATACTTCTACTTAACAAAAATGCTTACAATTACATCCTCGTTCAGTTTCATCAACAATTCTACTCGTATGCACCCGTATTCGTACTCGTACAATACACAGCTTTTAGATGTATGTACTATTGGTATATACACTCCAATGATCAGCTCTTAGCAGCCCATGTGAGTCACCTAACACATGTGGGAACCATCATTTGGCAACTAGCATGAAATATCTCATAAAATTATAAAAATGTGAGTAATCATTCATGACTTATTTACATGAAAACAAAATTACATATCCTTTATATCTAATCCATACACCAGAGACCAAAAACACCTACAAACACTTTCATTCTTCAATTTTCTTCATCTAATTGATCTCTCTCAAGTTCTATCTTCAAGTTCTAAGTGTTCTTCATAAATTCCAAAAGTTCTAGTTTCATAAAATCAAGAATACTTCCAAGATTGCAAGTTTACTTCCAAGTTTTCTAAATCCATTTCAAGTAATCATCCAAGATCAAGAAACCTTTGTTACTTACAGTAGGTTATATTTCTAATACAAGGTAATAATCATATTCAAACTTTAATTCAATTTCTATAGCTATAACAATCTTATTTCGAGTGGAAATCTTACTTGAAATTGTTTTCGTGTCATGATTCTGCTTCAAGAACTTTCAAGCCATCCAAGGATCCTTTGAAGCTAGATCCATTTTTCTTATTTCCAGTAGGTTTATCCAAGAAACTTGAGGTAGTAATGATGTTCATAACATCATTCGATTCATACATATAAAGCTATCTTATTCGAAGGTTTAAACTTGTAATCACTAGAACATAGTTTAGTTAATTCTAAACTTGTTCGCAAATAAAAGTTAATCCTTCTAACTTGACTTTTAAAATCAACTAAACACATGTTCTATATCTATATGATATGCTAACTTAATGATTTAAAACCTGGAAACACGAAAAACACCGTAAAACCGGATTTACGCCGTCGTAGTAACACCGCGGGCTGTTTTGGGTTAGTTAATTAAAAACTATGATAAACTTTGATTTAAAAGTTGTTATTCTGGGAAAATGATTTTTATTATGAACATGAAACTATATCCAAAAATTATGGTTAAACTCAAAGTGGAAGTATGTTTTCTAAAATGGTCATCTAGACGTCGTTCTTTCGACTGAAATGACTACCTTTACAAAAATGACTTGTAACTTATTTTTCTGACTATAAACCTATACTTTTTATGTTTAGATTCATAAAATAGAGTTCAATATGAAACCATAGCAATTTGATTCACTCAAAACGGATTTAAAATGAAGAAGTTATGGGCAAAACAAGATTGGATAATTTTTCTCATTTTAGCTACGTGAAAATTGGTAACAAATCTATTTCAACCATAACTTAATCAACTTGTATTGTATATTATGTAATCTTGAGATACCATAGACACGTATACAATGTTTCGACCTATCATGTTGACACATCTATATATATTTCGGAACAACCATAGACACTCTATATGTGAATGTTGGAGTTAGCTATACAGGGTTGAGGTTGATTCCAAAATATATATAGTTTGAGTTGTGATCAATACTGATATACGTATACACTGGGTCGTGGATTGATTCAAGATAATATTTATTGATTTATTTCTGTACATCTAACTGTTGACAACTAGTTGTAGGTTACCAACGAGGACAGCTGACTTAATAAACTTAAAACATCAAAATATATTAAAAGTGTTGTAAATATATTTTGAACATACTTTGATATATATGTATATATTGTTATAGGTTCGTGAATCAACCAGTGGCCAAGTCTTACTTCCCGACGAAGTAAAAATCTGTGAAAGTGAGTTATAGTCCCACTTTTAAAATCTAATATTTTTGGGATGAGAATACATGCAGGTTTTATAAATGATTTACAAAATAGACACAAGTACGCGAAACTACATTCTATGGTTGAATTATCGAAATCGAATATGCCCCTTTTTATTAAGTCTGGTAATCTAAGAATTAGGGAACAGACACCCTAATTGACGCGAATCCTAAAGATAGATCTATTGGGCCTAACAAACCCCATCCAAAGTACCGGATGCTTTAGTACTTCAAAATTTATATCATATCCGAAGGGTGTCCCGGAATGATGGGGATATTCTTATATATGCATCTTGTTAATGTCGGTTACCAGGTGTTCACCATATGAATAATTTTTATCTCTATGTATGGGATGTGTATTGAAATATGAAATCTTGTGGTCTATTGTTACGATTTGATATATATAGGTTAAACCTATAACTCACCAACATTTTTGTTGACGTTTAAAGCATGTTTATTCTCAGGTGAATACAAAGAGCTTCCGCTGTTACATACTAAAGTAAGGACAAGATTTGGAGTCCATGTTTGTATGATATTGTGTAAAAACTGCATTCAAGAAACTGATTTCGATGTAACATATTTGTATTGTAAACCATTATGTAATGGTCGTGTGTAAACAGGATATTTTAGATTATCATTATTTGATAATCTACGTAAAGCTTTTTAAACCTTTATTTATGAAATAAAGGTTATGGTTTGTTTTAAAAATGAATGCAGTCTTTGAAAAACGTCTCATATAGAGGTCAAAACCTCGCAACGAAATCAATTAATATGGAACGTTTTTAATCAATAAGAACGGGACATTTCATCATCCATACGACATGCATGTAGCGCTCGAACCGTTTTGAAGCGCTCGACACGAGCTTGTTGAAGGAACATCTCCTTCAATTGAGTGATCATGTCATATGCACTATGATGCTCGAAATCCTTTTGGAGTTCGGGTATCATAGTCCCAGGTATTAGGCAAGCGAATTGCACCGAATCGGTGCAATACTTATCCCAATAAGCCATGCCCTCTACATCTTCCTCATCCAGTTGGTCGGGAATAGGGTCCTCCAACACATACGCTTTATCCTCAAGTTTGAGGACAATTCTAAGATTACGGAACCAATCCATAAAGTTTGTATGGTTGAGTTTATCTTTCTCGAGGAGAGACCTTAACGATAGGTTGTTTAGGTTAAGTGGTGCATTTTGCATGTTGTTGTTGTTATTGGCGGCCATCTACAAAATTTAACAAAGTTCCTTTAAGTATCGATTTTAAATTTAATAAACAATACCCTTTTATATTTTAATTGACTTATTAAATATTAGAATCCAACGGTAAATCAAATTTCGGTTAGGTAACCTTTATCCCGTTATTTGATTTAGCTAGGTAGTCATTTATATGATAATTGCAATCCTTTTGCAACTTCTAAATTATAGGATCATGCAATCCTTTTGCATGGCATATTTATCCCATCAACGCCTATTTGTTCCTCATGCTTCGGTGACCCTAAGTTCATGATTCCCAAATCAAGTCGTCCTACTTGTGTAAACATGTAAAATTAACATACAAGTGGTTAGGTGACCTTTATCCCACAAGCATGCGAATTTTACCTTAACCATATTAGTTTAGCTCATAACGGTTAGGTGACCTTTATCCCATTATGAGTTCCCTACTATGGTCAAGTGTCCCACAAAAGGATGGCGTTTAACTTGTTTACCTTGTTTTAGTTTAAGGGATTTTAAGTTTTCATAAATTCTAGTTTAAGAAAACATTTGCCATACACTAACATGCATTTGGTATATAGCATATTATGAAAAACCTATTTTCATGTCTTTAGTAATAAAACCAATTACTTGATATAAACCATTTTATATACATTGTCATCATGTCCTTAATAACCATTTATTAGTGTCCTTTTGTTGTTTTTAATATAACCAATTATAATGTCATTTTGCAAGTTGTTAATATGTGATTTTACTTGTATCATCCAAACATACAAACACAATAATCATACAAGCATGCATAACAACAATGTTCACAATCAAGCCAAGGTGGTGGACACTTGTTTAGCCGAAAACAAGTGTCACCTAAAGGGTTAGATCACAAAGTAAGAGATTTTTCAAAATCTCCCACTTAATCTTGCATCCATATGATCCATCTTGTGTTCTTCATTCATCATCTTGAATCTTCTTTTCTTTTTACAAAAAAATATACAACCTAATACATTTTTTTATAGGAAAAAGAAATTACAACCTAATCTATTTTACATACCAAAATAAAATAAATTACATTGCCAAATTACAAGATTATTACAAACCAAATGAATGAATAAATATTACAAACCATAAGAATGAATAAATCAACCAAATCATACACACATCCAACCACAAGGTCAAGGCTTGATTGTGAACAACAACTAACAACAAAACATGACCAAATTTGAAGCTCCGAAACCCTTTTGGAAGCCCTATAAATTCGGCCATTTTAACATCCCACCCAAAACCCAAAATTTTTACATACTAGTTTCATGCATGTTACTAGATTGTAATCTAAATGGGTTTTCAAGCCAAATACAAGAAGCACATTTCTATGACCTCGGCTCTAGATACCATTGTTGGAATTCATCATATTAACAAGTTATATTAACATGCATGTCAAAACCCGATTTTAAAGTGAAGCGGAAGCAATTTTACATAAACAAATTAATATGTGTTTAACCTTTTATACATGAATTCCAAAAGGATCAAGTCTAGAAATATACTCACAAATATAAGAGAGCTAGTAAAGGATGTACCTACTCCAAGTTAGGAGGTTACAAGATTAAGAAGATGATGATGAAGATGATGAACTAGCTACTTCTAACTTGAAGCGTCAAGCAAATAATACCCCAAGCCTTTGATAACCAACACCACCAATAATTTAGTTAGGTTTTGGACACTTGATAGACTAAATTTACAAGCAAAAGAACCCTCTTCTTGCCCCTAATTAATTCGGCCAGCAGGCTGCCAAAAGAGAGGAGAGATTTTTTTTTCTTTCTTGTTTTTGTGTTCTAGTTTGAATGCATGTGTATCTCTCTCTTCCAAAACTAGTCTTAGTCTATTACTTGAGCATGCATTTGTGATATCAAAAGTAACAAAAGGGAGAGCATGGGAGGTTCCTTGGAGTCCCAAAAAAAATGCCACCCTAGGGGTTTTTTTATATAAAATCCACAATTTAATTTTATATAAGATTAGATATATAAAATGCATGTAGATATTTAGTTACTTACATATTTTATAAACCAATTTATAAAATATAACACAACATAATTATTTAACCTATAAATAATTAAATATAAATTATCCAAATAATTTATCTCAAGTGATAATATTTCAGAAAACCGATTTTCTAAAGTCCAAGCATCGTGCATTTATTTAATGATTCAATCGTTAAGATTAAATACTTATAAGGTGTCGGTAAGCTTGTTATTGGGTATGACCCGACTTGGATCATAACACATTAGCCACATTAATTTAATATGTCTCTCGGGCACAAGAAAACCCTTCATGAGTAACAATTTTGGTTGACTATTTTGTTAGTTGAATCAAATGTTTGGAAACGTTAATAGACAAAATTTTACATCAGAGTTTTTGTTGATGTAAAGTTTACTTTGGAAATGGTATGAAATTTACAGATCATTTCATAATTTTTGTCTCTTGACTCGTACGGTATATGATTAATGTTAAATGATTAACATGAATGACATTCTAAATATCATCATTAAATGATAGAGCTAGTAGCTTAGATGAATGGTTTCATGATCATTACTTAACAAACATTTTCATTTAATGGTGTATATAAATAAATAGACCATCTTTGTAATCCATAGTGTGTTACATTGGAATTAATTAATACTTATAATAGTTCTAAATAAATACACTATCGTAATTTCATAACTCTTGTGTTTTGAATTACAAAGCCTTATAGTTATTTCTGTAATAACAAAAGTGTATTTGCGCGACACTATTAAATGATCTTGGAGTAGTTCAAAGATTTATGTTTGGTTCATGATATTATCTTTGTGATAATTGTTATAATTCTTTTCTATATACGTTATAGATATTAGATTAATGAAAGTTTTGTATCGAGGACAAAACATGATTAATCATTTTTGTAATGATTATAGATTTATATCTTTTTTAAATTTGTTCTTTCGAAATGAAATTGTGATCATAACAATTAATTATTTTAGTAATAATTATGGTAAACTTCCTTTTCGTTCGAAAGTTAATATTATACATTCTACAATTTGGAAGAAATATTTCTTTGTGAAATATTGAATATATTAACCATTTGTTGGTATGAATAAATATTTTCACGATTTTATTTGTTTATTTTTTAAATCGATTCATGTTATTTTTGTTTTAACATGAAGTGAGGTTATGTATCCGATTTAATATAATTCTTTTGTAATTCTATATTTGTTATAGAAATTATTTAGAAAATGAAAGAAATGTTTATACGGGACTAAATATATCTATATTTCTTTGTGAAATATTGAACATGTGAATTATTACTAAGTGTAATAATTAAACTTTCTTTGCGTTTAAAATTAATTTTTTTAGTGAAATTAGAACCTTTATGAAATTAGCATATGTGCTATAATTAGATAACTTTGCATGATTGATTATGTTATTTGTAGTTTCATGGTAGGCTTTGTGGATGATAATTGGGAACATAGTGAACTTTTTCTTCACGACCTACCGTGAACTATTTTTTGGCATGATTTTATTATTGACAAAGTGTTTTGTATATATCGATGGATATTAATTAGACTTGCATAATTGTCTATGTATTGAACGTTGGTTCAATTTAAAACTGTCTCATTTAAACTTTGTGTTCTATCATGGCTTTCACATTCAACAACGCTGTTTAACTTAACGAGGATTTTAAGTTAGATATAAACAATTTTTTTGAAAATTGTGAATCATGAATACCTAATGCATTTGGAAGAGCAAGAGGCTCAAGATCCTCTTACCGTATTTAAGAAATGTATATGAGAAAGAAAACAAATCCCTAATTAAGTGGGAGTGTGAAGAGTGCGACACTTTACACAAGTTAAACTGTCACTCACGTCGTGTTGTTGAGTAATTTTTTGACTTTAATGACTTATTATCGTTAAATATATATCATCAATGTCGGTTATGCATGAACGTCGGTTCAAGATTTAATTGTTTTCTTACCTCAAAGTTTGGAGTATATGAAGTTGCACCTTACTTATAATGAAAACATCAAGTTTCGTTTTGGATTGTATATGCTTACCATGGTAGGTAAACTTTGTGTTTGCATCTTGTCCTATGTGGATAGTAGGTTTGAATATAGGAAACCATTTATTAAAGAATAACGAATTCTTTGTAGAGTTTTGATGAATTTCACTTTTTTAAGTGAAATGATTATATGTGGGAAATAACTCTTTAGATGGAGTTGTAAAGAACGGTTCATACAAGTTAGTCTTGGATGATAATCGAATTTAGATCCTTACATGATTGTTCATCAAAACAAATATCTATGTGATATTGATTTTCATTATTGATATCACGAAATGCGGTTGAATTCTCTTTAAGAACAAGATCATTTAATATTACTTTTATCCAAAATGATTTTATCGTTATCTAAGTGATAACTAAATAAAAGTTCCCCACTTACAACTTCAATATGTTTGAATGAAGTAAGTAAGGCATGCTAGTTTAGTCATACTGACTAACAATACTTCTAGCTTAGTCTATTTGATAAAGTGAAAATGTGCACTTGAAAGCATTGTCAAGGAAAAAGCTATGAAAAATCATGTAAAAAGTAAACTAAATAGTTTATTCCATTGCACTTGACTCATTTCAATTATGTGGTCTTATGAACGTTAGAGAAAGAGAAAGGACATATTGTTAATAATTTCCTCGTGTTAGTTGATTTCTCGAAAATCCAAAGCATTGGATTAAATTTCAAAATTATGTGAATTTTGTTGAGAATTAACTTAAACGAAAAATTAATAATAAAGTACAAACTGAGGATGTTAATATCTTATGATTAGTTCATAGGACTATGCGACGCTAAAGATATTTAAACATTATTTCTTTACTCCGCAACAAAATGATGTTTTGGAAAGTTGGAATAAACGCTCCTCGAATTGGTTAGGGCGATGATGGGGTAATATGAAATCCCACATTTGTACCTAATTAAATGTTCCTGAAAATTAGTACCTTCCACACCATCTAAGTTATGGAAAGATTATGACCACAATTACAATGTCATAGGACATTAAGGTTGTGAAACGTATATATTAAATTTATCAAATAAATTTTGGAAAATAAATTTTGTTTTCACCAAATACTTTAACAATCAAGAGGTTATATATCCATACGTGAACACATCAGTGGGAGTCTAACTCAATTTAAAACTTGAGAAATGAGTTTCCAAAATCTCTAGAAACAAATAAAGTTTCGTCTTTATTTGATGCCACATAATTATCTCATTCGAGTGGGAGAAATTTTGTGACAACCCGGAAATTTTTGACCAAATTTAAACTTTATCTTTAAATGATTTAACGTTTCCGACACGATAAGCAAAGTCTGTAAAACTAAATCTCAAAATTTTTGAACTACTTTCATATATTAAAATACCTTTCGATTGTTCTTGACGATTCGTGAACAATTATATGTATATATATATATATATATATATATATATATATATATATATATATATATATATATATATATTGTAACTTGAAAACGTAACAATGTATTAATTGTTTGATACCGTATATTAAACTTATTGGTTTAAATATTTATTTGAATATATATGATAAGTTGGAATATTAATTATATGAATAACTTGCGACGTATATTTAAAACGTGTTTATGAATGTTGAAAATATATATTAACTTGGTCATAAAACGATTTGTTATTATATATATATTAACAAATAGCGAGACAATGATTTATAGAAGTAAATGACCAAAACACTCGAAAGTTTAAGATACACTTTGAATGATATAGTTTATTGATAATTTAAAACTATATTTTGACAAAGGTACGAGTCACAAAACGTAAATTGCGAGTTTTCTAAGCGTACGAAAATGCGTTCGAGAAACCAGAACCGGGACATAAGTCGAGTGACAATGTACGAGTCATCAGAACGAAAATTACAAGTCAACTATGCACGAGAATATAATATAATATATAATTAATTAATATAAATTATATATATTATATATTAATAAATAAATATGTCGACAAACAAGAAAACAAAAGTTTGTGAGCTGGATCAGAGGGTCATGCGATCGCATGGCCTTGAAGCACAAATCCCATGCGATCGCATGGGGTACTTTTTCAGAAAAGGTTCTATAAATTCAAACGATTTCATTTCAATCACACACATATATTTATCTATACTCCGTTTATAATTATTATTTATATTATTATTATTATTATTATTATTATTATTATTATTATTATTATTATTATTAAGATTAATATTATTATTATTAATTTCATTATTTTTATTAGTAGTATTATACATAAAATACTACGACGAAGTCATGAACGTGTCACTTTCAAAATGGGTTTTCAAACGGGATAGAGCTAAGGAAAATATGGGTATTGTTCGAGGGTTTTGCTCGTGAGTCAAACTAGTGTTTATCATCTCCGTTACATCTGCGTACTTTTCTGAAATATTGAATCACAATATTGATACGTAAGCATTTATATTTTATCTTTTATATACTAATAGTGTATCCATGTCTAGTGCTCGAGTATATATATTTATACAAGCTTGTATGCTAAATTTCGTCGTTAAACAGTTTATGATGAATCACGAATTAAATACATATATTACTGGTAAAAGGTATATGATATACATGTTTTTGGAAAGCTGGCGAAAAATCAATAACTTCTCATTTAGACACCGAATAGTTTCGATGAACGGATTAAAAGATATGATCAACTGAATTATGATTGACGTTAATTGAAATTGCTTTTGAATCTGCAATTAAGATTTAAACAACTTGTTTACGAGATTGATAAAATGGATTTTTTGAATATTACCAACCGAGTAAATGAATCCTTATATAAGGTACATCTCGTTTTGTTGAACTTTTGTCAAAATTGACTTTTTGAAATAACTTTTGATAACTTTTGTATGTCGATCTCGAGCATTAAGATTATGATACACTATGACCAGACCTAGCTTGATAAACATTTATTGACCAACATATGTTCTCTAGGTTGAGATCTACGATTAATTGGTAATTCGAGTTTCGGTCACATTTTGGTGAACAACTTTATATGCTGCTAAGGTGAGTTTCATTGCTCCCTTTTTAATTGCTTTTGCAATATATATTTTTGGGCTGAGAATACATGCAATTTATTTTAAACACAATGGATACAAGTACATACTTAATTCTACACTGAGTTTGAACCAAAAATCCCTTAGCTTTGGTAACTAGTAGCTGCCAGTACATAGGATATGGACTGGTGGGCGCGAATAATAGTATATGGATCCATAGGGATTGACATCCCCATCCGAGCTAGAGCGCTAGCCTTTTAACGGACGTGTGTTATTTGAGTTTAGGACACGTTGGTTTGCGTGTATTAAAACGAATGGGGTATTTATCATTATAACGTTAAAGCTTAGTTACCAGGGTGCTCAGTTACGTAGAATCTATTGATAAACGTTTCTGGATGAAACAACTGAAATCTTGTGATCCACCTTTATATACAGATTATGCGAAACACTAAAACTATGAACTCACCAACCTTTGTGTTGACACTTGTTAGCATGTTTATTCTCAGGCTCCCTAGAAGTCTTCCGCTGTTTGCTTATATGTTAGACAAGCTATGTGCATGGAGTCTTACATGGCATATTTATCAAGAAAACGTTGCATTCACCAAATCATCATCATGTATCTTATTTTGACTGCATTGTCAACGGAATTACTATTGTAAACTATTATTTACGGTGATTGTCTATATGTAGAAATTATCAGATGTCGAAAACCTTTGATTTAAATATTCATTTATGGTGTGCCTTTTCAAAAGAATGCAATGTTTACAAAACGTATCATATAGAGGTCAAATACCTCGCAATGAAATCGATGAATGACGTGTTCGTCCATATGGATTTGGAGCGATCGTCACAAATTTGAGGAATGATGTTAGAGAATTTGTTTATCTATGCACGATTCCTCAAACTATTGCGAATGATGATAATCCTTAGTTTCAAAGAAATCTCAATTACGACAAACAAGTTGTCATTATAAACCCTATTCGATATGAGATTGAATAAGAATAATGGAATAAAAATTGGAGTGAGTATCCTGAAGATACAAAGGTCAACATGTGGCAGAAGGCTACAACCAATAAGAAAAGTTTACCTTGTGAGAACCTCGTATCTTGTTATAATTTAACCAAGTTAGGTTGATTCTAGCCATAATGACAAACAATAGACCGTGAATTACATTATATCATTATTAATAGTCTTAACTTCTCAATAAAGAACTGTAGCAAGAAATCAATGTGTAGATTTTTTAAACAATGGCCACAAACATATGGTTTGTAGATTGTTTGAATTAATCTATGGTCTCAAACAGTCTTTGAGAAAATGATATATGTACTTTCACAATGTAATCATATCGAATGATTTCATTATGATCAATAAGGATCATGAGTATTTACTAAAAGGTCTAAATGTTTATTTTATCGTTATACGTTGATGGAATTTTTTGTGGCTTGAATAAATAAGAAGAATGTTATTGTGAGAGAATTTTCATGTATTCTTGAAATTAGAATTTCAAGAGATTGTTCAAGGAAGTTAATATCTCTTTCACAAGAGCTTATATTAACAAGATCCTTGAACGTGTTAAATAATCTCACTGAGAATCTTATGGTGAATATTGAGCATATCTTTTTGTTCTTAGACTCCAATATGAAATGAGATAATGAAGTTTGTTGTTTATGCGAATAATGTTGAAAATCCTTTGTACGTTATGCAATGTACAAAGTTGATTAATTTCCATTTAGGATGGAAAGCAATTGAAAAGCCATGAAAATGATACTAAGGTATCTAAGTAGTAATGTTATCTTATTGTGCTTTAATGAAAACGATTTGAAATCAAAAGGCTGTACACATATTGACTAGGTTGTTATCTCATAGAGTAACAAGAATTAATCATAAGAAGCCTTGTTTACAATGGAGGCTGATTTTTTTTAATGTCAACTAAGGTTCAATAAGCTGTGTAGCTTAACCAATCTTTTGAGAAACTTGGAGTTTATAACAAAGTTATCGATTGAGTAATAGTTTACTCAAATAGTTAGTACTTTGTAGTTCGTTCCAAGGTCCATTGTAAGTCAAGCACATAGTTGTAAAATGCATCATTACTTAGAGACATGGTTGCAAGAGTTTTAGTAAATATGTAGTACATATCTACGAATGAAATGATTGCAAATCATTTGAGAAATCCATACCTAGAGAGATATGTTTATATGACATGTCACGTCTCAGGGGTTGCGTAGATTTTGAGATTGTATTGTGTTTTTATTTTTCCCAACATATTTAGTGTTTGATATCCATGACAATGTGTTTGTCAAATCTTATATACAAAGTATTATTGTTAGAAAAGTATGTCGGACAGATTAGAGATCAGCCCACTCACATGGGTGATCAGCTCCATCACTTTAGTAGTGACTGGTGAAATAGCGCATTTTAAGTATATTGTCTGAGTGACAATTGAGCACAAACTTAAAATATTTGATGCTACAGTTGTAACATTTACAATAATATGTGAATTATTTAAGTTTCACATTATCTGTCTTATATATCCGGATGTGAGTTCTTGTGAGAAAGACATGTTCTTATGAGTAGATAGTAAACTCGGGTTTGAACATTGAGTATGTTTAAACTATCATCTGTGCAACATTGATTTAAAGACATACCTCCATTGGGAAAGGAGAAATGTTGCAGCATGTGATTCATACCACATGTGATCAAAACGACCAATAAGGGAAATAGAAGAAAAGATCTCTACTTCTATGTTATGTGAGTCCCTCGAGGTATTAGTAACCTCAATTAATATCCTTATGACTTTTTGTTGTCTCTTGAGGCTTAGTTTGATGTTTGCTATCTTAAGGCGTTGCTTAAGGGTTATGAGCGATTCGACCTAGCGGGAAGTTCTTAGAAAAGCAAGTCGAGTTAAGGCCAAAGGATTCTAAGAGAAAGGAAGATCATTTGAAGTTCGCATTGATTTGTATTCACCGGCCGGCAATTATCTTGTCTCAGTGACAAATCTTAGTGATAAATGATAATTGGGAATACAATATGGTTTTATGAGTAAAACTGAGATCATGTGAGTTAGTAATGTGATTAATGATCTAGGATATTGCATACTAAATCTACTCTTGTCATTTTTTTTTTTGAGACGCTATATATTCCTAACAGATATATAGCACGTGTGCTCTCAAAGTATACCGGTCGCACAGCCTAGTTCCCAGTATGAATGGTTTGCGTACAACACGGTGTGTTTTTCAAGATATATGAGTATATCAAAATTGTTTGTGTGCGAGTGGGAGATGTTGGAAATTAATTATTACTAACACCCACAAACATTTTGAGTGGGAGTGGTTAGTTGTCTCTATCTCATTCCACTAAGTAGATGTTTATTTTGAGTGGGAGTGGTTAGTTGTCTCCATCTCATTCCACTAGTAGATGTTGATATAAAGGAATGGGAGTAGTTAACCCATTTAAAAGTAGATATCATCATTGATAGAACAATTAACATTCGAATAACATACAGAGATACAATTCTTTTGAGAGATTGTAAGTATACTTGTTCAAGTGGAACATTGCAAACCGTCGAAGGAATTTAGGCCGTGAAACTTGAAAGCCTTCCTTTTGGTGATCGCTTTCCCGATCGGTGATCTAAACCTCGATCCTATCCGCTTCCGCTACGTTTATTCGGGTACGTTCCGAATTCTCCAAATTCAACACAGCTAAATCCCAATCGTTACACTCTCGCGTCTTGCATAATACTTCACGATTGATACGCCCATACGTAAAACTGAAGACTTTCGCATTCCTTTGTATTTACTAACCACTGGAAAACTTTGTATCTTATTCGGGATACAACAACTGCCCAACACATATAAGAGTCATTAAACACCATCTCAATTCTCGCCAACCAAATCGCCCACAATGCTGCCAGCCGTATTAAGCTACAAGTCTTATCCGCCTTAAGACCCATCCTATGTCATCAATCTAACGAAAATTCACTAAGCTACAAGTCTTATCCGCCTTAAGACCCATCCCATGTCACCAATCTAACGAAAATTCACGAATCGACGATGGCATAGCCCACGAAATGCACCACCAATTAAACAATGAAGCCCAAATATTTCGTGTCCACAAGCAATGTAAAAGAATGTGGTCAATCGATTCGCCTTGCTCTGTACACCATCCACACTTATCGTCCGATGCGTCTCTCAAACAATTTCTATAACTTGGAACTTCTTTCACTTGAATATCACCATGAAAAGCTAACCAATGAAAGATAGCTATCTTTGAAAGCACCACTATGATCCATACCACCTTGACATATACACACTACTGTTATATATACATATACATATATTACATATACATACAGATATAAATATAAATATACATATACATACTGTAAATATAAATATACTATACGGATATAAATTTATACCTTTCTCCTTTTGTTTGTGACTTCTCTTTTTAGAAGGCTCGGGTTGAACCAGGTCTTCTTGAATTTGGATGTAGTTGATCAATTTGTTGCTCCATTTGTTGTTGATTTTGTTGTTGTTGCCATTATTGAAATTGTTCCCATGTTCTTTTTGTTGCATTAGAACGAATTGTTGTTGATCTAGCATCATTGGTGGTGGTTGGTTCCCAAATAAATTTCGTTCAAGGCTCGGATTTGGAGTGAGATCCAGTAGACATACCCGGATGATTTGGTTTCCTGAACGCCAATAGATTCGTCATGTTTGTACCAGGCGAAAAACTAAAGTTGTTAGAGCACCAAGAGTGGATCACCAAAATCACCGTTTTTTCGCCTTTAAACATATCCGACGTCGGGTTCCCGGCGTTGTTGACTCCCGTCCGGCGTTAAATCACCGTTGCCGCTCGCCGTTATCAGCCAACGTCGCGTAGGCGACGTTGAATCCCTGTGGGTTCCCCCCCCCCCTTTTTCCCTTTCTTCTTCCTTTTCTTTCTTTTTTCTTATTTTCAGTTTTTATTTTCTTAATTTTTTGTAGTTGCAGACGTACACGAAACAAGACGAAGATTGAGATTAGGTTGAGAAAAAAAGCCTAAAGTAAATAGTTGGGCCAGACATAGACTCATGGGCCTGATTTAATAAAAAACATTGGGCTCTAACTTTTTTAATATGTTTATTAAGGTTGCAAAATTCGCTATTTGGGGATTGATCGGTCGGGACTTTCGAAGGATTAATCGGTAATTCGGAGATTAATCGGGGATTAATCGGATTGTACTGTACACATTTAAATATTAAATTTCAAAAATTATATGTATAATATGGAAAAAAACCATAAATATAAAAATAAACTTTAACATAACTGTCTAAAATTAATTATTTTGCTCAAAACTATAAAGCTCTAGTGAAAATTCATGTTAAAATATTAATCGTTTTTTACTTTGGCCGACTTTGATTACCAAATTCGATTTTAATCCATCAATTGGCGTGGACCGTTTAATTAAACGGATTTTTAAAAATCGGAACGGATTGCTCTTAAAAATGATTAATCGGAGATTAATCGGCGAGTAATCGGGTTTTTTACAACACTGTGTTTATATACTTCTTTAATTAATATATATATATATATATATATATATATATATATATATATATATATATATATATATATATATATATATATATATATATATATATATATATATATATATATATATATATATATATATGTGTGTGTGTGTGTGTGTGTGTTACATTATATCCTCCGTATATATATATACCTTTTTGTAATTTAAATAAATTACAATAATAAATGAAATGATTTTATTTTAAATGAATTAAATAATAATAAAAAGTATAAAATAATCATACTAATAATCAATAAAAAAATAAAATTATAATTGACTTCTCTGTTTTGGCTTCAGTGTTAAATCCAGTGTTAAATTTAGCACTGAGATTTAACACTGAACGACTCCTAGTGCTCTTAGTAAAAAATTGAGTGTTAAATCCAGTGTTAAATTTAACACTGACATTTAGCACTGAACGACTACTAGTGCTCTTATTAAAAAATTGATTGTTTTGATTGTTGGGGAATTGATTATTTGGATTTTCATTATTGGATGAAGACGACATTTTGATTGTTGGGTAATTGTAGTATAGAAGAGTATGAAAGAATGTTTAAGGAAAAAAAAAAATGGAAGGATGACGGATGTATGAAAGACTATATATACAAAAAAAAGGATCTGATTAAAAAAAAAATTATTCAAGCGTAACGACCAGCAGCAACAATATTCAAATCAGTCAAATTCGAACACCCAATCATATCTCGACAAGTATCCTCGACGACCGTTGCGTGGCTTGTGGTCCGCTCCAACGACACAACTCGAGCCACAACAGCCCCATAGAGCCCGTTGTGGTTGTTGTGGGGCAACGGATTGGGATCGTTATCCGGCATACCGAATGGTCATAACAAGTTTTCTTGAGGAGTGCAAGTCTGCAACTAATGTTATACTTACAAAACACCCATAAAATAGACTATTAATACGGAGACACGGAGTAAACAGACATATTTGTAAATAAAGTTATAGAAAAATTAGTAAAACTTTTTAATCTACTTATCTCAGAGAAAAGATAACCAAGATGAAAGCAAAATCAATATGACATGTCAAAGACAACAATTTGATAATAATCCGTAAATTACTGCAAAAATTCAGAACAATATATAGTAATAATGTATGATGCTCAACAAAACAGTTGGAGATAAACTGGAACAAACTAGAAACAAAAGCAACAGATTCAAAGATACCATAACTAAATTCAACATCCATAACGCTCGTTTATTACTTATCAGCCTTGGCAGCAGTAGCAGCAGCTTGACCCCTAAGACGACCAGTCCTCCTGGCGGCAATAAGACCAACCTTTTGTCCAGGTGGCGCATCACGACGAACAGTACTTGCATGACCGATATGTTGATGGTTACCACCACCATGAGGATGCTCGACTGGATTCATAGCAACACCCCGAACCTTAGGCCAACAGTTTCTCTTGACACGGAACTTGTGATATGCGTTTCCGGCCTTCAGCATGGGCTTTTCGGTACGTCCTCCACCGGCAACTTGACCAATCATGGCTCGACATCCACTTGGAACAATCTTCTTGGCCCCAGATGGAAGCTTCACTCTGTAAAACAAAACACCAAAATAGTAAACTAATCTGTATGAAAATTACAAAGAAAATAATCTTGAAATTCATTTGTGAACAGCAATTATCATCACCAACATCAAACTAATCAAACTAAGATATAATAACGGGCAAATAATCCATAAAGCATCTTTCCAGATAATAAATTACATTTCTGTATACACACCATATAAAGTTAATATAGCAACTAATGGATCAAAGTAAAATTTTTCAAAATCCCAAAACAGAAGATCAACTAAAACAGCAGAAATACTAACACAATGCAAACCACAACTTGCCATAACATATGACATATTCTGGACACGTATGTAATGTAGGATATTGAAAATAAGTAAATAACCCGGTGAACAAACAGGCAACCTAAAAATTATTTATTTCAAGTAAAACAGCAAATCACTCATAATGCATCTAAATTTGTATACAAAGTCAACTAAAAAGCATCTAAATTATCAAACAATTTCAACTAAAAGCACAAATAATAACTCAAGCTTCTAGATTCATATTCCCAAAACATCATCATATGTTATATGAAATCTAAAACTTTTGAATCACAAAAACAAATTTATATAAATTCTAAGAAGTTTAACTTGACATTTTGACAACAGCAATACTGAACCATTCAAACAAGATTAGTAGATTAGCTAGGGTTGCAAAAAACTTGACAAATTCATTTATAGCTTGCCACAATTTATCAAGTTATTCTAAGCGTTTATATCTCATTCTTATTACAATTTAAAAAGTGGTTAATATTATAGTTAACAAACAATAATATGCAAAATATCCATTTCAAATAAATCCTCAATTCCAAAATATTTCATCCAAATCGTTAAAAAAAATCAACTTACACCGCTAAGCATAGCACAGACTACTAAATTCTAATTGCAAAAAACAAAATACATCAAAATCACAGTAAAAAATCAGCATTCAGCATATATCAAAGCAGATAAACAGTAGAGCATAACACAAAACACTAATTAATTAATTAATTATTAATTATAATTTTAAATAAACAAATAGAAAAATTATACCTAGAGGTACCGTTATCAGGATTATGACTGATAACAATAGCATAATCACCAGAAGCCCTAGCAAACGAACCACGGTCACCAACGTGATGTTCAACGTTACAAACAACAGCTCCTTCAGGGATAGATCTTAACGGCAACACATTACCGACCATCAGATTAGCCTTCTTACCACAAAACACGAATTGACCTGTGTACATCCCTTCAGCTGCAACAAACAGTTCCTTTTGGTGCTTGTAACGGAAAGGATGACGGAAAGTGACGCGAGCAAGCGGCGCACCACGTCCTGGATCGTGAATGATCTCAGTGATTACTCCTTTTAGGTAACCATTGCGTTCGCCGAAATCGAGACTGCGGAACCTTGCCGGACCCTTACGGTGATGAGTGTGAGATTTGAAGATGGAGCCAGCTCCCTTACGTTGCGCTCTGATGACTCTACCCATTTCTCCGGTTAGGGTTAGAGATTGGTGGTAGCGGCAAAATGGAAGGGTTGTGAAGATAAGGAACGTGAAGTGATGAAATAGGGTTTATATGAGGGTATGGTCTCTTAACCTAGAATGTATTGGGCCGAATAATAGTTTAGTTGGGCTATTTTATAAGGAGATATTTGGAATGGGATAGTAGGGCTTTTAATGAGGCTTTAAAGAAGCTAAAAGCTGTAAAATATAAACTTGGCAAGTTCGTAATCCTCGTTACTAGCAAACAAACTTAATAATATTAAACGGATCTAAACTCGGCAAGCACACTAAGAGTGCTCCCAACGCATGCGCCAAGGCTCCGCCCAAGTTTTAGTCCAGGAGGACACTGATGGCACCATTTAGCCCAGCTCTAGTCCAGGGGTCTAGCCCAGCTCTTCCGCCCAGGTTCTTGTCCATTTACAACATATTTGAGGACGGCTGGACGTATATATTGCTTGTACCATGAGCATTAAAGCTTGTAACATCTTTAATTAAATAATTTAAGTGGGTCCCAATTTATTTGAGGAGGTATGTCATTGTTGGAAGTGTTTAGTCCAGGTTTAGTCCTGGGAAGAAAGTGAGATTGAGGTGTTGATGTGGCGCTGAATGGTTGGTTAGTCCTGGAAGAAACCCTTTCATGGTTGGGAGCGCTCTAAGGGGTTTTTTAATTTTTGCCGGAAAAAATGTAATAACATCGAAATATCAACAAATACATCGACACAAAAGGTAAATCAATGGGTTCCAGTAAACAAATAACTGCAAAAGACGGCACAACTAAACAAACCTAAATAAACTAAACTAAACATGGTGAAACCGCATATAACTAGGAAATACAATGTGACTAAAACTATAGCATATGGAAACTAAGTACTAGCTACACTAAACCATTCCCACAAGTACAAAAGCCATCGGTAAGAACGCAGAGACGTCCAAGCCAGCGGGATTCATCAACCATGGGAGACGGTTAGGAGAACACGGACCGTCACAACAATAAACCTTCAGGTACTCGCCGACAAGCTGCCGAAAAAACAGTCGACTAGCCGACCACCTTTAAGGATCACAAATCGCTTAGGACCCCAACGCAAGAGAGAGTAGCAACTAAATCAATGAAACGAGGTGAACATGAGAGGATCCGAACACTGCACCGTCACAAAAAAGTCGGTGGGAAGAAGAAGTCCAACCACCACCATGCCATTACCGCCACCAAAATCCAGGAACCATCATCGAAAAATTTTCACAACCAAACACCACCATGAACTAGAAGACCAAGAAAGGTACTCGCCTCCGAATTATAAAGGAATCGGACTCGAGGATTCCAAAAAAAAACAATCCAACTCTAGCCGTGAGCCCGTGGCTTTTTAAAAAAAAACGTCAACAAGAATAGACATTTCGTATTTCATGTAGTGAAAACTCTTATCATTACTCAGTAGTAAAATAAAGAGTTGATATTTTAACTAACATTTTTTATCTTTATTAATCCACTTATAATTATGATTAATTTATTAATATTAATATTAATATTAATATTAATATTAATATTAATATTAATATTAATATTAATATTAATATTAATATTAATATAATATTAAAAGTAATTAATTACTAAGTATTAAATGTATTACAATTCTTTATTTTTTAATCCAAATGAATTTATTAAATATTTATCGCTATCCTTAAAATAAAGGGAGGTGATCCTCACACACCACTTTTTGATCTTTCTACATCTAAATTACTATTATACTATTAATTATATTTAAATTGAAGTTGTGATGTGGTCCAGCAGTTGGTGGCCTGCCTCCTTTAGAGGAGGTCAGGAGTTCGACATCCATTGACTACATATTAAAAACACAATTTCATCTCTACCACGAGTGAGGTTTTATTTGGCCGTGCTTTTGGATTGATTTCAAGGTTTCCTCCCAGGCAGCGATGAGAGCGGGGTTATTATCGTTGTATCGGCGTAGCCGAAATGAGAGATGATCGCAACGGGTGGTTTAGTCCCTCTCGGGTAATCTCAATCGTTGTAAAAAAAATAATTATATTTAAGTTAATAATATAAATTCGTTTTATTTTTTTTACCTTTTCTTAATAATGAGAAACAATTTGAAAGAACCGAGTCGACCACTAGAACTCCTACTCTTAGAGTTTCCAACCTTCAAAGCAGCTGCTTTTACGCTCAAATACAAATGAAATTCGTGCTCAGTCTATTGTTCCCTTGGTGCGCTCTCATTGACGGTATAAATTTGTTCGTTCGAGAAAACAACTCTCTAAAATAGAAAAGTGATTTGTGAGGGCCTGAAATAAAACCTCAAATCCTCGAATGTTCCTTTATACCAACTAGTAAAAAAAGTCTGCCACTTCGTTGGCTAAAGAAAAAAAAACTGTTCATCGGCTCGGTTACTGTTCATCGACTCGGTTACTGTTCATCGGCTCGGTGGCTCAGGTTACTGTTCATAGTTGTTGGCTGATATAGTTATTCAAATCCTCGAATGTTCCTTTATACCAACTAGTAAAAAAGGTCTGTCACTTCGTTGGCCAAAGAAAAGGAAAAAAAAAACTGTTCATCAGCTCGGTTACCGTTCATCGACTCGGTTACTGTTCATCGGCTCGGTGGCTCAGGTTACTGTTCATAGTTGTTGGCTGATATAGTTATCGTAAATGTAAATGTAAATGTAAATGTAAATTTACTTTTACTATTACCATTATAAGCCCTAGAACCAACATCACTTCCACTGTTTGTTCAAACGCCATTATTATTCCCAATTGATCGTTAAAAAAACTTCCAAATTATCCTTCAAAAACTCATCGTTCGTCTAATAATTACATTCAAAATCAAATCTTACAACACCAACTTTCCTTGCTGATTCGTATACCTAGGGTTTTGTTATTGATACTAATCGAATTTCAAATTAATGTATATATTATACGTACACAAGTTATAGCTGTTACCGATTGTTTATAATGAAGAGAAGCTATCAACATCAATCATCATCATCGTCATCATATTCAGGACCTCCTAAATCCAAAGCTAGACACAATCCAGATGGTAAATATTTCATCTTCTAATGTATTTATATTTATTATCTAATTTATATACTTCCTTGCATATGAATATATATCAGTGTATGTAAACATATGCATTCTTTTGTTCTGAATGATTTGGGTGTTTTAGACGTTTCGTGTTATGTGTACTTGATTTGCCAGGTGATGCGTTTCTAGAGGACGAAAGCCCAAAAAATTTTGCGAAAAAAGTTGCGGAACATTACAGTGCGAGGACTAACCAAACGTTGGACGAGCGAGAAGCGAGTCCAATTATTCATTTGAAGAAGCTTAATAATTGGGTCTGTAGATTATGATTTGCATTGACTGGCTTATACTATAGTTAGTCTATATGGTATGGTGTGATTTGTGGTTTTATTGGTTTGATGCTGATGTTATATTGTTCGAGCAGATTAAAAGTGTTTTGATTCAACTATATGCAAAGAAAGGGGATTCAGTTCTTGATCTTGCGTGTGGCAAGGTAAAATAGGTATCCTGTGGTTGATAGGTTTCATTTATGTGCTTTTTTAATTGTTTGAGTTTTATTTGATGATTAATCTTGATATTGGATTAGGGTGGTGACTTGATCAAATGGGACAAGGCAAAAATTGGATACTATGTTGGCATTGACATAGCAGATGGTTCGGTAAATTTCTTTGAAATCTAGCCATCTTATTAATACGTTGATTGAGTTTCATGTATATACTTTTGTTAAGTTGTTGTACGATCATTTCGTGATTAATTTTTAACATTTTAACCTTGTCCTTCTCTTGAGAATTTCATAATTATCACCTTTTGCAATCACAAAAATATGTTGCAGATAGAAGATTGTCGCACTCGTTACAATGGTGATGCAGATCATCATCAGCGTCGTAAAAAGTTCACCTTTCCTGCTCGACTTTTATGTGGAGATTGTTTTGAGGTGACTAATAGTATAGAGTCTTATTTACTCGTGTGATTGGAACATTTTTTATATAGTCAATTTTACGCGATAGACGTCTATATTTACATTCAGAATATCAATTTGTCTACTAGTAACTGAACTGTATGCTTATGATACTAAGCTGGTATATCTTTTAGGTCCGACTGGATAAAGCTTTAGCTGATGATGCACCTTTTGATCTATGTAGTTGCCAGGTCAGTAAGTTGTGCTACACAAGGTTGTAATTTTGACTCGACCAATTTTGACTGATTTTATGAGGAATGTTTTACGTTGCAGTTTGCAATGCATTACTCGTGGTCTACTGAGGCACGTGCACGTAGGGCCTTGGCTAACGTATCATCGTTACTTCGTCCTGGAGGAATATTTATTGGAACGATGCCAGATGCAAATGTTATAGTGAAAAAGCTAAGAGCAGGTTTCTTACTCCTCTTTTCTCTGTTTTTCAGTTTAAACTCGTAAGTTGCACGATTGAATGTGACAACCTGTGCAGACTGCTCAGATTGGGTAGGGGTCAAAATGGGTCAACAGATAAGGTCCGATTGGGTTAACGCACTTTTATTTGGTTGTCCAAATCTTGATAATAATTATTGCGTTAATTATATTTACAAAATAATATATATTTATTATTAGAGTAATATAGTTTTCTTAGGTTAAGAAGTTATATGCATCAAAAACAAATGGTGGACGACTTTCAACGTGTCTCATACCTTCCATTTATTGCTGTCTTCTTTTACTGTTTGGACCCGTTGAAGGTAAAACACAATTCTAATTCTTTTCATTCCATAAGTGAATGCCTTGAAGTTCGGGGTCGCCACATGTACATCAGATGCACAAGTTTGAGTCTCTTGATGTGAACTTTGAACCATGTTCTATTTGATTATTCAATGAAAATAGATGCTGTGTTTCCATTTTTAATGCCAAAACCTTTACCTATTTTATGTTTTAGTCTACACAAATTTGCTTTCTTAGCTCACGAGTTGATATTATTCCTTATCATGCAGCCGATGGATTGGTCTTTGGCAATAGCGTATACTGGATTCAATTTGATGATGATTTCTCAGAGAAGGTTAGTTCTTTATTTATTGCAGCTTATAATCATTTTCTTCTAGTAAGTAGGAACCTTTACTAGGTTATTAAAGAGGCTAACAGTTTTACATGTTTCATGTTTGTTTTTCAGAAGTTTAAGTCTTCAAGTCCTTTTGGCATAAAATACAAATTCCACCTAGAGGTATGTTCGAGTATATTACATGTATCAATTGTGTACTTAGTTTTTGCAGAAGCTGTATATGTTTCACGTGATCAAACTAGTTGATGTGTATGTGAAAAATCCAATCGTTTTGGCTCCAAAATTCAATTTTTTAAATTACTAATTGTATTGAAAAACATAAACATAAAGTGGTGAGTAAATCATTCTTTGCATCAAAACTCTTTTATACTGTATAAAGACCGTTCTTGTTCATTTTTGTTGTTGAATTTGAAATTGGGGATGTTTTTTTGCAGGATGCTGTCGATTGTCCCGAGTGGGTTGTTTCGTTTCCCGTCTTTAAAGCACTTGCAGAAGAGGTATCTGTTGCGTTTAAAACACACAACCTTATAAATTGTTAATACACAAAAGTGTAGAGTATTGCTGTTATTGTAAGTTAGTTATTGACAAAAAAGCTAAAATGGACAAAAAAGTGTTTGTGGGTCAACCCAAACAGGCGGGACCGTTTCTGCCTGCGTACTCAAGTTGACCTGATTTGTGCCAAATCTGTTTAGAGTATTGATGTCCCTAAACATGCATGTACCCAAATTATGTTGCTAGAATGATTTGTTTGTCTTGTAATCTAAACAAAAAAATTCTGTTTTAAAATTGCAGTATGATTTGGAGCTTGTTTTTGTGAAGAACTCACATGCATTTGTTCATGAGTACATGAAGAAACCTGAATATATTGAGCTCATGCGCAGACTTGGTGCATTGGGTGATGGAAACCAAGACACAAGTAACCCCCTTCTTATCTTACTTTCTTGATTCAATACCTTTGTATTATAGAGGATGCTTACTTTTTTAAGAAATCTCCAGGTACAATTTCTGCTGATGAATGGGAGGTGGCTTATCTATACTTGGCGTATGTGTTGAAAAAGGTTAGATTCAGTTACACTTATACATAATCTACGCGTTGAAACACATGCATTTGTGAGTCGGGTCGAGTCGGACGTTGACTAACGTTGACTTTAAATAATAGTATATATTTAACACACACACACCCACACACGCACGCGCACGCGCACGACTGACTGACTTTGACTTGACTTTGACCTACTCAGACTGACTTTGACTTGACTTTTTAGCGTTGACCGACTAATTAGACGTTTTGGGGCGAAACGTGATGAGCTAGTCACCAAACCGACTAGTCGTCCGAGACGGCCGCCGTTTACACTTGTCAATTTTGTCTTGGATAGAATTATTGGTTTAAATCCGCGATGTCGTGGGTTATAAACTACTAGTGTTATTTAAAGGGGTCCAATTTGCATATCAATCTTGTAAGGATTAGAAACATATCTTGAATTGCAGCGAGGCCAACCAGAACCTAATCGAGCAAATGTTAGAAGAGACAAAGGGAAGATGCACCTCGAAAAAGAAGACATAACTTATATCGATAGCTGATTTGGAGTCGCGGCAAGCTCATACTAAACTAGTAAGAAAACATCAAGTATATGCAAGCTCATACTAAACTAGTAAGAAAACATCAAGTATATGCATACAGAACATCTGGATTGAGTTGCCTTTTTGGAAACAGATGTTTTGTATAATAAGTTGGATAGTTAAGATGTTAGTAATGCTGATAACACGATCTTGGTGCCTGTCCTGTATTTTTGTTTTTATGGCCTCATTTGGAAGCCATTGATACATAGTGATTTGACACACTGTATAATTGTATTGTACCAATTGTTAAGTATAGTTTATGCTATGCTATAAAGACTGTTAACCTCTGATGTTTTCTTTGGTTGCCAATAATTGGGACGATTTAGTGCATGTTATGTTTCTGTGTCATATTATTCAACAATACTCCCTTCTGGTCAACTCTTATTTCTCACATAACCTTTTGAACAGATACATGTATTGTGATGTTTTCTTTGGTTGCCAATAATGGAATGTAAAGGATTGGGACGATTTAGTGCATGTTATGTTTCTGTGTCATATTATTCAACAATACTCCCTTCTGGTCGACTCTTATTTCTCACATAACCTTTTGAACAGATACGTGTATTGTAAGAATAGATGACCACAAGCCTTTATTTCATACACAATATGAGATACGTGGTGGACCATTTCATCAAAAAATGAAGGTGGAAAGTACATTTCAAGCTGACAAAGAGTAAGGATAATATCACTTTGCCATGTATCCAAAATAGCCGGATCAATCATTTTTGAATGGATCACGTTAAAAAGCCAGCAGAGCTTTGTGATTGTATGTCGGATTCGATCATTAAGTATTTTTACGAATTGCATTGGGTCATTAAAACCTGACAATCATGAGACTTCATACCAATAAGTTTATTGTCTTTCATCAAGAACAAACTCTTGATGTTAGCAGAATAGTCGGATGGAACTTTAACACCATGCAATCATTGGCAATTTTTTTCGACCTTTAATAAGGTATAACAAGCGACTGACAAATAAGGTTTCTTTCCTACTTTCGTCTTCCCCGGATGAAGCTCATGTCGAATATCCATTTCGGCCATGTCATTTCGAACATTAACTCCATCTTTCGTCTTCCCCGGTATATTCCACAACAAACATATCAAGCTGTCAGAAACATTATAATTATAATTATAAATATATTCAATAGAAACTATGTTTAGACTATTCATAGCATTATTTTAATACTAAAATTCGATTTTCCAAAATGACCCTCCAACTTTGGTCAAAATACAAATCGGCCCCCCAATCAGGGGGTAAAACGTCAAACCAAAATACTCACAAAAAATCTTAAATATACTTCGCCCAAATTTTCAACGGGCCATATCTTCTCGCTCGCCGCAAGTTAAATTTTTCCAACAATACCGTTCAACTCGAAATAATTCTATGAACAAAACGCAACTAACTACTCACAAAACGGATGCTTTTTAAAAAACACTAAATAGTTAGGCCTACCTTTCATACACGTTGACTTTTTTTTTTCAAACACTGGGTTTTCCATTAGAACCTGCTTTGGAGTTCCGCTGCGAAGCGCGGGCTCCTTAACTTGTTTTTTTTCAATTGCATAACATCAATACAATGTCGGACATGTAAATATTTCCAATACAGTAAATCCCAGAAAATAGAACTTTTTTTTTCCAAATCCCTTTATCTCGACTTGTATTGCTTTTTCCAAACACAATGTTAATGTTTTCAACCCTGACAAATGAAGTTTCCCCATCCAACACTGGCCTTACACTACCAACCTCAATATTACCATCAAACAAGTTTTCCACCATACGATATGGATACCTTATCGGAAGCGCTCTTCGATGTCCCATAAACAGTGGTTTCTTACAGTTTTTTAACCATATCAAACATGTGTCACTTTCTCAAATAGGACACGCCTTCATCTCTTTGGTACCGTATCCCGATAAATTTCCATAAGCCAAAAAATCACTTATGGTGCAAAAAATCATGGACCACAAATTGAAGTTATCTTTCCTATATGCATCATATATGAAAGGACCCGTCCATACCGATTATAAATGATTCACGATAGTTGATTTCATTGCGAGGTATTTGACCTCTAAATGATACATTTTACAAACATTGCATTCGTTTTTAAAAGACAAACTTTCATCACATCGAAAGTTGACGGCATGCATACCATTTCATAATATATCCAACTATAAATGACTTAATAATATTCTTGATGAACTCAACGACTCGAATGCAACGTCTTTTGAAATATGTCATGAATGACTCCAAGTAATATCTTTAAAATGAGCAAATGCACAGCAGAAGATTTCTTTCATACCTGAGAATAAACATGCTTAAAAGTGTCAACTAAAAAGTTGGTGAGTTCATAGGTTTATCATAAGCAGTAAAATTCATCATTTTGATAGACCATAAGATTTAAACATAGTACACCTATCTCGTGTACAAAACCATTTTTAATAATGCTTGGCAGAGTAGGTTCGTATCCTTTTCTCCCTCGTAGGTTGCCTCGCGATTTTTAAATAATCGTACACATATCTCGTGCATAAAAATAATACACATAACCTGTGTATAAAAATCATTCTCTCGATACTTAACATTCAATTTGATTTCATTGCTCAACATGGTAACTGACCTTAACATATAATGCGCATCAATAATATTCTCAAAACAGAACATCTCATCTGTATAATATATAAACCTCGAAGTACTAAACACCACGCCCACTAGCTCTTCCGTCTAGTGAACATTCTGGGTGGGGGTGTTAAACCCGGTAGCTACCTTTAGGATTCGCGTGAATTAGGGCCATACCCGTTTCTAATTCTTAGGTTACCAAGCAATAATAATCAGGGGAAATATTCACAACAATTAGTGGCAATTATAACGTTCAACTAATTCAATAATAATCTGCAGAACTTCTGTCTGCATAATAATTCATTCGAGGAATGTTTTGCTTGTGTCAATCTCGTCAAACATTTATAAAAGCATTTCATGTATTCGCAGTTCAAAATATATTTCAAAAGCATTTAATAAAGCAGTTATAAAAACAGCGCATGTATTCTCAGTCCCAAAAATGTAAAGAGTAAAAGGGAATCAAATGAACTCACGATACGATATTTTGTAGTAAAATTATGCATACGACGATACTGAACAATGCAGGGTCAGCCTCGGATTCACGAACCTATATCAAGTGTATATATTAACACATATAATCGTAATCGAATAATTTATATATGTATTTATTAGTGATATCATTTTATAACTTATATGTTTCATTAAAAATATATTCATTTTATATATATTAAATAAAAATATTAATATAGTTATATTATATGTATTAAGTATATTTTTAAATAATATTATTCATTTTAAAATAATAGTTATAATAGTATTAACATGCTGATAATAATAATAATTTTTAATCAAAATAATAGTTTTAATAAACATGATCATTTTGGTAATAATGATAATACTAATAATAATAAGAGCGATAATAATAATAATAATAATAATAATAATAATAATAATAGTAATACCTAAAAAAATTGACAAGTATGTCACAGGCAGGGTTCGAACCCGCAACCCTTCGAATAACAAACATCCTAGCAACCACTGATCCGTCTTTTCATTCCTGAAATAACCCCAAACTTAATTCTTTTAACCACGGATTATGTTTTCATCTTCCTCTTCTTTGTTACCATCACCATCATTCACTCCGATCCATTTAACCAAAACCATTGTGTACATTAATTTCACAGTTCATCATCAATACCATCATATTATCGAGCATCATTCATCTATATCGTCTTCATCATCGGGTCATCATCTTTTATCATTAACAACCTCATCATCATAATCCCCTTCGTTATTATCATTCGAAGTCTTCACGTTGTCCTCACTAAAACTGAATCGAGTAACAGTAGTAGTCCAGTTTAAAACAGAATGATAGTAGGCGTAGTAGGTGCAAGTTTTGATGGAGTTGGTTTCAGCGAAAAGAATAGGAACAGAAAAGGAATAACAAGGCAGGGTTTCGGTTAGTTTTGGTTTAACTGTACCATCATTATTTTCGACTTCTCCTAATCGTTAATTATTCGGGTTATCATTATTATTGTTGTTTACTGTTGAACCATCATCATCACAGTTGCAAATGCTGTTTGTTGATTTTGGTATGAAACACGATTGAAAAAAAAAATATGAAGCAAACGAAGTAGCAGTCGGTGATAACAATTTGGTCACAAGTGGGTTTGAAGTGGCCCAAAATTTAATATGGCACTCTACTAGAATTCGGTTTATACAACCCATTAACAAGACAACAATTGAAATGTCCCGTTCATATTGATTATAAATGTTCCATATTAATTGATTTCGTTGCGAGGTTTTGACCTCTATATGAGACGTTTTTCAAAGACTGCATTCGTTTTTAAAACAAACCATAACCTTTATTTTATCGACAAGGTTAAAAGGACACCACCTAGATTATCAGAAATGATAATCTAAAAATATCACACTTACACACTGTAGTGACCCGGGAATTTCCGACCAAATTTAAACTTAATCTCTATATGATTTCGACATGATAAGCAAAGTTTATTTAATTGAATCTTAAAATCTTTGAACTGTTTACATGGATTCATTTACCCTTCGACTGCTTCCGACGATTCACGAACAGATGTTTGTAAATAGATATATATATATATATATATATATATATATATATATATATATATATATATATATATATATATATATATATACATATGTGTATACAAAAAATAACTTGAAACCATAATATACTATTTAGTTATGAGAATTAACGATGTGAAATAATTTATGTCCTAATAAGACATGATACTTAGAATTAGTAATATTTTCATTTCATGTAAATAATTACATGATAATATTATTTTGTTATATTAAAATTATTAGTATTATTGCTATTAGTCTTATTAATATTAATATGATTAATGTTATTATTATTATTAATAACATCATATTATTATTATTACTGATAATATAATTATCACTAATAAAATTATTATTTTTATTATTATTGTTATCATTAATATTTATCATTATTATTATTGAGATTATTATTAATATACTCAATTATTTGTTAATATTAATTATATTATATTATATTAATTATACAAGAATCAGATATATTGAGTGGAATTCGTTTCTTGTCACAATCTCAACATAATGATTTTTGTCATTATGTCTATAAATCGAATAAAATCTCAGCTAACCAACAATTCTATTAGCAATCAATATCTTCTTTTAATTTTTATATTATTTGTTGTGTACGATTGAATGTAACCTGTCAAATTCATGTGGATTATAAATCGATCACATTATCAATGTTATCAGAAAAAAAAATCACTGATTTCTTTTCATCACCATTAACAACCCGGTCACCATAAACCACCATCTTGTAATTGATCCCCATCAATGAACTACTACGATTACATCGAACCTTCTGCTTTTGTTTCGTTGTACACCAAGATAAAAACCAACATTCTTCATTAACTTGTTGCTACTTGAAAACATACCATTGCCACCACCTTTCCTTCAACTGATATGACTTCTTCTTGATTGTGCTATTAGTTGACAAAACCACCTTTGACCACTATTAATCCGTTCCCTTATCACCATCAGCGATAACCAATTCCAACCCAACCATCGATCACCAACAAAAGCACCACCTGCTACTCGTCTTCGTTTTACAACCCAATCATCACCATTGAAACCACCACCACTACATCTATATTCTCAAGATAAAGACTACTGCAGCTTCCTGTTTTCATTCCTATTCGCTGCTATTTCTCTCTTGTTTAATGCTTCTGTTCCAGACGGAATAAAACAATACAAAACGGTACCTTCTTGCTGCCATGGTTCCTGTTTCAGCTACTTCATTATCTGTCTTGCTTCTATTCGGTTTGAAAATACCACACAACCATTTTATAATCAACTCATAGCCTGCAATTATATATTCAAACTGCTTTTTGCATACCACTATTCTTTTGGTCAACTTTTACCAAGCAAGGATACCCATTGGAAAGCTATTAGTTAGTGGGAATATAAGAATGAAAATAAATAGAAACATGCTAATATATCAATTATAAGGGTGACGAATGCTTTAACTTTTCAAAGGAATCGACCCACCCAAAAGATAAAGTTGTCAATATCTTATCATTCTTTTAGTTTAGTGGGATTAAGATAATGAGTGTCCTTCCTTTTAAGATGTGGCCGACATTTGATAAACAAAAAAAAAAAAAAAAAATCTCCACTTGCAAATACAGCATGCTCGTTTATTCAACCGAGTATATTTTCTTTATTTGTTTAAAACAACCGTATGACCCCCCACTTGACTAGTTAAAAGTGTGATATGATTATGAGTGAATAATGATATATATGCTTCGACTTCCTGTCTGTTCCCATTTTAAAAACCGAACCAAAACCATCCCATAATCCACTTACTTTATGATAATGATTTCATTTTTTTTCGATGGGCTGTAAAGGAATTAAGAATGGAACTAGATGGCCGACATTTAGGCTAGTGGGGAAGAGTTTTATTTGTTTATTGTGGGTCTCATCTAGTCAAAAGAAACGAGACAATTTTTTTCCAACTCTCATTTGTTTTAATTACATATCGAATATCATTGTGCAAACATGTACCGTTTGGTTTAATCACTTGAATGATATACGTGACCGTGAGAGTATTATATGATGAAAAGGATGAGGAGGGTGACGATTAGATGATATATTAAAATGATGATGATAATATGAATAAGTTGATGAAGGTGACGATTAGGATGATGATAACAAGAGGTGATGACGATGGTTATGAATAAGATAATGATGGTGAGGAGGATAAATCGTGATTTTGATAGAGGGTGATAAACGAAAACGAAAATCATAAGTAAGATGGTGAGGAATAGTTATGGGTTGTGTTTCATGAAGAAGAAGAAAATGGGAAAAACAGAAAGAAAAGGGTTATATAAAAATAAGTATCATATTTGTAACAGACTGAAACCCGGGCTAGTTGTAAGTTGTCTATTTTGCCCTAAGGGTTTGTGCTTGGTCTTAAGTGCTTTTATTTTAATTATTTTATTAGTGTTTTATTATAATTGTGTTGTGACCAGTTTGTGACAAGGGTCCCAGAACATGTTGGTTTATTTAATTTGGACTCCGTTAGGGTTGCCAAATTAAGTACGAAAGAAATTAGATAACTGGTAAATACCCGTGTGATATGGGGTATGGGTTTATAACCCAATATTAAGTGTATGTCCTGGATTCTTCTACCATTTTCTCAAAATAAACACACACATACAAACGCATACCAAACACACCCATGATCATAAACCCTAACTTGATTTGTGAGCTTTTGGATTAATTGAAGTTAGCAATCGATTCCTTGTGTTCTTGTGATCATCTTAAGGTAAGTATTACAAAGATTTATGTATTAATCTTGTTGAAAATTGGATTTTAGTGTTCTTATGAGTTTTTAAAGAAATTAGCTCAAATCTTGTTGTTTGATGTTTAAAAACATCAATAGATGTTAGAAATAGGTTGTATCTATGTTTAGTAGCTTCTATGTGCTTAAAATTTGATCAAATTGCTCAAAAATCGAGTTTTTTGGGGAAAAAATCGTAAAAACAGCGAGCTGCTTCGAAACTCAGTTGCTACAGTGTTTGCTACAGTATTTTGCTACAGTATTTTGCTACAGTGCCCGAACTGCTACAGTATCACTATTTGCTACAGTGTTACTATTTGCTACAGTATCGCTATTTGCTACAGTGTCACTATTTGCTACAGTGTTCGGTATTGCTACAGTGCCACTATTGCTACAGTACCGAGTTGCTACAGTACGTGTTGCTACAGTACCGAGTTGCTACAGTGTTCGGAAATCACTATTTGTTACAGTACCTTTTATGAAATTGAAACGGGCGTAACTTTCAAAACGTAACTCCGTTTTTGATGAATAAACTATCGTTGGAATCGTAATAAAGAATACTTTTTAATGGTGAACTTTTAAGAAACTAGATCAAACTGTTTTTGGGCCGAAAAAGGAGTTTTAGTGTGTATGTCGTGTTTTGCACGCACCTGTATGCCATTATTGAGTGGAGTCATGATGTAGACTCATAAAATTATGAATATATGGTTTTATGACCTAGTTAATCGTATGAAATGATTATATTATTTATTGGATATGTATATTAACTTTGTTTGTGTTGTTCTCAGGTTATAAGGACAAGGAGGAAGCTCAGAAATAATAACTGAGCAGTTGCTGGTAATTGGTGAGTGGGTCTATCTCCGGATAGAGTTTAAGTAGCATATCATGCTACTGTGGTTGACTCTTTTACCATGCATAGTGTAGAAATTGCCATGTTAGAATAATATAGTATGCCTGATGTTGTATGTGAATTATGTGTACACTGTGTGAATGGCACCAGTCGGGCCTAGGGAGACTGGGGACTCGAGACCGTGCCTAGGAGGGGTTAGAGTCCGTATGAGGTCAACCGTGCCTAGGTGAGGTTGGGTCCATAGGCTACTGATTGTAGAGTATAGTGTGAATGATGCATCCCCTGCATCTGGATAACTATACTGTGAATTGAGTAGCAGGGACTATCGGTAGACTCAAGTCCGATCAGCTAGGAGTCGTGTGCTCGTACAAGCCGCCGATCCTCGTATTGTCTTATTGTATGCTAGTTGATAGTTAGCATGTGTTGTTGTTAGTATATAGCTTGTGTGTGACTTAAGCTATATCTGTTAGATAGATTCCATTCACTTAGCGGTGCGCTAATCCCCCACATATTCTCCCCTTGCAGGTTTAGGTACTGCTAGTCGGGAAGGGTGCTATTGCAGAAGACATGTTTGACAACCCAACTCTGATGTGGACTTTTGTATAAATAATGTTTTGTGATAACGTAATACCGTTGTGTAAACTTAAACGTAATGACGTGACTTATATTGTGTTTGTTAATAAAGTCTTCCGCTGTGTATTTAAAAAAAAAAATGGCCGGTGTTACAAGTTGGTATCAGAGCATGGTTTGGCAGCAATTGCGTGCGCGTACTTTGTTCCCAAACCCTGAGGCAAGTCAAACATGTCTGTGGGAATGGGGGCTAAGTGAAAATAGGATATACTTGTGTTAGTTGTGATTGAACTAACTGTTATCCACTAAGCTTTTGTGTGAGCTGTTTTGTAGCACAGGTATGGCTGATAGAAACGCAACTGGCCCATCTAACCCCGGAACATTCAGAGCACCAGAAGAAGGTGTTGAGTCAGATGATGATCAGAGTAGTTACATCCTTCAGTTAGAAAGCAAGCTAAAAGAGGCCGAGGACAAAATTAATGAGCTTGAATTGGCGAGGCATTCTGGAAATGATGATACACCACCTGGATTCCCAACCGCGCAATCCCAAACGATACCTAATGTGCCCCAGAACCAGTTTCAGAATCAAATACCTAACCAATATTATATGCCACCACAAAACACCTTTACTTACCAAAATCCCATGATGATGAATTCATACCAAATGCAAATGTTCCATCAACCTTACATGCAATCACCCAAAAGATGTACGTATAAGAACTTCCGTGATTGCAAACCCTCCGAGTTCTCTGGAAGTACTGATCCGACTGTAACTCTCAATTGGTTGCGAGAAATTGAAAGGGTATTTGAAGCGTGCCAGTGTGAACCCGAGCTGAAAGTGACATATGCTAGTCGAATGTTGAAAGGTAGGGCTATGATTTGGTGGGATTCCTTGATTTCCAGTATACCGAAAGAACAAGTGAGTATGATCACTTGGGAGCAGTTTCATGGGAAGGTGTGTGAACAGTACTGTAATCCGTTTGATATGAACCGAATCAAGACTGAGTTTCTTGAAATGAAGATGACACCTCAAATGACGATCGACGAGGTAGTAGAGAAGTATATGGATAAACTAAGGTTTGTACAATAGTGGGTGCCAGACGAAGCGTCTCGTATACAACATTTTGTTAATATCATTTTGCCAGAGTACCGAACTTTTGTTAGAACGGCTACGTCGTTGTCTCAAGCGGTTGTGATGGCTAAGATGGTAGAAAGTGATGTTCAGGCCGCCAGAAACAGAATGTTTGGTAATGTGCTACAACAAGGTGGGCAAGTATCTGGTCAATCAGGATTTAAATCCAAGAAGTCTAGTGGGTTTAAATCGAAGGGTAAAATTGGTCAGAGTAGTACTGGATCTGGATCAGGTAAAGGGAATTGGTGTCACACGTGTCGATCTTCTCACAGTGGTCAGTGTTCTGAGGCTACAAGAAGATGCTTAAAGTGTGGTGTTGTTGGGCATGAGTCTTCAGCATGTCCGTATCCGAATAGTGTGTGTTGGACTTGTCACAAACCAGGGCATCGTGCAGTTAGTTGTCTGTCGAAGAGTGGTAGTTCCGGGGCAGGGTCAGGGGCGCGTTCAGCATCAGCTAGAGGGTCAACTGCCTCGAGTGGGCAGAAGAGGAAGAACCCTTCAACAGCAGAGGCTAGAGCTTTTCAGATGTCGGTTGAGAATGCTGTGGCAACCGACGAAGTAATCACCGGTATGTTTCTAATCAACTCAATACCTGCTCGCGTATTGTTTGATTGTGGTGCCAATAGGTGTTTTATGTCCCTAGATTTCTGTGCTAAGTTGAATTTACCAGCTACTGTGTTACCCAAGCCGGTTAGTGTAGAAGTAGCCGATGGTAAGACCACACCCGTCACAACCTATGTGACTGGGGTTTATATAGCGATCGAAGGGAAGTCTTTCCCGGTGACTTGTTTAGTGTTACCTATTCCTAGCTTTGATGTAGTACTAGGAATGGATTGGTTGAGCTCGCTTAGGGCTAATATTAAGTGCAATAGGAAAATGATTACCTTTCGTCCGACCGATGGAACCCGTGTTGTGGCCCGAGGGGAGCGGAGCGGGTATAATTTTCCGTTGATAACCATGATGAAAGCGAAAAAGTCGATAGGAAAGGGTTGTGAATAATTTCTTGCATATGTAATTGATGCGAAGAAAGAAAAGAAAACAGTGGTTGATATTCCGGTAGTATCAGAATTTTCCGAAGTGTGTCCCAGATGAGTTACCAGGTCTGCCGCCGGTAAGGGAAGTCGAATATAAGATTGAGTTGGTTCCTGGAACAACTCCAGTTGCTAAAGCTCCATACCGATTAGCGCCGTCTGAAATCCGTGAAATGATGTCACAGATTCAAGAGTTATTAGATCGTGGTTTTATTCGACCGAGTTCTTCACCGTGGGGTGCTCCGGTATTATTTGTTAAAAAGAAAGATGGGTCAATGCGTATGTGTATTGATTATCGTGAATTGAACAAAAGAACAGTGAAGAATAAGTATCCGTTACCTCGAATAGACGATTTGTTCGATCAGTTACAGGGTGCTTCATTCTTTTCTAAGATAGACTTACGATCCGGATATCATCAGGTTCGTGTTGCTGAATCAGATATACCGAAAACAGCGTTCAGAACAAGGTATGGTCATTATGAATTTCTTGTCATGCCGTTTGGGTTGACGAATGCGCCAGCAATCTTCATGGATCTAATGAATAGAGTGTGTCGCCCGTTCTTAGATAAGTTTGTGATTGTGTTTATAGATGATATACTAGTGTATTCAAAGACCGAAAGTGAACATGCTGAACATCTGAGACAGGTTTTGAACATGTTGAAATGTGAACAACTATTTGCAAAATTTTCAAAGTGTGAATTTTGGTTACGTGAAGTGCAGTTTTTGGGTCATGTGATTTGTGCCGAGGGTATAAAAGTTGATCCGACAAAGATAGAAGCGGTAATGAATTGGAATTCTTCGAAGACTCTGACTGAGATTAAGAGTTTTCTGGGATTAGCCGGTTATTATCGCAGATTTATCAAGGATTTCTCGAAAATAGCGGGTCCGTTGACTAAGTTGACTCGTAAAGATGTAGCCTTTCTATGGACTGATGAACAGGAAAAGGCTTTTCAGATTTTGAAACAGCTACTGTGTCAGGCACCGGTATTAGCTTTACCAGAAGGTTCAGACGACTTCGTGGTATACTGTGATGTGTCATTTGCTGGGTTGAGTTGTGTATTAATGCAAAGAGATAAAGTAATCGCTTATGCCTCGCGACAGTTGAAAGTTCATGAGAAGAATTATCCAATGCATGATCTTGAAATGGCTGCAGTAGTGTTTGCTTTGAAACTGTGGAGACACTATTTGTATGGAACCCATTGTGTTATATGTACAGATCACAAGAGTTTGCAGTATATCTTCTCACAGAAAGAATTGAATATGCGTCAGAGACGATGGCAAGAGTTGATCAAAGATTACGATTGTGAAATTAAATACCATCCGGGTAAGGCAAATGTGGTTGCAGATGCGCTAAGTCGTAAAAAGTCAAGTGAAAATGTGAAATTTCTTCGTTTGAATATAACTTCAGATTTGATTAACAGCTTAAAAACCATTCAGGCCTATGCTTTAGAGGACGAACATATTAAATATGAACAAATGACCAAACGAAAAGTGGACTTAATTGATGACTCATGTGGACTAAAGACCTTAAACAATCGTGTTTGGGTGCCTAAGCTTGGAGATTTGAGGGATTTAATCATGACGGAAGCTCACAAATCCAGATTGACAGTACATCCGGGTAGTAATAAGATGTATCATGATTTGAAAACAGTGTATTGGTGGCCAACAATGAAAACAGATATCGCCCGTTATGTCGAAAAGTGCATATATGTGCTCAAGTGAAGGTAGAACATCAGAAACCTTATGGTTCGTTACGCCAGTTACAGATTCCAGAGTGGAAATGGGAACATATAACGATGGATTTTGTGACCAAATTACCTCGAACTCAGAAAAGACATGATATGATTTGGGTAATAGTGGATCGTCTAACTAAAAGTGCTCTTTTTCTTGCTACTCGTGAGACAGCTTCGTTAAGTGAGTTAGCCGAATTGTATGTGAAAGAAATAGTTAGTCGTCATGGTGTGCCATTATCGATCGTTTCAGACAGAGATTCCAGATTTGTGTCAAATTTTTAGAATAGTCTTCAACAGAATCTGGGTACACGTGTGAATTTAAGTACAGCTTATCATCCTCAGACAGACGGACAGAGTGAAAGAACGATACAGACTTTGGAGGATATGTTAAGGGCTTGTGTGTTAGAATACGGTGGTTCGTGGGATACACATTTGTCGTTGGTTGAATTCGCGTATAATAATTCTTATCATTCGAGCATAGGAATTCCGCCTTACGAAATGTTATACGGTCGTCATTGCAGAACTCCAACTTGTTGGTTAGAAGCTGGGGAGAAACAGTTTGCAGGTCCTGAAATTGTTCAAATGACAGCCGAAAAAGTTGCAATTGCTCGAGAAAAGTTGAAAGCCGCTAGAGACAGGCAGAAAATGTATGCTGATCCGCGTAGACGTCCGGTAACCTTTAATGTGGGTGAACGAGTGTATCTGAAAGTTTCGCCGTGGAAAGGGGTTATCAGATTCGGTAAACGTGGTAAGTTAGCACCGAGATTTATTGGTCCATTTCCGATCAGTGAAGTGTTGAATGATCAGACTGTGGTGTTAGATCTTCCGCCAGAGTTAGCTAGTATTCATAATACATTCAACGTATGTTATCTTCGTAAGTGTAAAGTTGACGATGAAACATAACTTCTTCTTTTAGAAGATTTAAGGGTCGATTTGAATAAGAAATTGGTGGAAGAGCCGGTCCGTGTGGTTGACCAAAAGGTGACTAAGCTGAGAAAGAAAGAGATTCCGATGGTGTTGATTGAGTGGAAACACAGTTTGGGTCCTAATTTTACATGGGAGACAGAAGAGTTGATGAGAAATCGCTACCCTCGTTTGTTTGACCAAGACCAGATTCCGAGGACGGAATCTCCTTAAGGGGGGTGGATTTGTAACAGACTGAAACCCGGGCTAGTTGTAAGTTGTCTATTTTGCCCTAAGGGTTTGTGCTTGGTCTTAAGTGCTTTTATTTTAATTATTTTATTAGTGTTTTATTATAATTGTGTTGTGACCAGTTTGTGACAAGGGTCCCAGAACATGTTGGTTTATTTAATTTGGACTCCGTTAGGGTTGCCAAATTAAGTACGAAAGAAATTAGATAACTGGTAAATACCCGTGTGATATGGGGTATGGGTTTATAACCCAATATTAAGTGTATGTCCTGGATTCTTCTACCATTTTCTCAAAATAAACACACACATACAAACGCATACCAAACGCACCCATGATCATAAACCCTAACTTGATTTGTGAGCTTTTGGATTAATTGAAGTTAGCAATCGATTCCTTGTGTTCTTGTGATCATCTTAAGGTAAGTATTACAAAGATTTATGTATTAATCTTGTTGAAAATTGAGTTTTAGTGTTCTTATGAGTTTTTGAAGAAATTAGCTCAAATCTTGTTGTTTGATGTTTAAAAACATCAATAGATGTTAGAAATAGGTTGTATCTATGTTTAGTAGCTTCCATGTGCTTAAAATTTGATCAAATTGCTCAAAAATCGAGTTTTTTGGGGAAAAAATCGTAAAAACAGCGAGCTGCTTCGAAACTCAGTTGCTACAGTGTTTGCTACAGTATTTTGCTACAGTATTTTGCTACAGTGCTCGAACTGCTACAGTATCACTATTTGCTACAGTGTTACTATTTGCTACAGTATCGCTATTTGCTACAGTATCGCTATTTGCTACAGTGTCACTATTGCTACAGTGTTCGGTATTGCTACAGTGCCACTATTTGCTACAGTACCGAGTTGCTACAGTACCGTATTGCTACAGTACAGAGTTGCTACAGTGTTCGGAAATCACTATTTGTTACAGTACCTTTTATGAAATTGAAACGGGCGTAACTTTCAAAACGTAACTCCGTTTTTGATGAATAAACTATCGTTGGAATCGTAATAAAGAATACTTTTTAATGGTGAACTTTTAAGAAACTAGATCAAACTGTTTTTGGGCCGAAAAAGGAGTTTTAGTGTGTATGTCGTGTTTTGCACGCACCTGTATGCCATTATTGAGTGGAGTCATGATGTAGACTCATAAAATTATGAATATATGGTGTTATGACCTAGTTAATCATATGAAATGATTATATTATTTATTGGATATGTATATTAACTTTGTTTGTGTTGTTCTCAGGTTATAAGGACAAGGAGGAAGCTCAGAAATAATAACTGAGCAGTTGCTGGTAATTGGTGAGTGGGTCTATCTCCGGATAGAGTTTAAGTAGCATATCATGCTACTGTGGTTGACTCTTTTACCATGCATAGTATAGAAATTGCCATGTTAGAATAATATAGTATGCCTGATGTTGTATGTGAATTATGTGTACACTGTGTGAATGGCACCAGTCGGGCCTAGGGAGACTGGGGACTCGAGACCGTGCCTAGGAGGGGTTAGAGTCCGTATGAGGTCAACCGTGCCTAGGGGAGGTTGGGTCCATAGGCTACTGATTGTAGAGTATAGTGTGAATGATGCATCCCCTGCATCTGGATAACTATACTGTGAATTGAGTAGCAGGGACTATCGGTAGACTCAAGTCCGATCAGCTAGGAGTCGTGTGCTCGTACAAGCCGCCGATCCTCGTATTGTCTTATTGTATGCTAGTTGATAGTTAGCATGAGTTGTTGTTAGTATATAGCTTGTGTGTGACTTAAGCTATATCTGTTAGATAGATTCCATTCACTTAGCGGTGCGCTAATCCCCCACATATTCTCCCCTTGCAGGTTTAGGTACTGCTAGTCGGGAAGGGTGCTATTGCAGAAGACATGTTTGACAACCCAACTCTGATGTGGACTTTTGTATAAATAATGTTTTGTGATAACGTAACACCGTTGTGTAAACTTAAACGTAATGACGTGACTTATATTGTGTTTGTTAATAAAGTCTTCCGCTGTGTATTTAAAAAAAAAAATGGCCGGTGTTACAATATTAATCAGAGAAAATTGAATGGCTTGGATGGTTTGTGTGTGTATTTGATAAATGAGAGGTCGCGGGTTCAAACCCGGACTTGGGCATTTTTTAGGACCACTCCTTTGAGGTAGTTACTTATCCATTCATTCTATTAATATTATCATCTTATTATTATTATTTTTATCATTATTATTATTATTATTATTATCATTAAATATGATTTTAGTATCATTATTAATATTAATATTATTATTAATATTAATATTATCATTATTATTATTACTTCAAATAAAACAACTAGTATTATTATTATCACAACAAATATTTTCTATATAAAAATATATTTATGTATACTAATATTAAATAAAATTATGTTTCAACTAATATAATGCTAATTATGTGACGATCCGGAAATTTCCGACCAAATTAAAACTTAATCTTTATATGTTCCAACACGATAAGCAAAGTCTGTAATGTTGAGTCTCAAAAATTTTGGAACTATGTTCATTTATTCAATTACCTTTGACTAACCTCGACGATTCACGAACAATTAATTGTAAGAGATATGTGTGTATGTGTATATAAATAATAATTCGAAATATAATTTGAAGTATTATATAAAAAAATTAATAAAATAAAGATAGAAAATTATAATAATTATTATTTAAAATACATCTCTTTATATAAATAAAGTATATTAAAAATAAATATTTAAGGCTTGTAATACTCGTTTGATGTTCCGAGTGATATTAAGCAAGTTAAATTCAAACTTATGTACTTTTAAAATAAAAGGTGATCCGAAAATGAGTTATATAAGTTATAGGCCTATTAAAAGTATATTTAGGATCTAATTATTTAATTTTAACACTTTTTATATTTCACTCATAAATGAGAGGGACAATTGATGTAATTTTTATTTATTTAATGATTAAATTTTATACCATAATGACCAAAATAAATAAATATAGTTGATTTAAAAATATGGGATTTTTCTGAACACTTTTATCCGCCACTAATTCACAACGGAGCATGAAATAATATTTTATTAATTAATTATGTCGATGGATAAAATGATGAATTAAAAAGCTGCCATGTTTATTCACATGTTTTTGTTATTATTATTATATTATATACATTGTCCGATTTGTTTCTTTTACAACCATTTGTATTTAGATATTTATATTTACATGTATCCACTTGAGATTTTTGTTGTTGTCATGATCTAACAATTCAAAGAAGGATCTTTTGTTGTAAATGTTAGTTGTTTTCTTTTAAGTTAATGGCAGACAAGAAACAAACTAAAAGTGTAAGTGGTGGTAATAATTCGTTTATGTAGTACTAAATTTCTCTTTCTTATCTAGAGCATAAAACATATGCACACTCATATAATTAATCTTTTACTGCATACCAACTCAAACATCACTAAACCACCATAATTGAGAAACGATGGTTTCTACTTCAATTTCTACCGCCAACTTATAACCATCATACAAACCACCATCGATTACCTATTTTGTTCGAAACTACTACTCCTAATCTACTTTCGTTTTGTGTTAATGTTACAATCATAAACCATACATCAATCACCACCTTCCCGACTACCACCTCAACTCACATCACCTCGCCACCCTAAAACCTATAAATGCCACCGGCCACCTTCTATCACCACTACTACAACCGCACAACTATCACTTAGTAGTAAGTATGTATCGTCTTTACGCCACCACTTCCACCTATATTGCCACCTCCTGCAAACCATCACCACACACCTATCGATCACCCACAACACATTGAAACCACCATGAACACAAATTATGATACTACTATGCCTATTATTTTCTGTTCCTTTCCAACCACAAAACACCACCAAAACACTCGATAATCATCATCATGGATAAACGGCTGCTTTAAAGTTTTTTTGTTATTTCGAAAACATCATACCAGCATTCGTTATTTTTTTTCTTGTTGCTAAAACAGTTGCAGCAATGATAAATAAATTCATGGTGAGGATGTCGAGCAAATTAAAGCATTGAAGGGATCGATTATGCTCACAAAGCTATCAACTTGGAAATAATATATACTACTTTACACCTCATTAACAAATGTTTATATATGAAACAAGTTGCAAGGCCTACCAAAAAGGGACGTTTGAATATTTTTTTTTACCGAATCACATCCATTTATGTTTCATTTAAGTTGACATGGGTCAATATAATACAAAGGTGTCGGCTGAATTTTTATAATGAATTGATGTGTACACTTTAAACAAACGTTTCCTGTACGGGTATGCAAGGAAACCGAACCCCACCATACCCACTCAACCATCAAACTGGGCTAGCGAATGTTTGGGGCTTACGAAATTACTGTTGGGCTAAAGGATTTGTATTTGGGCTGTAAACTTGTCTAGTGATTGGATTAAGTGGATCGAGGTCCTTTTTGGTTGGGCTAAAAAAAAAAAAAATGATGGTGAGCGAGATCGATAACGTAGTGGATGATACATGAAAATGATGATACGAGATATTGATGATGTTATGGTGTCAAAGATGTTATCATGAACATGATGGTAATGGAAATGGTATCGAATTAAAATGATATACATGAAGAAGATGACAGATAGATATAGCTTATATTTATTTGTTTGGGTTATCAATTAGTAAAAGCATGGATGGAGCCATGGCTGAGGTTGTTTGCGTTAGGCGAGAGGTTGCGAGTTCGAGTCCCATCGTGGGCGGTTTATATTTTTTTAGCCTATTTTGAGGTAGTTACTTATTACTATTATTATTATTAATATTATTAGTATTATTATTATTGTTATTATTATCATTTATATTATTATAATAATAATTATTATTAATATTATTACGAGTATCATGTTTATTAAAAACTAGCCTTTTTATTAAAGTATCATTTTTATTATTATTATCATTATTAGAAAAATTATCATTTTTTTTATCAAAACTATTATTATCATATTCATTATTAAACCTAATCATTGTCATTACTAAAGATTATTATTATAAATATTATTAGTATAACTATTATTATTATTATCATTATTAATATTAGTTTTAAATATTATTATTATTATTATTAGTATTATTAACAATTTTTTTTATATTATTTTAACAAAAGATAATTATGTAAAGATATAAATATTACATATATCATAAGTATATCTAAAGTTACTATAACGTATATAAATATACATAACATTTGAAATAATAAATACATTACTATTTTAAATAAGTAATATATTATATAATTAATATATATAAACTGGGTTGATTATTATTACATGTTAATTAGAGGTGTTAATATAAATATACAAATGATATAGGTTCGTGAATCCGAGGCCAACCCTGCATTGTTCAATGTCGTCATATGTATTTTTACTACAAAATACAGTATTGTGAGTTTCATTTGCTCCCTTTTTAAATGCTTTTGCAATATATATTTTTGGGCTGAGAATACATGCGCAATTTTTATAAATGTTTTACGAAATAGACACAAGTAATCGAAACTACATTATATGGTTGAATTATCGAAATCGAATATGCCCTTTTTATTAAGTCTGGTAATCTAAGAATTAGGGAACAGACACCCTAATTGACGCGAACTCTAAAGATAGATCTATCGGGCCCAACAAGCCCCATCCAAAGTACCGGATGATTTAGTACTTCGAAATTTATATCATGTCCGATGGAGGATCCCGGAATGATGGGGATATTCTTATATGCATATTGTGAATGTCGGTTACCAGGTGTTCAATCCATATGAATGATATTTTTGTCTCTATGCATGGGACGTATGATTATGAGACATGGAAGTATGAAATCTTGTGGTCTATTAAAATTATAAAATGATTCTTTATGATAAACTAATGAACTCACCAACCTTTTGGTTGACACTTTAAAGCATGTTTATTCTCAGGTACGAAAGAAATCTTCCGCTGTGCATTTGCTCATATTAGAGATATTACTTGGAGTCATTCATGACATATTTCAAAAGATGTTGCATTCGAGTCGTTGAGTTCATCAAGATTATTATTAAGTCAATTATATTTGGATATATTATGAAATGCTTTACATGCCTGTCAACTGTCGATGTAACGAAAGTTTGTCTTTTAAAAACGAATGCAATGTTTGTAAAATTTAACATATAGAGGTCAATTACCTCGCGATGTAATCAACTGTTGTGAATCGTTTGTAATCGATATGGACTTCGTCCGGATGGATTAGGACGGGTCGCTTCAGTTGGTATCAGAGCGGTGGTCTTAGCGAACTAGGTCTTGCATTAGCGTGCCTAACTGATAGTCGTTAGGATGCATTAGTGAGTCTGGACTTCGACCGTGTCTACATGTCAAAAGTTTTGCTTATCATTTTTATCGGAAAACATCTGCTTATCATCCTCAGGAAATTACCTACTCATTATTCTTAGTCTAGACACATTTTACTGCATTGACTGTATGAATAGTGTATAGACAAAATTCATATCTTAGCGTATCTGACAATTCATATCTTAGTGTATCTGTTACTGTAGACCTTGCCTGATATCTCTCGTAAATTTCTCCTTAATTTTAGGGATCCTGGTACTATATATATCTATGCAAATTATGCATTGAGAATACCATCTAACTATCAATTGATGCCACTAAACTCTTCATACCAAAAATCTTTCCTGAGATCGTTTAAGATGGCCTCTACGAATCGACCAAGTTCCTCTGACTCCGAAGACAGCGTGACAGGAGCACACCAACCAATCAACTACCGTGATTACTGGAGAAAATGGGGATGGGTTCGCGACATACTCACCCTATGGAGAAAGGAAGAAGGTACTCCATATCATGAATCAAATCTACCACCTAACCTTGGAGTACTTGACCCGCTCACCGGCGAACCCGTTCGCAATACCGTTTATACCCTATTTGCAAGAATTTTTCGTCTTGAAACTACCATTAATGGAACTAGAGAAGATATCCGACCTCTACCTCACACTGATAAACAACTCCGGTTAGTAGAAGAAGTTAGAGAACTCCGAGCTCGAGTATTAACTTTAGAGAGCACGGTATACAATTTGCAATCATCAACAGTATCACCAACACCAGTAACATCACCAGCCTTAGCACCAATGGCACCAGTACCACCAACAACCCAAGTTTCAACAATCCATGCCTCAACATCTCATTCTGTACCTCGAGTATAATTATTGTTCCACAAATCATTCTACATCATTTATCTTCGTTTGACATGACGATTATGTAAACTCTAATGTTTTAGAGATTATGTATCATATTTCTAATCGTAAATCTGATGAGTTTAATATCACATTGACTCATTAAATCCATAATTACATCTGAAGAAAATATATATGTAAATATATTTTCATAAAGATTGTGATTAAAAATTCTTTCGTACAAACTGTTAATGGTAAAAATATTTTAACGGGTAGGTAATACCCGAGAAATATTTAAGATTTCACATTAATTTTAATAAGTTACATTGTACAGTCTTCGAATCTGATTCAACGGTCGATTACCATCCTACCTACATCTATCGATATACGAATCCGTTCACCACAGAATAACCATTTTCATTCAAATTCAATTTCATATTTGGATTTTTACTTACCAGAATCCAACAAGTGGCATAATGAAGAAATAATGGACACAATAAAAATTGATTAGAAACAGACTAATTAACAATATGGAATTTTGTTAAGAAACCATGCTAACTGTTCCAGCTAACTGTTCCTAGCTAACTGATTACATTCTATTTATTGCATTTTATTTATTGCAATTTAATTATCGCAATTTACATTCCCGCAATTTTTTTTATTGTCATCTAATTTCTGTTATTTACTTTACGCAATTTAGTTATCGTTATTTAATTCCTGTTATTTATTTTACACACTTTAAATATCGGGACACGTATACAAGGTTTTGACATATCATATCGATGCATCTATATATGTTATTTGGAATCACCATAGACACTCTATATGCAGTAATGATCGAGTTCTCTATACATGGTTGAGGTTGATTCTATAATAATATATATACTTTGAGTTGTGATCGAGTCTGAGACATGTACACGGGTCCCGATACGTATTAATTAATTCGGATATTATATATTAAGCTATATATGTATTATCGAACTGTTAATTGTGGACTATCAAATATGGACTGTCGACATTGGATAATTAAGATGAATTAAAATATTGATTATAACATATGAAACTAAACATACCTTCAAGTTTGCCACTTGATCTCATCTTAAACCTCATCTGTATCTTGACGATTACAATCTGCGTTCAAACCTTTCATGATTCTTGAAAACACCTCAATCGATAGGATGAATCAACCGCACTTCATCTACGGAAGGAAAGGTTTATGCATATAGTTATGCACCTGAGAAACTCTTGGCAACTGAGTAAAAGTTTAACACGTAGCCGCATCAGATCCTTTGGCATTTATTAGCAAAAAAATAACTTTGCGATCCCTTTTCAAAGTAGCCAATTTTGTCACAGCTCCAGCAAGTCAACTTCGACTTTTCATTCGAAGTAGACTTACTATAATCCTGATATATACAATTACCCTTTTTATAACGGAGAATTCTTTTATATTCCACCATATTACCAGAAGACGTACCAGCAGCCTCGTTGTTTTTTTTTTGGCTTAAATCTCTCTGACAAATCATTATATTTATTCATTGAAACCCTATCATATACTCATCTGCCTCTTGTAACGAGAACTGCCATACCAATTACCGGAAATCAGCAAATTTGTATTTTGAGTCTCGCAACGTTTCCACATCAACAGTTATATGTATCCATATAACATTTATCTCTTAGAACTATGATCTTCCATTCTGAAATTCAGAAAAGCACCCAGTCTGTGAATTAATGCTCTAAATTTTGAAAAGTTGAATGAAGCAACAAAAACTATGGATGATTTTAACAGTCAAAAGTTTGATAAAAAAAAAAAAAGGTACGTTGGAAAAGCTCAAAAGGAAGTTTGGTACTGAAAAACGAATTGAGCAAACCATGAAGGAGACTCTGAGCAAATCACAAGGACTAAACTTGTACATAAAGAACCCTGATGATTCTGTTTCTGATGAAGTCTTTAGTGAATATCTTGCTCCTTATTTATTCTAAATCCTTGCGAAAGGATTTTCTTCATCAACATTCGATCTCAGAAATTCTGAAAATATCATCATAAATATCTTTGATATTTCCGAGAATATTTTCATAACAATTGTTATCTGAAATCATTAATCTCTTCGTTCTATCAGTGTTACATCATATAGAAACTGTTAGTTTCTATATTCTGTAAACTTTCGAGCTTGAAATATGAATGTTATTGAAGTAATGTTGGGAACTGATGCATGAGTTAGTATAATATAATGACACTTGATCAACGTGATTATATTACAGTAAGTCATGCTGAGTTTCTAATGGAACGTGATGATTCACATATCATAACGTCATCATGTGCCATGTTACACGACTCTTACATTCTACCCAATCTCCAAGTATATCAAGAACATATATTCTTAATAGTTCTATCTTTTCAGATATTCTAGTAATTTGAAAAATCAAGATCGTGCCATTACGATTTCCTTCTAGAACATTAACTATGTTCATTTCAAAATCCATATCTACGAATTCCGGACCATTATTCGCTTGACTTGAAGTCGGGAAGAGGAGACGAAAGTATGGAACTCTTGAATATAAAGAAAATATAAAGCTCGACAACAACACATAAATTACAAACCGTGCATATCAATACGTATTGCCATGTAAAGGCACAGGAAAATTAAAAACACTATAACCCCAAGATAATAGTAGAAGTAAATATAATCCTCCGGTGGTAGATGAAAGAGAAGAATGACAGATATGAAAGTTAAGAGTATATCAAGGATCAGAACTGGATGGAGCATATTAATGAATGCTTTAAAAATATGAATCAGGGGAGAAAGAATGGAAGGTGTGAGATGTGAAAATAAGGAAACGAAGGGAGTGGATTTATAGTAAAATATCCGACAGAGCAATCGAAACAGATTATTGCATTTAATCAAAGAAGATCTGATTTCCTATATCGCCGAAGAACCAAATCTTATTACGAAGATTTTCTTTAAATCCCATGAATTCCGGAAATCAATCATAACTACGTCATCAGTTCCCTCTCTTGCGATAGCTTCGATTATACTCTTCGCGTAATCAAATTTTTTTTTTTACCTATATTACTCACTGATGATAAAACTCTAATTTCTAGCTCGGATACTTCATGAAAACATACTTATTGTCAGCCATGACCATTCCACTCAAATTTCGGGACGAAATTTCTTTAACGGGTAGGTACTGTGACGACCCGGAAATTTTCGACCAAATTAAAACTTAATCTTTATATGTTCCAACACGATAAGCAAAGTCTGTAATGTTGAGTCTCAAAAATTTTGGAACTATGTTCATTTATTCAATTACCTTTGACTAACCTCGACGATTCACGAACAATTAATTGTAAGAGATATGTGTGTATGTGTATATAAATAATAATTCGAAATATAATTTGAAGTATTATATAAAAAAATTAATAAAATAAAGATAGAAAATTATAATAATTATTATTTAAAATACATCTCTTTATATAAATAAAGTATATTAAAAATAAATATTTAAGGCTTGTAATACTCGTTTGATGTTCCGAGTGATATTAAGCAAGTTAAATTCAAACTTATGTACTTTTAAAATAAAAGGTGATCCAAAAATGAGTTATATAAGTTATAGGCCTATTAAAAGTATATTTAGGATCTAATTATTTAATTTTAACACTTTTTATATTTCACTCATAAATGAGAGGGACAGTTGATGTAATTTTTATTTATTTAATGATTAAATTTTATACCATAATTTCCAAAATAAATAAATATAGTTGATTTAAAAATATGGGATTTTTCTGAACACTTTTATCCGCCACTAATTCACAACGGAGCATGAAATAATATTTTATTAATTAATTATGTCGATGGATAAAATGATGAATTAAAAAGCTGCCATGTTTATTCACATGTTTTTGTTATTATTATTATATTATATACATTGTCCGATTTGTTTCTTTTACAACCATTTGTATTTAGATATTTATATTTACATGTATCCACTTGAGATTTTTGTTGTTGTCATGATCTAACAATTCAAAGAAGGATCTTTTGTTGTAAATGTTAGTTGTTTTCTTTTAAGTTAATGGCAGACAAGAAATAAACTAAAAGTGTAAGTGGTGGTAATAATTCGTTTATGTAGTACTAAATTTCTCTTTCTTATCTAGAGCATAAAACATATGCACACTCATATAATTAATCTTTTACTGCATACCAACTCAAACATCACTAAACCACCATAATTGAGAAACGATGGTTTCTACTTCAATTTCTACCGCCAACTTATAACAATCATACAAACCACCATCGATTACCTATTTTGTTCGAAACTACTACTCCTAATCTACTTTCGTTTTGTGTTAATGTTACAATCATAAACCATACATCAATCACCACCTTCCCGACTACCACCTCAACTCACATCACCTCGCCACCCTAAAACCTATAAATGCCACCGGCCACCTTCTATCACCACTACTACAACCGCACAACTATCACTTAGTAGTAAGTATGTATCGTCTTTACGCCACCACTTCCACCTATATTGCCACCTCCTGCAAACCATCACCACACACCTATCGATCACCCACAACACATTGAAACCACCATGAACACAAATTATGATACTACTATGCCTATTATTTTCTGTTCCTTTCCAACCACAAAACACCACCAAAACACTCGATAATCATCATCATGGATAAATGGCTGCTTTAAAGTTTTTGTGTTATTTCGAAAACATCACACCAGCATTCGTTATTTTTTTTCTTGTTGCTAAAACAGTTGCAGCAATGATAAATAAATTCATGGTGAGGATGTCGAGTAAATTAAAGCATTGAAGGGATCGATTATGCTCACAAAGCTATCAACTTGGAAATAATATATACTACTTTACACCTCATTAATAAATGTTTATATATGAAACAAGTTGCAAGGCCTACCAAAAAGGGACGTTTGATTATTTTTTTTACCGAATCACATCCATTTATGTTTCATTTAAGTTGACATGGGTCAATATAATACAAAGGTGTCGGCTGAATTTTTATAATGAATTGATGTGTACACTTTAAACAAACGTTTCCTGTACGGGTATGCAAGGAAACCGAACCCCACCATACCCACTCAACCATCAAACTGGGCTAGCGAATGTTTGGGGCTTACGAAATTACTGTTGGGCTAAAGGATTTGTATTTGGGCTATAAACTTGTCTAGTGATTGGATTAAGTGGATCGAGGTCCTTTTTGGTTGGGCTAAAAAAAAAAATATGATGGTGAGCGAGATCGATAACGTAGTGGATGATACATGAAAATGATGATACGAGATATTGATGATGTTATGGTGTCAAAGATGTTATCATGAACATGATGGTAATGGAAATGGTATCGAATTAAAATGATATACATGAAGAAGATGACAGATAGATATAGCTTATATTTATTTGTTTGGGTTATCAATCAGTAAAAGCATGGATGGAGCCATGGCTGAGGTTGTTTGCGTTAGGCGAGAGGTTGCGAGTTCGAGTCCCATCGTGGGCGGTTTATATTTTTTTTAGCCTATTTTGAGGTAGTTACTTATTACTATTATTATTATTAATATTATTAGTATTATTATTATTGTTATTATTATCATTTATATTATTATAATAATAATTATTATTAATATTATTACGAGTATCATGTTTATTAAAAACTAGCCTTTTTATTAAAGTATCATTTTTATTATTATTATCATTATTAGAAAAATTATCATTTTTTTTATCAAAACTATTATTATCATATTCATTATTAAACCTAATCATTGTCATTACTAAAGATTATTATTATAAATATTATTAGTATAACTATTATTATTATTATCATTATTAATATTATTTTTAAATATTATTATTAGTATTATTAACCATTTTTTTATATTATTTTAACAAAAGATAATTATGTAAAGATATAAATATTACATATATCATAAGTATATCTAAAGTTACTATAACGTATATAAATATACATAACATTTGAAATAATAAATACATTACTATTTTAAATAAGTAATATATTATATAATTAATATATATAAACTGGGTTGATTATTATTACATGTTAATTAGAGGTGTTAATATAAATATACAAATGATATAGGTTCGTGAATCCGAGGCCAACCCTACATTGTTCAATGTCATCATATGTATTTTTACTACAAAATACAGTATTGTGAGTTTCATTTGCTCCCTTTTTAAATGCTTTTGCAATATATATTTTTGGGCTGAGAATACATGCGCAATTTTTATAAATGTTTTACGAAATAGACACAAGTAATTGAAACTACATTATATGGTTGAATTATCGAAATCGAATATGCCCTTTTTATTAAGTCTGGTAATCTAAGAATTAGGGAACATATACCCTAATTGACGCGAACTCTAAAGATAGATCTATCGGGCCCAACAAGCCCCATCCAAAGTACCGGATGCTTTAGTACTTCAAAATTTATATCATGTCCGATGGAGGATCCCGGAATGATGGGGATATTCTTATATGCATATTGTGAATGTCGGTTACCAGGTGTTCAATCCATATGAATGATATTTTTATCTCTATGCATGGGACGTATGATTATGAGACATGAAAGTATGAAATCTTGTGGTCTATTAAAATTATAAAATGATTCTTTATGATAAACTAATGAACTCACCAACCTTTTGGTTGACACTTTAAAGCATGTTTATTCTCAGGTACGAAAGAAATCTTCCGCTGTGCATTTGCTCATATTAGAGATATTACTTGGAGTCATTCATGACATATTTCAAAAGATGTTGCATTCGAGTCGTTGAGTTCATCAAGATTATTATTAAGTCAATTATATTTGGATATATTATGAAATGCTTTACATGCCTGTCAACTGTCGATGTAACGAAAGTTTGTCTTTTAAAAACGAATGCAATGTTTGTAAAATTTATCATATAGAGGTCAATTACCTCGCGATGTAATCAACTGTTGTGAATCGTTTGTAATCGATATGGACTTCGTCCGGATGGATTAGGACGGGTCGCTTCAAATTATATTAATATAACGTTAATTAAATCATACATTAAATAAGCATTTTAATATAATATAAGTATTAACAAAATTATATATAAATATTGATCTTAATACATAACGAAATATATATAAATTTGTTCGATTACAATTATGTGTGTTAATATATATAAATGATATAGGTTCATGAATCCGAGGCCAACCCTACATTTGTCCATTGTCGTTATATGTATTTTTACTACAAAATACATTAGGTGAGTTTCATTTGCTCCCTTTTTTACTCATTACATTTTTGGGCTGAGAATACATGCAAATGCTTTATTAACTGTTTTACAATATTTATATGTGTGAGTTTCATTATTCCCTTTTTACTCTTTATATTTTTGGGCTGAGAATACATGCGCAACTTTTATAAATGTTTTACGAAATAGACACAAGTAATCGAAACTACATTATATGGTTGAATGATCGAAATCGAATATGCCCCTTTTATTTAAGTCTGGTAATCTAAGAATTAGGGAACAGACACCCTAATTGACGCGAACTCTAAAGATAGATCTATCGGGCCCAACAAGCCCCATCCAAAGTACCGGATGCTTTAGTACTTCGAAATTTATATCATGTCCGAAGGAGGATCCCGGAATGATGGGGATATTCTTATATGCATATTGTGAATGTCGGTTACCAGATGTTCAATCCTTATGAATGATATTTTTGTCTCTATGCACGGGACGTATGTTTATGAGAAATGGAAATATGAAATCTTGTGGTCTATTAAAAATTATGAAATGATTATTTATGATAACCTAATGAACTCACCAACCTTTTGGTTGACACTTTAAAGCATGTTTATTCTCAGGTACGAAAGAAATCTTCCGCTGTGCTTTTGCTCATCTTAGTGATATTACTTGGAGTCATTCATGACATATTTCAAAATACGTTGCATTCGAGTCGTTGAGTTCATCAAGATTATTATTAAGTCAATTATAGTAAGATATATTATGAAATGGTATGCATGTCGTCAACTTTCGATGTAATGAAAGATTGTCTTTTCAAAAACGAATGCAATGTTTGTAAAATGTAACATATAGAGGTCAAGTACCTCGCGATGTAATTAACTGTTGTGAATCGTTTATAATCGATATGGACTTCGTCCGGATGGATTAGGACGGGTCCTTTCACACACTACCAATACATATTGGTTTACAATATTAATATGTTACAACAAAGTAATTCTCGAATGCAGTTTTAAACAATATTATACAAGCATGTTGACACCAAATCTTGTCCATATATTAGCATGCAACAGCGGAAGCTCTTAATAATCACCTGAGAATAAACATGCTTTAAACGTCAACAAAAATGTTGGTGAGTTATAGGTTTAACCTATATATCAAATTGTAATAATAGACCACAAGATTTCATCTTTCAATAACATGCATCTGCATAAAAATCATTCGTATGGTTGAACACCTGGTAACCGACATTAACAAATGCATCTAGAATATCTCCATATATAAATATCGAAGTACTAAAGCAGTTCAAATTCTCTGACTGGGGCTTGTCAATGGCACATAGATCTATCTTTAGGATTCGCGTCAATTGGTGGCAATTATAATAAACACCAATTCTTAGGTTACCAAGTTCAACAAGGGCGATATTCGGTATAACGATTCAACATAGAATGTAGTTTCAATACTTGTGTCTATTTTGTAAATCATTTTCAAAACTGCATGTATTCTCATCCCAAAATATTAAGTTTTAAAAGTGGGACTATAACTCACTTTCACAGATTTTTACTTCGTCGGGAAGTAAGACTTGGCCACTGGTCGATTCACGAACCTATAACAAATATATACATATATATCAAAGTATGTTCAAAATATATTTACAACATTTTTAATACGTTTTAATGTTTTGAGTTTATTAAGTCAGCTGTCCTCGTTAGTAACCTACAACTAGTTGTCCACAGTCAGATGTACAGAAATAAAGCAATATAAATATTATCTCGAATCAATCCACGACCTCGTGTATACAAGCCTCAGGCTAGATCACAACTCAAAGTATATATAAAATTTTGGAATCAACCTCAACCCTGTATAGCTAACTCCAACATTACTGCATATAGAGTGTCTATGGTTGTTCCGAAATATATATATAGATGGGTCGATATGATATGTCAAAACATTGTATTCGTGTCTATGGTATCCCAAGATTACATAATATATTAGAATACATGTATAATACAATATGAGTTAGCTAGGATATGATTAATATAGATTTGTTACCAATTTTCACGTAGCTACAATCAAGAAAAATTAACCAACCTTGTTTTACCCATAACTTCTTCGTTTTAAATCCGTTTTGAGTGATTCAAGTTGCTATGGTTTCATATTGAACTTAAGTTTATGAATCGAAACAGAAAAAGTATAAGTTTATAGTCGGAAATATAGGTTACAAGTCGTTTTTGTAATGGTAGTCATTTCAGTCGAAAGAACGATGTCTAGATGACCATTTTGGAAAACATACTTCCACTTTGAGTTTAACCATGATTTTTGGATATAGTTTCATGTTCATAAGAAAAATCATTTTCCCAGAAGAACAACTTTTAAATCAAAGTTTATCATAGTTTTTAATTAACTAACCCAAAACAGCCCGCGGTGTTACTACGACGGCGTAAATCCGGTTTTACGATGTTTTTCGTATTTTCAGGTTTTAAATCATTAAGTTAGCATATCATATAGATATAGAACATGTTTTTAGTTGATTTTAAAAGTCAAGTTAGAAGGATTAACTTTTGTTTGCGAACAAATTTAGAATTAACTAAACTATGTTCTAGTGATTACAAGTTTAAACCTTCGAATAAGGTAGTTTTATATATACGAATCGAATGATGTTATGGACATCATTACTACCTCAGGTTTTGTGGATAAACCTACTAGAAATGAGAAAAATAGATCTAGCTTCAAAGGATCCTTGGATAGCTTGAAAGTTCTTGAAGCAAAATCATGACACGAAAACAAGTTCAAGTAAGATTTCCACTCGAAATAAGATTGTTATAGTTATAGAAATTGAATCAAAGTTTGAATATGAGTATTACCTTATATTAGAAAAATATCTTACTGTAAATAAGAAAGATTTCTTGAGTTTGGATGATCTCTCAAAGTGGATTTGCAAGATTGGAAGTAAGCTAGCAAACTTGGAAGTGTTGTTGGTGTGTTCTTGAGTAGTTGTTTTATAACTTGGTTTATGTATGGATTTATGAACTAGATTGAGCTAGATTTTGATGAAGATGATGAAGAACACTTAGAACAATGGAAGAACACTTGAGAGAGAGAGAGAGAGAGAGAGAGAGAGAGAGAGAGTAGTTTGATGCATGAAAGTTGAAATGAAAATGTGTTTGTGTGTGAGCTCTTTCACGTGAATATGGGGTTCCCATATAGGCTCCATTAGTTTGTTATTTTGTGAGATATTTCATGCTAGATGTTAAATGATGGTTCCCACATGGTTAGGTGACTCACATGGACTGCTAAGAGCTGATCATTGGAGTGTATATACCAATAGTAAATACATTTAGAAGCTGTGTATTGTACGAGTACAAATACGAGTGTATACGAGTAGAATTGTTGATGAAAATGAATGAGGATGTAATTGTAAACATTTTTGTTAAATAGAAGTACTTTAATAAGTGTCTTGAAGTCTTTCAAAAGTGTATGAATACATATCAAAACACTACATGTATATATATTTTAACTGAGTCGTTAAGTCATCGTTAGTCGTTACATGTAAGTGTTGTTTTGAAACCTTTAGGTTAACGATCTTGTTAAATGTTGTTAACCCATTGTTTATTATATCAAATTAGATGTTAAATTATTACATTATCATGATATCATGATGTATTAATATATCTTAATATGATATATATACATTAAATGTCGTTACAACGATAATCGTTACATATATGTCTCGTTTCGAAATCATTAAGTTAGTAGTCTTGTTTTTACATATGTAGTTCATTATTAATACACTTAATGACATGATTACTTATCATTTATCATGATTAAACATAGTGTATCAATATCTTAATATGATTCATATGTATTTAGTAAGACGTTGTTATAACGATAATCGTTATAAATATCGTTTTCGAGTTTCTTAATTCAATAGTCTCATTTTTATGTATATAACTCATTGTTAAAATACCTAATGAGATAATTACTTATCATAATATCATGTTAACTATATATATAACCATATATATGTCATCATTTAGTTTTTACAAGTTTTAACGTTCGTAAATCACCGGTCAACTTGGGTGGTCAATTATCTATATAAAACCTATTTCAATTAATCAAGTCTTAACAAGTTTGATTGCTTAACATATTGGAAACACTTAATCATGTAATTATCAAATTCATTAAATATATATAAACATGGAAAAGTTCGGGTCACTACAGTACCTACCCGTTAAATAAATTTCGTCCCGAAATTTTAAGCAGTTGCAGGTGTTGACGTATCTTCTGGAAATAAGTGAGGGTATTTCTTCTTCATCTGATCTTCTCGTTCCCAGGTGAACTCAGGTCCTCTACGAGCATTCCATCGAACCTTAACAATTGGTATCTTGTTTTGCTTAATTCTTTTAACCTCACGATCCATTATTTCGACGGGTTCTTTGATGAATTGAAGTTTTTCGTTGATTTGGATTTCGTCTAACGGAATAGTGAGATCTTCTTTAGCAAAACATTTCTTCAAAATTGAGATGTGCAAAGTGTTATGTACAGCCACGAGTTGTTGAGGTAATTTAAGTCGGTAAGCAACTGGTCCGATACGATCAATAATCTTGAATGGTCCAATATACCTTGAATTTAATTTCCTCCTTTTACCAAATCGAACAACGCCTTTCTAAGGTGCAACTTTAAGCATGACCATCTCTCCAATTTCAAATTCTATATCTTTTCTTTTAATGTCAGCGTAGCTCTTTTGTCGACTTTGGGCGGTTTTCAATCGTTGTTGAATTTGGATGATCTTCTCGGTAGTTTCTTGTATTATCTCTGGACCTGTAATCTGCCTATCCCCCACTTCACTCCAACAAATCGGAGACCTGCACTTTCTACCATAAAGTGCTTCAAACGGCGCCATCTCAATGCTTGAATGGTAGCTGTTGTTGTAGGAAAATTCTGCTAACGGAAGGTGTCGATCCCAACTGTTTCCGAAATCAATAACACATGCTCTTAGCATGTCTTCAAGAGTTTGTATCGTTCTTTAGCTCTGCCCATCAGTTTGTGGATGATAAGCAGTACTCATGTCTAGACAAGTTCCTAATGCCTGCTGTAATGTCTTCCAGAATCTTGAAATAAATCTGCCATCCCTATCAGAGATAATAGAGATTGGTATTCCATGTCTGGAGACGACTTCCTTCAAATACAGTCGTGCTAACTTCTCCATCTTGTCATCTTCTCTTATTGGCAGGAAGTGTGCTGATTTGGTGAGACGATCAACTATTACCCAAATAGTATCAAAACCACTTGCAATCCTTGGCAATTTAGTGATGAAATCCATGGTAATATTTTCCCATTTCCATTCCGGGATTTCGGGTTGTTGAAGTAGACCTGATGGTTTCTGATGCTCCGCTTTGACCTTAGAACAAGTCAAACATTCCCCTATGTTACCTGGCCACCAAAAATGTTTCTTGTGATCCTTGTACATCTTCCCCGTTCCAGGATGTATTGAGTATCTGGTTTAATGAGCTTCTCTAAGTACCATTTTTCTCATATCTCTAAATTTTGGTACCCAAATCCTTTCAGCCCTATACCGGGTTCCGTCTTCTCGAATATTAAGATGCTTTTCCGATCCTTTGGGTATTTCATCCTTTAAATTTTCCTCTTTTAAAACTCCTTGTTGCGCCTCCTTTATTTGAGTAGTAAGGTTAGTGCGAATCATTAAATTCATAGATTTTACTCGAATGGATTCTCTGTCCTTTCTGCTCAAGGCGTCGGCTACCACATTTGCCTTCCCCGGGTGGTAACGAATCTCAAAGTCGTAATCATTCAACAATTCAATCCATCTGCGCTGCCTCATGTTCAGTTGTTTCTGATTAAATATGTGTTGAAGACTTTTGTGGTCGGTATATATAATACTTTTGACCCCATATAAGTAGTGCCTCCAAGTCTTTAATGCAAAAACAACCGCGCCTAATTCCAAATCATGCGTCGTATTATTCTGTTCGTGAATCTTCAATTGTCTAGACGCATAAGCAATTACTTTCGTTCGTTGCATTAATACACAACCGAGACCTTGCTTTGAGGCATCACAATATATCACAAAATCATCATTCCCTTCAGGTAATGACAATATAGGTGCCGTAGTTAACTTTTTCTTTAACAATTGAAATGCTTTCTCTTGTTCATCTTTCTATTCAAATTTCTTCCCTTTATGCGTTAATGCAGTCAAGGGTTTTGCTATTTTGGAAAAATCTTCTGTAGTAACCAGCTAATCCTAAAAATTGGCGTATATGTTTCGGAGTTTTCGGGGTTTCCCACCTTTCAGCGGTTTCAATCTTTACTGGATCTACCTGAATACCTTCTTTGTTCAATATATGACCGAGGAATTGAACTTCTTCTAACCAAAATGCACACTTTGAAAACTTAGCGTACAGTTTTTCTTTCCTTAACAACTCTAGCACTTTTCTCAAATGTTCTTCATGCTCTTGGTCATTCTTTGAGTAAATAAGTATGTCATCGATGAAAACAATGACAAACTTGTCAAGGTATGGTCCACACACTCGGTTCATGAGGTCCATGAACACAGCTGGTGCGTTAGTCAACCCAAACGGTATAACCATAAACTCGTAATGACTGTAACGCGTCCTAAAAGCAGTCTTCGGAATGTCATCCTCCTTCACCCGCATTTGGTGATATCCAGAACGTAAATCAATCTTCGAATAAACCGACGAGCCTTGTAGTTGATCAAATAAGTCGTCGATTCTCGGTAGTGGGTAGCGGTTCTTGATGGTAAGTTTGTTCAACTCTCGGTAGTCGATACACAACCTAAATGTACCATCCTTCTTCTTGACAAACAAAATAGGAGCTCCCCACGGTGATGTGCTTGGTCGAATGAAACCGCGCTCTAAAAGTTCCTGTAACTGACTTTGTAATTCTTTCATTTTGCTGGGTGCGAGTCTGTATGGAGCACGAGCTATTGGTGCAGCGCCTGGTACAAGGTCTATTTGAAATTCAACGGATCGATGTGGGGGTAATCCCGGTAATTCTTTCGGAAATACATCGGAAAATTCTTTTGTGACGGGAACATCACTGATGTTCTTTTCTTCAGGTTTAACTTCCTCGATGTGTGCTAGAATGACGTAACAACCTTTTCTTATTAGTTTTTGCGCCTTCATACTACTAATAAGATTTAATTTTGCGTTATTCTTTTCTCCGTACACCATTAAAGGTTTTCCTTTTTCACGCACAATGCGAATTGCATTTTTGTAACAAACGACTTCTGCTCTCACCTTTTTCAACCAGTCCATGCCAATTATTACATCAAAACTCCCTAACTTGACTGGTATTAAATCAATTTTAAATGTTTCGTCAACCAGTTTAATTTCTCTATCCCGACTTACTTTATCTGCTGTAATTAGTTTACCGTTTGCTAATTCGAGTAAAAATTTACTATCCAAAGGTGTCAATGGGCAACTTAATTTAGCACAAAAATCTTTGCTCATATAGCTTCTATCCGCACCCGAATTCAATAAAACATAAGCAGATTTATCGTCAATAAGAAACGTACCCGTAACAAGCTCCGGGTCTTCCTGCGCTTTTGCCGAATTAATGTTGAAGACTCGTCCACGGCCTTGACCATTATTATTCCCTTGATTAGGGCATGCTTTGCTGAAATGACCCGGCTTTCCGCATCCGTAACAAATAATGGAATTATTTGTTTTGTTATTTTGATATGCCTTTGGTCCATAGACATCACACTTCGTTACACTATGTCCGGTTCTATTACACTTGGTACATACTACTACACAGAACTTATCTGGATGAAACCCTCCACACCTTAGACATTTATTGTTCTGATTGTTGTTGCCATTGTTGTTATTGATTTGGTTATTGTTGGGATTGTTATTGTTGTTGGAACGGTTGTTTTAGTTGTTGTGGTTGTTGGGAAGTTTGTTGTAGTTATTGTTAGGATTACGATTATTGTTGCGATTGTTGTTGCGGTTATAATTGTTATTTTTGTTGTACTGGTGATTCTTGTCTCTGTTTTCCTCCCATATCCTCTTGAGTTGTTTCGTGTTGGCTTCTTCGGCCGCATGTTCTTTAATTCTTCCCTCAATCTGATTTATGAGTTTATGAGCCATTCGACTTGCCTTTTGTATGGAAGCGGGCTCGTGTGAACTCACATCTTCTTGAATCCTTACTGGTAACCCTTTTATAAATGCGTCGATCTTCTCCTCTTCATCTTTGAACGTTCCTGTACATAATAGGCACTACTCTGTGAATCGTCGTTCATATGTGGTAATGTCAAACCCTTGTGTTTGTAACTCTCTAAGCTCTACCTTGAGCTTATTGACTTCGTTTCTAGGACGGTACTGCTCGTTCATCAATTGCTTGAATACCGACCACGGTAGTGCGTAAGCAGCATTTTGTCCTACCTGTTCAAGATAGGTGTTCCACCACGTTAACGCAGTACCTGTGAAGGTATGCGTAGCGTACTTAACTTTGTCCTCTTCAGTACACTTACATATGGCAAACACCGATTCGACTTTCTCGGTCCACCGTTTCAATCCAATTGGTCCTTCGGTTCCATCGAATTTCAAATGTTTGCAGGCAGTGAATTCTTTGTAGGAGCATCCTACACGATTTCTTGTGGGATTTGTTCCACTACTAGAACCAGAGTTATTGTTGTTATTTTGCATTGCAGATTGCACTATGGCTATGTTTGCAGCAAGGAAAACACGGAAGTCTTCCTCGCTCATGTTCAAATTCTGACGAGTAGTCGGTGCCATTTCCTTCAAAAATAGCTAAAAGAATTAAGTCAATCATATAGAATTTTAAGAGTAGTCAATAGTATTTCGTAGCATAGTATGAACTCATTTATAAAAGCTTTTTCTTCATATTAGCGTTTTATAGTTTTTAATTCGGGTAGCACCTACCAGTTAAGTTCATACTTAGTAGCTAATATACAATTCAACTACTACAATTCCATATGAAAAACTGATTATAATAAAATTTCGCGTTCAAATTTTATATAATATTTTACAACTTACAATACCGCTATTATACATTTAGGATGAAATATAGCACATAATAACTTTGCTACTCGGCAGCTATAAAGGCATTTCTAGTTAATACGCAAGTTATTCAGCAAAAGAAATAAAGACACGTAATTCATAAGTCCATAAACAAGTCATGCATTCTGGTTTTACTAAGACGACTTCCCATCCTTGGTCTTGTGGAAAGTAACCATTACGACCATTGGCTAGGCAGCATGTTGTAATGTCGTCAAAAGGATGAGGGTTTCGTAATGCCCAACAGCCTCGTAGCAATCTAAAAACCTTGTTTCTTACCCCAACTACTGAGTCCGTCACTTGTGAGAATGTTTTATTTAAAAGTTGCAACCCAATGTTCTTTTTCTCAATTTGATGAGAAGCGAACATTATTAACCCGTAAGCATAACATGCTTCTTTATGTTGCATGTTAGAAGCTCTTTCTAAAGAACGGAGTCCTATGTTGGGATACGTTGAGTCAAAATAGGCTCGTAACCCGTAGCGTAAAATTGCATCTGGGTTTTCCGCACTAAATGCCTTAAAGAAAACTTGACGTAACTTAAAGTCTCCCCAATGTGATTTACCCCATCTTTCAAAGGAAAGCCTTTTATATACTAAGGCATGCCTGGAATGTCTTTCAAACGTTTGACAAACTAATTTTGCCGTAACTAATTGTACTGATGAATTCTTCCCGACTCTAGACAAGATTTCATCAATCATATCTCCTGGTAGGTCTTCTAAAATTTTTGGTTGTCTATCCTTAACGTCCATTTTGTGTTTTTATACTATGAAATAGACAAGGATTAGATTTGTAAAAGATAATTAACAAACAATACAAGCAATTTTTACATTGAACATAAAAGTACAAGCACACTACAATACATATAAGACACAACATGATTACAACCCTCTAATCTGAATCACTGGTTTCTTCTTCTTCTTCGGACTTGGTTCATTTTCCTAATTTTCTAGGGATATATGGTGCTCCTCTAATACGAGCTGTCGTTTTTCACAATGGTTAAGAAAAACCTGGTGGTTTAGAGGTTCCCGGGTTATTGTTACAATTTGGCAGATACGGATGTTGCCGATACATATAAAGTTCATCGGGGTTGGAATCAGGTTTCTCTATTTTTACACCTTTTCCCTTATTATTTTCTTTTGCTATATTAAATTGGGTAGAGGTAATTTCTATAACATCATCGGAATCCTCATCGGGATCCGATTCATCGGAAAATTGGTAATCTTCCCAATAATTTTCTTCCTCGGCGGAAACACCATTGACCATTTTTAACTTTGGTCCGTTGGTTGACGATTTTCTTTTATTTAATCGATTTACTGTAGGTATCAATATTTCTTCCTCCGGAACATCTTCTTCTTCTGGTTCCTCCTCTTCTGGTTCCTCTTCTTTCGGTTCCTCTTCGGGAATTTGTGAATCTTTGATGTGTGCGAGGTGTACTAGGAAATAGTATTATTTTTACAACGAAATACTATTAAATACGATACAATTTTACACAAGATATTTATTTATTTATAGAATGGATATACCTAAACCTTGCTACAACACTTATAGGCAGTGTACCTAATCGTACAGTAGTGTAGTTTTTAGTAAGTCCTGTTCGTTCCACAGGGATACACTTAAACAAGCTTAACGCTATATTTTTAACTTATAATTGTAAAAATACAAAAATATATATAAGTAGTATTATTATTATAAAAGGGGGTTTTTACCGTTTAATGATCGGTTTGTCGATTTTAAAACTTTTAGTCGCAGTTAAAACCTAATGTAAAATATAAATATAACTTAATTTAAAGCGTAAAGTAAGTAACGATAATGAAATTGCGATAAATAAAAGTGCGATAAAATAAAATTGCGATAATTAAAGAGTACGATAATTAAAAGTGCAATTAAATATAATGACAATAAATAAAAGTGCGATATTTAAAAGTGCAATTAAATATAAAATAAAGGAAATTAAATATGAAATAAAGGAATTATGCTTATTTAAACTTCCGTAATCATGATGTTTGACGTGTTGTTTTTAGTTTATTCCCATGGGTTTATTGTCCTTTGTCCTGGATTATTTGATATGTCCATAGGGATTTGTCCATAATAGTCCATCAGTCATAAATATAAAGTGTGAAAGGCTTCGTCAAATTTTTCTTATTTCCAAAGTCAAATATTCCAACTAATTGGGGATTCGAATTGTAACAAGGTCTTAATACTTTGTTTAATGAATACACCAGGTTATCGACTGCGTGTAAACCAAGGTTTTACTACTTTGTTAACAATTACACCAATTACCCTTGAATGTAATCCACCCCTGTTTCAACAAGTCTATTAACTATTAATCCAATTCCGTGTCCTGTAAAATGAACAATTATTGGTATTTATAGATATCCCGCCCACCGTGCCCAGTCAAGCGTATGTGGGTATATATAAATACGTCAAATTATAATTCTATATATTAAATTAACGAGGTATCATTTAGTTAATATAAAGCCCATTAATAGCCCATAGTCTAATTTCCACAAGTGTCGTTCTTTTGTCCAAACCCCAATTATGGAACAAAGCCCAATTACCCAATCTTAATAATTTAGCCCAACATCATGATTACTTCGGTATTAAATAAGCATAATAATAACTTAGCTACGAGACATTAATTTAAAATAACATTAACCATAACTTACAGTGATTAAAAATAGCGTAGCGTTACACGGACAGAAATTCGACTTACACCCTTACAACATTCGTTAACATACCCTTATTATTAGAATTAAAATTAAAATTAAAATTAAAATTATAATATATATATATATATATATATATATATATATATATATATATATCTTTACGTATGATGAAAAGAAAAAGAAGTGTAAAATTGAAAGGATCCGAAACTAATCATCCGGACGTTGTCCATATTGATTACAAACGAATTACAATAGTTGATAACATTGCGAGGTACTTGCCCTCTATATGATACATCTTACAAACGTTGCATTTATTCTTAAAAGGCAATCTATAGTTACATCCAGAATTGACATATTCGCCTGACATTTCATAATATTCAAATGACCTAAACCGCCATTTACTTAATAATAGTCTCTATGAACTTCAATGACTCGAATGCAACGCCTTATGATATAAGTCCTTAATGGCCTCAAGTAGTATCCTTAGTACGAGCTAATGCACAGCGGAAGACTTAATTCATACCTGAGAATAACATGTTTTTAAAATGTCAACATAAAGTTGGTGAGATATAGGTTTAATGCCGGCAGCAATATATATATATAGACCACAAGATTTCATATATAAACATTTTCATAAAAATATTCTAAGTGGTTGAGCACTTGGTAACCATACTTAACATTCAATCACGTCGCATATTCCCTTTAATATGAAATCTTACTACACCGTACCAAGTGTAGTCACAAAACGAAGTACTGTGCAACCGTTGAATACTGGTCGTCCAGTCCGGTTGGGGTTGTCAGGCCCGATAGATCTATCAACAGGATTCGCCTTTACAATACCGCTGTAAATATTAGTTACCAAGCTACAGGTAAGTATGCCAGTGGTACAACTCAACGTAGAATATATTTTTCAGTTACTTGTGTCCATATCGTAAAACATAAAATACATGTATTCTCATCCCGAAATATTTAGAGTTTAAAAGTGGGACTATATACTCACTGTTGTCTTGAAGATATGTAATTTCGACTCGGTCTTCGATTGATATCACGAACCTATCCATATATAATATATCAATATATTTTCATTTTAAACAATCGTCACATATATATACTTATAATACTTTTAATACTTTTGATGTTTCGCGAGGTGTATATAAAATAGTTATTAATTTTAGCAGGAAATACTATTAAATACGATACAATTTTACACAAGATATTTATTTATTTATAGAATGGATATACTTAAACCTTGCTACAACACTTATAGGCAGTGTACCTAATCGTACAGTAGTGTAGTTTTTAGTAAGTCCGGTTCGTTCCACAGGGAGATCTTTAAGCAAAGCTCAACGCTATATTAGTTTACTTTTATAAAAATACAAATATAAGTAATATTATTATTATAAAGGGGGGTTTTTTACCGTTTAATGACCGGTTTGTCGATTTTAAAACTTTAGTCGCAGTTAAAACCTAATGTAAAATATAAAATACAAGACTTAAATTAAAGCGTAAAGTAAATAACGATAATGAAATTGCGAATAATAAAAATGCGATAAAATTAAATTGCGATAATTAAAAGTACGATAAATAAAAGTGCGATTAAATAAAATAACAATAAATAAAAGTGCGATAATTAGAAGTGCAATTAAATATAAAATAAAGGAAATTAAATATGAAATAAAAGAATTATGCTTATTTAAACTTCCGTAATCATGATGTTTGACGTGTTGATTTTAGTTTTATGCCCATGGGTTAATTGTCCTTTGTCCTGGATTATTCAATATGTCCGTCTGGTTTTTGTCCATAACAGTCCATCAGTCATAAATATAAATTGCAAGTGTCCTTGTCAAATTATTATTATACCCGAAGATAAATATTCCAACTAATTGGGGATTCGAATTGTAACAAGGTTTTAATACTTTGTTTAATGAATACACCAGGTTATCGACTGCGTGTAAACCAAGGTTTTACTACTTTGTTAACAATTACACCAATTACCCTTGAATGTAATTTCACCCCTGTTTTAATTATTCTAGTGGCTATTAATCCATTCCCGTGTCCGGTTAAATGAACGATTATTCGTACATATAAATACCCCGCCCATCGTGTCCGATCGAGTGTATATGGTAATTTATAGGGACGCCCAATTGTAAATCTTTATATTAACATTAACAAACTTTCATTTAGTTAAACAAATATAAAGCCCATTAATAGCCCATAGCCTAGTTTCCACAAGTGTCGTTCTTTTGTCCAAACCCCAATTATGGTACAAAGCCCAATTACCCAATTTTAGTAATTAGCCCAACATCATGATTACTTCGTTTTAAACAAGCATAATAATAACTTAGCTACGAGACATTAATATAAAAAGGTTGAACATAACTTACAATGATTAAAAATAGCGTAGCGTTACACGGACAGAATTTCGACTTACACCCTTACAACATTCGCTAACATACCCTTATTATTAGAATTATAATTAAAATTAAAATATAAATTATAAATATAAATATATTACTTCGTATGAAGAGAAAAAAAAAATGATATTTTTTGATCAGAATTCGGGTTGGTTTTATAGCCAGGTTTGATTTTTGGGGCTCCGCGACTCGCGGCAAAAAGGCCTTCAAACTCCGCGAGTCGCGGAGAGGTATTTTCAATTTACACCCTTGGAGTTTCCTGCTGCCGACGGTTTTAAATATATATATATAATATATATATAATTAATATAATTAATTATATATTATATTATATTTATATATATAGTTAACTTGTAATTTTTAGTCCGTTGCGTCGAGCGTTAAGAGTTGACTCTGGTCCCGGTTCCGGTTTTTCGAACGTCCTCGCGTACAATTTAATATCTTGTACTTTGCGTTTTGAATCTTGTACTCTTGTGATTTCGAGACGTTTCTTATCAATAATTGGAATCTTTTTGATTGTCTTTTGTTCTTTTGAGCTTTTTGGTCGTTTGCGTCTTCAAATCGTCGAATCTGTCTTTTGTCTTCACCTTTTATTATTTAAACGAATATCACTTGTAAATAGAACAATTGCAACTAAAAGCTTGTCTTTCTTGAGGAATAATGCTATGAAATATATGTTCGTTTTTAGCATTATCAAATATTCCCACACTTGAGCGTTGCTTGTCCTCAAGCAATATCGTCTTGAAATACTAGAATCACTTTTTTATTCTTCACACTTTGTACATCAGTGATTTCTATACGGCGGTATAAACAATGGTAGTAACGATATGGTTTACAGTCCCACATGACTATAAAAATTTAGATCCATTAAGGAAATTGGATCTTTATGAAAACATTTGATCTTTTGAAAATTAAATCTAGTTTTTACCCTAGATAAGTTTTCCGGAATAACCCTTTACCGGTGTTTGCAAAATATTTGTGGGTTTGGTGGGTTTCAGATTTGAAAATTTTAGCTCAAAACTTGCGGTTTTGTGTCACCCACTTGCTAACCTTGTATTTGGAAAGCAACACGTCCAGTTTACTTGTTCCGTATATTACCTTTCGGCAAACTACCGTCCGGTTGTAAAGGAAAGCGTTGAACAAGCAACTGTTAAGGCAATGTCCCGTGACATGCTTTTGATTATGGTCTATAACGTGTCGGACGCAATTACTATCCTTGGTAGGAGCAATAGTAAAAGCTCACCCTTATAATTTTTCGGTCTGGCACAAGGTCCTGTCTTTGACCATGCTATGCAACCACCGTTCTTACGGTTGACACCCGATTTGGTTCAGGTGACCTAATGAATTCCAGGTGAATTCCTAGGATTTTACGTTCAATGGTAATGAACGCATTGAAAATAGGGTTTTCAGAAAACAAATCGGTTTGTATTTTTGATCAAAATATTTTCTCGTTTAAGCTCGAGTTTAGATATCATTGAATTCCATGAGTTTGTAATTCTCAATCTTTAAGGTCAATCTCAAGGATTGAGTAATATCAGGCTTAAAAGCTGATTTTTAATCTTTAAGGAGATTATCCTTTCTGGGGATCTGATTCATTAGTCTTATCCAGCTAATTTGCATGGTGCCCCCCCCATTGTACGAGATAAATCCTTCTCATGGTTAGGATAAATCTGACCACTTGGCGACCCTGTTTAATGCTGAGGTCCGTGGATTTCCTGCTGATTTTAGTGATGACTTTTCTAGATTTTTCGTCAACCTACAGCTGGTCTGAACGACAACTTCATGACCTAAATCAAGAAGCGCGTGTCTTTTTCGGAAGACTTTACTTCCTTTTAATGATGGAATTGATTCATCGTGTAGATCCATCTCTTCTTTTCTTTTATCGGGTAAAACAGTTTAGTTTAGTTTAAAGCAAAAGTATTTTCAGTTATTTGTTACAAATATATGTGACATATGTTTAAAATAACTTGGTAAATTTTCCCACACTTGGCTTTTTATTTTTTCTTTTTATCGTCCTCTATTCCATTTTAAATGAATTTTGACATTTTAGTTTGTTTCTCAATTTATGTCCTTTCCGAGGTAACAATAATTTCGGTGTTTGAAACCTAGTTTTATCGTTCATAAATATGTATAAACATGATTTTGAATTCATTTAATTGAAAATTTTGAAAAATTTTACTAGAATTGGGTAGTCAGTATATAAGACTAGGGCTGTTCTTTTTTATCAGAGAGCACTAGATTCTAATACAACTACTGCTTTACTAGTATTTTTAATGGTAACCAAGTGTTTAATATAAAAATTGTTAAAATCCGAAAGAATTTAACCCCTTCCCACACTTAAGATCTTGCAATGACCTCATTTGCAAGAAATCAGTAACAATTTAAATTATTGAGGGTGATTTGTGTGAAAATGATTAAATTTTTACCAAAGTTTCCAAATATATTGGCGTTTGTTTGCTGAATGATAAATGGTGCACGTCATTTGTTCATTCCGTCTTGTTGTTATTTCACATGTATTTTGCATCATTGTCGTCAAAATTACTTGCTTTTGCTGAACTTAATGCCAGTCTTTGAAAACGCGTTGTTTTACCCTGTTGTGTACATAAGATAAACTGCAAACATATATACATATTTTTGAAGTTTGGTTTATTACCCCACATTCAAAAATTATTAAAATCTAAGAATAAAAGTTAGATAATTATAAAAAATGATTACAATATTAACAAAAAATATTAAACATATCAATAATTACAAATTACAAAATAAAAATAAAAATAAGTAAACTAAGGATGATATTGGTACCAATAGGGGTTCCACGCATAACCATAAGTGCTATAGAATGCCTCGGCAGGGTCATACGTAGGATATGGTGGCTGCATCTCTATCGACCAAGGAGGGAAGACGGGTTTCGGTGTAGGAATATAGTTTCTACCTATGTGTTGGCAATGCGCTATGATCTGGTTCTGATGAACTTGCCAATCTTCAAATGCTCTCTGTCTAGCATTTTCGTATTCCTGAGAAGCTATAAACCTATGCATTTCTTGCATCTGGTTCCCCCCTCCTACATTACCTTGTTCCTGGTTTCTCTCTACCTGTGGATGTCTACCATTGTATCGTACTGCGGCGTTATTTCGCCGCTTCAACACTTTCGCACCATGGTACACATTTAAACCTATAGTGTCGCGGGGTTCCGGCTCTTCTACTAATAATCCCCCCCGACTTATATCCACACCGAGATATTCACCAATCAAAGTAATAAAAATACCACCTCCTATTATGCTATGTGGACGCATCCCTCGAACCATAGCTGATAAATAATAACCCACACAATATGGTATACTTACAGCGCTGTGTGGGTCTCGAATACACATATGGTAAAACAAATCTTGTTCATTTACCTTTTCTTTGTTTTTACCCCTTTGTGTAATCGAGTTAGCTAAAAATCTATGTATTACTCTTAATTCGGCTCTATCTATATCCAAATAAGAGTAGTTTCCCCCTTTAAAACGGTGATGGCTTGTCATTTGACTCCACACACCGTGTGTATCAAAATTCTCATCTATTTTCCTACCGTTTAGTATCAATCCTCTACAATCGGCAGACGCTAATTCCTCAGGCGTATATATATGTAAAGCCTGAGCCATGTCCAGTAATGACATGTGGCGCATCGAACCGCCTAACAAAAATCTAACAAAAGAACGATCGGTTAAACTGGCTACCCGATCATTCAACTCTATACTACATAACAACTCTTCACACCATACTTTATATACAGGTCTGCGTATGGTGAATAAACATATCCAGTCATTAAAAGAAGAATTACCATACCTCTGTACCAGTAATTCCCTAATTGGCCCGGCCAATTCTACAGCTTCCAAGGGTCCCCATTCTATGACCCTCGGTACCTCAACAACCTTGGAATGAAGAGTATGCAAACCCCGTTGATATTTTGGATAATCTATCCAAAGTCTGTCAAATCGCAGGTTCGGGTGCAACTGTTCCAAGTGCATATCTGAAAAGGTCATGACTGGATGAGGTACATCCTGCTTGTAGTAGTTATCTACCTCCTGTTGTTCCAAGTTCTCAGCAGGAGCGTGGCGGGCTTGGGATGAAGATTCACCCCTTTCAGTCTGCAAAACACATCAAACACAAATTTTGTGCATCCAAATATGCATTAGTGTCAGCAAAATCATCAATCAAAATAATTACAATGACATTATCAATTTATATCAAACTTAAGCTTATTTTCACATTTTTATCAATTCTACACTTTTTCAAATAAGCATATACGAAAATTTTTGCCAAGTTCATAAGCATTCAACTCAAATAACATGTCAAAATAATCATTACTAGCAAATAAACAAGTCTCAAATGGCATTATCTTTCAAAAATCAAGTTCATGAATTTTGGACTTGAAAAAGTCCACTTTAATTCTCAAAATCATGTTTAGGCTCAAAGTTTGGATCATTTAACTACCTAGACATGTTACACTACTCAATTTAGCAACAATTCATGACAAAAATCGGCCATAACCTGTTTATATCAAAAAGCCCCAAATTGCTCAAGAACACAAACCCTAGATTCTAAAGATTTTGAAGTTTTTGGCTTCAAATCATGTTAACAAGCATCAATCTAGGTTATACATGCATAATATACTAACAATTTAACACTAATTACACTAAAAATTAACAAAATTCAAATTATGAAAATATGCTCAAGAACACACTAAAATTCGGATTTAAAGGTGATTTGGGGTGTAATTGTACCTGTTTTCTTGAGTAGTTCCTAGATATCATCCTTCTCAACATGATTGTAGTGAAAAATTTGAAGATTAACGGTGAAAAATCGAGTTTTTGGGATGATTTTCGTGGGTTTTTCGGGGGTTTTTTTCGAGCTGTATATTTCTGTGTTTTTGGTGGTGGGAGCAAACTGATCGAGCAGCTCCTTATATTTTTTTTCTGTAATTTTGTCCCTCCGCGAGTCGCTGAGGTTTTCACTGAAAACTCCGCGAGTCGCGGAGTTATTTTTTTTTTTTTTTTTTTTTTTTTTTTTTTTTTTTTTTTTTTTTTTTTTATAATCTTTAACTTATAAAACAATTAAGAAATTAATTTTAAAATTTTGTTTCCCTTGTTATTTAGGACGAGGTCGTTTCGGATCGATGTCCTAGTCCGTCCCTCGACAAAATTTTAAAATTTGTCTTTTTGTAGCGATTGTTTTAAAAGCTAAGATTTTTGGGTTTTTTAATGTTTTTGGCATACTTTAAATCAATAAGATTAAAAATAATGATAATAAAAGTTCTCGTCCCTCCCTCGGGTAAAGCAATTTCGGTTCAGAGACCTAGTCTTCAACTTACGACGAATTTTAAAAATCATATTCTTAACTTAATGAGATAAAGTAAATTTTTGTTTTTAAATTCACACAACATAAATATAAAATTCAAAATTAATATTAAAAATTAAAAATTCACACCAAACTTAAAATTTGAAATGCATAAAATTAAAATTTCATATTTTAAAAATTAAAAATTCATAAATTCATATCAAACTTATATTAATTTTTCAAATATTTACAATTTTAAATATATTGTTTTTATAAAGTTTACAATATTAACTTAAGATTTAAATATTAATTTTAAAAACATAGTAAAATTAAAAATCTTTTTGTCTTTTTATCCCACTTTAATCAATCAAATATTATCAAAAATATGCGCCCCTCTTTTCGGTAAAGTAATTTCGGTTCCAAGACCTAATTTAACTCATGACGAATTTTTGAAATATTTTGGTTTGATTGTTTAAAGATATTTATACCTTAAGAATAAACGTTAAATTTCGCAGTGATGTAATAAATTTTTGAATGATATCAATAATTTCGGTCGCCAAACCTAATTTTATTTAATACCAATTTAATACTTTTTAGCGAACAAATTAGCGTTTATTATCAAAAGGTTAAAAAAAAAATAAAAATAAAAACTGTACAGACATACCTGTGAAATAGATTTCTTAGTTATATGATCTATTATATTCATAAGATAGTCGGTTTAATTGGTCTTCCATGGCTGCATAGGCGTAACCTCTAGCATTCATTGTCTTTTCTTCTAAACATATGAACGGTCCGTCTCTGCATAAAGTAACAAATTCGGTATTTGAATAGGTTTGATTATTTGAACATTTACCTCCATGTGACCATTTTCCGCATTTGTGACATTTTTCTAGGTGTCGTGCTCTTCTTTTCGCTGCGGATTTTGATTTTCCTTTACCAAATTGTAACTTATTATCTTCGCATCTGGATCCTTTTCTAACTCCGTCCATTCTTTCTCTGATTACTGATACTAATTCACTCGGTAGTATGTCATTATTACGTTTAGTGATCAAAGCGTGTAGCATTAGACCATGGTTTAGTTCACAGGCAGTCTTCATTTTGTAAAAACCTAAAAAAATAAAAATTCAGAATGGGGGGAGAAGACTAGTTCTTTAGGGTCTGCTAGGGAAAGACCATACGTGTTCCATTTTCGAGAACTACACGAAAACAGACAATCTAACTCTAACAGAAATTCATATTATCCTTTAAAGACTTGATTCTCCCCACACTTAGTTAGCTGTGGTGTCGAAATTGTGATTAACTTCGTTGTCGACTTCCATCGGACCATGTATGTAATGTTTAACTCTGTGACCATTAACTTTAAATTCAATCCCATTTGAATTTATTAATTCTATCGTTCCGTATGGGAAAACTCTTTTGACTATGAATGGTCCAGACCATCTTGATTTCAATTTTCCAGGAAATAGCTTGAATCGTGAATTGAAAAGAAGAACTCTGTCTCCTTCTTTAAATTCTTTTGAACTTCTGATTCTTTTATCATGCCATTTCTTCGTTCTTTCTTTATAGATTAACGAATTTTCGTATGCTTCATGTCTTAATTCTTCTAATTCGTTTAGTTGACTTAATCGTAGACTTCCAGCTTCATGTAAATCAAGATTACATGTCTTCAAAGCCCAAAATGCTTTGTGTTCAATTTCTACTGGAAGATGACATGCTTTTCCATAAACAAGTCTAAAAGGTGTGGTTCCAATTGGAGTTTTGTAGGCTGTTCTAAAAGCCCAGAGTGCATCCTCCAATTTAATTGACCATTCCTTTGGATTTGATCCTACGGTTTTCTCTAGAATACGTTTTAAAGCTCGGTTTGTATTTTCAACTTGTCCACTTGTTTGTGGATGATATGCGGTGGAGATTTTATGAGTTACTCCATATCTTTTAAGAACTTTTTCAAGTTGATTATTACAAAAATGAGTACCCCGATCACTTATTAAAGCTTTCGGTGTTCCAAACCTTGCAAAAAGACGTTTTAAAAAGTTGACTACAACTCGTGCATCGTTAGTTGGGAGAGCTTGTGCTTCCGCCCATTTAGATACATAATCAATGGCTACGAGTATATATAGATTATTATGAGATTTTGGAAATGGACCCATAAAGTCAATACCCCAAATGTCGAATACTTCACATACTTGGATGACATTTTGTGGCATTTCATCACGTTGACTTATTTTTCCGGCCCTTTGACATGCATCACAGGATTTGCAAAGAAGGTGTGCGTCTTTGTAAATTGTAGGCCAATAGAATCCAGCTTCATAAACTTTTCTTGCTGTTAGTTGAGGCCCATAATGCCCTCCTGTTGGTCCTGTGTGACAATGGTTTAAAATTTTACTAGCTTCATCTCCAAATACACATCGGCGTATTATTCCATCGGGACAACTTTTAAACAGATGTGGATCTTCCCAGAAATAGTGTTTTATATCACTGAAGAATTTCTTTCGTCTTTGGTACGATAATCCTTTTTCAAGGAATCCACAAACTAAGTAGTTTGCATAGTCTGCAAACCATGGGATTTCTTTATAATCTATCTTCAATAGATATTCATCAGGAAAGTTGTCTTGTATGGCCGATTCATTCAGAACTTCTAATTCGGGATTTTCAAGACGAGAAAGATGATCAGCGGCGAGATTTTCTGCTCCTTTTTTATCTCGAATTTCAATATCAAACTCTTGTAAGAGTAAGATCCAACGGATTAATCTTGGTTTAGCATCTTGTTTTGAAAATAGGTATCTAAGAGCAGAATGGTCGGTATAGACCACCGTTTTTGCTAGAACTAGATATGATCGAAATTTGTCAAAAGCAAAGACAATAGCAAGGAGTTCTTTTTCAGTAGTTGTATAGTTCGTTTGTGCTCCTTGTAATGTCTTACTAGCATAATATATAGGTTGAAATCGTTTTTCAATCCTTTGTCCTAAAACGGCTCCCATTGCAAAATCACTTGCATCGCACATTAGTTTAAATGGTAGATTCCAATTTGGTGTTATCATGATCGGTGCATTAGTGAGTTTTTCTTTAAGAATATTAAAAGATTTGATACACTCATCTGAAAAGATGAATGGCGCATCCTTTTCTAGGAGTTTATTCATAGGAGTGGCAATTTTTGAAAAATCTTTTATGAAACGTCGGTAAAAACCGGCATGCCCTAGAAAACTCCTAACTCCTCTAACATTGGTGGGATGTGGAAGTTTAGCAATTACATCTACTTTAGCTCTATCCACTTCAATTCCTTCTTTTGAAATTTTATGTCCAAGAACGATGCCTTCTTTAACCATGAAATGGCATTTCTCCCAATTAAGTACTAGATTTGATTTTTCGCATCTAATTAGCATTCGTTCCAGATTAACTAGACATGATTTAAATGTATCACCGAAGACTGAAAAGTCATCCATGAATACTTCCATGCATTCTTCTATCATGTCATGAAAAATCGCCATCATGCACCTTTGAAAGGTTGCAGGGGCGTTGCAAAGTCCAAACGGCATGCGTTTGTAAGCAAAAGTACCATAAGGGCACGTGAATGTGGTTTTCTCTTGATCCTCGGGTGCTATTGGAATTTGAAAATATCCGGAAAATCCATCTAGAAAACAATAGTAACTATTTCCGGCTAATCTTTCCAACATTTGATCTATGAAAGGTAAGGGAAAATGATCTTTTCTGGTGGCGTCATTTAATTTTCTATAATCAATACATACACGCCATCCTGTTACAGTCCTAGTAGGAATAAGCTCATTTTTCTCATTTGTGATGACAGTCATGCCACCCTTCTTAGGCACGCATTGAACTGGGCTTACCCATGGACTATCAGAAATTGGATATATCAAACCTGCATCTAGCAGTTTAATAATCTCTTTCTTTACTACATCTTGCATATTAGGATTTAGTCTTCGTTGGCGTTGCACATACGTTTTATGACCTTCTTCCATAAGGATTTTATGTGTGCAATACGAAGGACTTATTCCTTTAATATCATGAATCTTCCATGCAATGGCTGGTTTATGAGCTTTCAACACAGAAATGAGTTGTGATTTCTCATTTTCAGTAAGAGAAGACGATATTATTACAGGTAATTCAGATTCACCATGTAGATAAGCGTATTCCAAATGGTTTGGAAGCGGCTTTAACTCTAATTTCGGAGGTTCTTCTATCGATGATTTATATCGATATCTGTCTTCTTCTTTTAGCATTTGAATTTCTTCTGTTGTTGGTTCATATCCATTAGCTATAAGTGTAGCCAACATTTCAGCTTCATCAATTGGTTCATTTCCTTCTCCTAAAGAACATTCTCCTGTTCCTTGTAATTCTGGAAATTCTTCTAATAATTCTGCATGTGCATCTATAGTTTGAATATAATAACATGTATCATCTGCAGATTGTGGTTGTTGCATTGCTCTATCAACTGAAAAGGTAACACTCTCATCCTCTATACTTAGGGTAAGTTTCTTACCGAACACGTCTATCATTGCTTTAGCCGTGTTTAAGAATGGTCTTCCTAATATGAGAGGAACTTGAGAATCTTCTTCCATGTCCAAAACAACAAAATCTACTGGGAATACTAAAGTACCAACTTTAACTAGCATGTTCTCCATTATCCCTCTAGGATATTTTATTGATCTATCGGCTAGTTGTATGCTTATTCTGGTTGGTTTCAATTCTCCAAGGTCTAGTTTAGCGTATAGTGAATACGGCATTAGATTTATACTAGCACCTAAATCTGCCAATGCTTCTATTGAACTAAGACTACCCAGAAAACATGGAATTGTGAAACTTCCTGGATCAGATAATTTTTCTGGCATCTTATTCAACAGCACTGCTGAACAATTAGCATTCATAGTAACAGCCGAGAGTTCTTCCATTTTCTTTCTATTCGTGATTAGATCTTTCAAGAATTTAGCATACCTTGGCATTCCTGAAATTACATCAATGAAAGGAAGATTTACATTTATCTGTTTAAACATATCCAAGAATTTGGATTGCTCGGCTTCAAGTTTTTCTTTCTTCATTTTACTCGGATAAGGAAGAGGTGGTTGGTATGGTTTAACATAAGGTTTATCCTTAACTGTGTTATCTTCATTAACCTTTTCAACTACCGGTTCTTTTTCCTTATCTTGATCAGGTTGTGGTTCTTGTGGAGTAGGAATAGTTTCATCAGAAGTTATAGGTATTTCAGGTGTTTTAAGTGTTGTACCACTTCTTGTGGTAATAGCTTTAGCTGTTTCATTCCGGGGGTTAGCGTTTGTATCACTAGGTAGACTTCCCGGTTTTCTTTCACCTATTAACCTTGCTAGGTTACTTACTTCTTGTTCTAGATTTTGAATAGAAGCTTGTTGATTTCTAAATGCTTGAGCATTTTGTTCATTGGTTTGTTTTTGAGATGTGAAAAACTGCGTTTGAGTTTCAACTAGCTTCGTCATTATTTCTTCTAAATTCGGCTTTTTATCATCGGTTTGTTGTGGTGGTTTGTTTTGAAAATTCGGTCTTTGCTGATTATAAGTATTATTGGATACTTGTTGATTGCTAGGACCTTGTTGGTTGTTGTATGGAATATTTCGGTTATAATTCTGGTTTTGATTGTAAATCGGTCTTGGCGGTTGATAATTATTCTGATAATTATTTCCAGGCCTTTGGTTTATGTATGAAATATTCTCTCTTTGTTCCATTGTTAATTCAATGCTGAGACAATCTTTTGTCAAATGTGGTCCTCCACACTGCTCACAACTAATTCGTATAGCATGAATATCTTTAGTCATCTTTTCCATTCGTCTCTCGAAAGCATCTATCTTTGCGGAAATGGAATCTAAGTCATGGCTAGAATCGGCTCTAGCTGCTTTAGATGATCTAATGATATCTTTTTCTTGGTGCCACTCATGTGAGTGGGAAGCAGTATTATCAATAATTTTGTAAGCATCAGTTTCGGTTTTCTTCATAATAGAACCACCAGCTGCTATATCTATGTCTTTTCTTGTAGTGATGTCGCATCCTTGGTAGAATATTTGTACTATTTGACAGGTGTCTAAACCATGTTGCGGACATCCTCTTAACAATTTTCCATATCTTGTCCACGCCTCATATAGAGTTTCATTTGGTTTCTGTGTGAACGTAACAATTTCTGCTTGAAGTCTTACGGCTTTAGATGCAGGAAAGAATTGTTTAAGAAATTTATCAATTAAAACGTCCCATGTATCGATCGCCCCTTCAGGTAACGATTCCAACCAATCTTTGGCTTCTCCCTTTAAAGTCCAGGGAAATAACATGAGATATATCTGTTCATCCTCCACTTCTCGGATTTTAAATAGTGTGCAGATCCTATTAAAGGTACGTAGATGTTCATTTGGATCTTCCTTCGGCGCACCACTAAATTGGCATTGATTAGTCACCATGTGTAGAATTTGTCCTTTGATTTCATAATCTGGCGCATTAATGTCTGGATGAGTAATTGCGTGACCTTGGCCAGTGCGTTTAGCTCTCATTCGGTCTTCCATACTTAAAGGTTCCAGATTCTCCATAATTGAATTTGTTGACTCGGTATCACTAGATGGTTCTGATTTAATAGTTCGTTCCTCAACAATCTCTGTTTGAATGATTGGTGGTTCCGGAGGAAAGTTTAATGGTTCAGGATCTATGAACCGTTCCTGAATATTTTCTGGATTCTCAATTGTGAGGTTGGGTTCAAAAAATGGATTATCGGAAATTTGAACTGAAGTACTTGGTCGACTGGATGACGATTCTAAAGAAAAATCAACGGCGGTTATATTTGTTAAACGATGTCTTGATCGAGTTACAGGTGGTGAACGTACAAAAGGTGATGAACGTCTTGCTCGGTGCATTCACTGAATATCCTATTAGTTTTTAAAAGGAAAGAAAAATTATAATAAGTTATCCAATCAATAGACTTTTCTGATTTTGCCCACGTTTCGAATAGCCAAAAGATGCAGCAGAGGGGCAGGATTCGTTTGGTCTCAATATAATTGAGGACTGTTTGGCTCCAATAACCCGGTCCACGTACAAATCCAACTATTACTACGAACCAGAAAATTTTGATGTCTATCAATTTAACCACTTAAAATAAATTTTCGTAATTTTAAGAAATTTAGATAAGAAGTAGAAAAAATTCTAAGTCCTAAAACTAGAATAGCGAGAAATAAGAGAGAAAAAGATTGCGCGTCGAAAAATGTCGAAAAAGAAAAATGGTTGAAAAATAAAAGGTGACGGAAAAATAGAAGAAACTTATAAAAACTTAAAAATACTTAACTAATTTAACCTTATTACTACAACTAACTTAAAATTATAATCGCAAATTGAAATTACTAATTGGAATGATAATTGATACATAGTAAAAGGTCTAAAAATATTAAAGCTTACAGGAAAAACTAAATCCCAAATGGAAATAACTTAAAAAGAAACTAAAACTTAAAAAGGCGTCGTAAAATTCTAAAGCACCTAAATCTTAGTCATAAAGAAAAAGCACTTAAGGAATTCTACGGCAAAGCCTAAAAATCTAGGAGTAAAAATAACTATAGCAAAAACTAAGTTTAAAATTAAATATGAGTTAGAAATACAAAAGTTACGCTACAACGATTAAAAAGGTACAAAATATAAAAATATACAAAAAGTTGTAAAAGGTACAATTTTTATAAAAATATTATTTTTATATTATTTATTTAATAAAACTACAAATTTTACAATTTTAATTAAACTAATTAAACAAAATACATAAATATAAAGTAAAAAGTAAAAATAAAACTTAAAATTAATAATAATAATAATAATTAAGTAATTAATAATAATAATAATAAATTAAAACCCCGTGATTAGGGTTTTGTCCGTGTGTCAGAAGATCTCCGCGAGTCGCGGCAAATAAAGAGTAAAACCCCGCAAGTCGCGGGGTTCAGGAATTCTGTTGACAGGTAGTACTTTTTACGCGTTTTTCTTTTTTTTTTTTTTTTTATTTTTATTTATTTTTCTGTTTTCTGTTTTTAATTTAAATAAACGATTTTCAATAAAATTTATATTTTTATAAATTAAAATAAAGATAAAGAAACTTATAAAACTTAAATATTTAACAAAATCCTAAAAATACTTATATTTTTGTTTTTCTTTTTATATTTTTGAATAATTAAAACGTAATTTTTACAAAAACGACTTTTAATAAAAGTAAATAAAATCTTTTTTTTTTTTTTTTTTTTATTAGCGTTGCGCTTCCGGCTTTTAAGATATTCCCCGGCAGCGGCGCCAAAAATACTTGATGTTTCGCGAGGTGTATATAAAATAGTTATTAATTTTAGCAGGAAATACTATTAAATACGATACAATTTTACACAAGATATTTATTTATTTATAGAATGGATATACTTAAACCTTGCTACAACACTTATAGGCAGTGTACCTAATCGTACAGTAGTGTAGTTTTTAGTAAGTCCGGTTCGTTCCACAGGGAGATCTTTAAGCAAAGCTCAACGCTATATTAGTTTACTTTTATAAAAATACAAATATAAGTAATATTATTATTATAAAGGGGGGTTTTTTACCGTTTAATGACCGGTTTGTCGATTTTAAAACTTTAGTCGCAGTTAAAACCTAATGTAAAATATAAAATACAAGACTTAAATTAAAGCGTAAAGTAAATAACGATAATGAAATTGCGAATAATAAAAATGCGATAAAATTAAATTGCGATAATTAAAAGTACGATAAATAAAAGTGCGATTAAATAAAATAACAATAAATAAAAGTGCGATAATTAGAAGTGCAATTAAATATAAAATAAAGGAAATTAAATATGAAATAAAAGAATTATGCTTATTTAAACTTCCGTAATCATGATGTTTGACGTGTTGATTTTAGTTTTATGCCCATGGGTTAATTGTCCTTTGTCCTGGATTATTCAATATGTCCGTCTGGTTTTTGTCCATAACAGTCCATCAGTCATAAATATAAATTGCAAGTGTCCTTGTCAAATTATTATTATACCCGAAGATAAATATTCCAACTAATTGGGGATTCGAATTGTAACAAGGTTTTAATACTTTGTTTAATGAATACACCAGGTTATCGACTGCGTGTAAACCAAGGTTTTACTACTTTGTTAACAATTACACCAATTACCCTTGAATGTAATTTCACCCCTGTTTTAATTATTCTAGTGGCTATTAATCCATTCCCGTGTCCGGTTAAATGAACGATTATTCGTACATATAAATACCCCGCCCATCGTGTCCGATCGAGTGTATATGGTAATTTATAGGGACGCCCAATTGTAAATCTTTATATTAACATTAACAAACTTTCATTTAGTTAAACAAATATAAAGCCCATTAATAGCCCATAGCCTAGTTTCCACAAGTGTCGTTCTTTTGTCCAAACCCCAATTATGGTACAAAGCCCAATTACCCAATTTTAGTAATTAGCCCAACATCATGATTACTTCGTTTTAAACAAGCATAATAATAACTTAGCTACGAGACATTAATATAAAAAGGTTGAACATAACTTACAATGATTAAAAATAGCGTAGCGTTACACGGACAGAATTTCGACTTACACCCTTACAACATTCGCTAACATACCCTTATTATTAGAATTATAATTAAAATTAAAATATAAATTATAAATATAAATATATTACTTCGTATGAAGAGAAAAAAAAAATGATATTTTTTGATCAGAATTCGGGTTGGTTTTATAGCCAGGTTTGATTTTTGGGGCTCCGCGACTCGCGGCAAAAAGGCCTTCAAACTCCGCGAGTCGCGGAGAGGTATTTTCAATTTACACCCTTGGAGTTTCCTGCTGCCGACGGTTTTAAATATATATATATAATATATATATAATTAATATAATTAATTATATATTATATTATATTTATATATATAGTTAACTTGTAATTTTTAGTCCGTTGCGTCGAGCGTTAAGAGTTGACTCTGGTCCCGGTTCCGGTTTTTCGAACGTCCTCGCGTACAATTTAATATCTTGTACTTTGCGTTTTGAATCTTGTACTCTTGTGATTTCGAGACGTTTCTTATCAATAATTGGAATCTTTTTGATTGTCTTTTGTTCTTTTGAGCTTTTTGGTCGTTTGCGTCTTCAAATCGTCGAATCTGTCTTTTGTCTTCACCTTTTATTATTTAAACGAATATCACTTGTAAATAGAACAATTGCAACTAAAAGCTTGTCTTTCTTGAGGAATAATGCTATGAAATATATGTTCGTTTTTAGCATTATCAACTTTTAATAATTCCTTAGTCCGTAGTTAGCAGTCCGATGTTAGTAATTCAATTTTAATGGTTCATATTTAGTTGTTTAATAAACCCCCAATGAAATAAATAAAACCCCCATCGTGTATGTATTGGTCGAGATTAATCTTGACCCACGGTACCGGTGTTGTCAAATGACGTGTTGCGTACATAAAGTACCGACGTTGTCAAATGACGTGTTGCGTACAATCATGGGATCTTATGATTAATCTTCTCGTATTGTTTACGGGTGATCCTGAACCATATAAAATTAAATTATGAGTACATATATATAAAATATCATGTTATTTTAAAAAGATGTGATTTATTTAATTTTTTTCCAATTAATCACGTAGCTAAACTAGTCTTGGATAACCAATTTTGTTTTAGTCGTAGTTTCTTCGTTACAACTCCGTTTTTGTTGATTCAACTTGCCATCTCCTTAGATCGAGTCCCTCTTTAAGACTATAAACTGCAAATACCTTAGTTTGTATTCGAAATCACAGGTCATAGGTGAAACTTTGGAGAAACTTATGAAGTTAATCATTTTTGTTACAAAAAAAAATATCATTTAATGACCATTTTTCTAAAAATACTTATACTTTGAATTAAATCATGAAATTTTTATGTGTTATCATATTCATAGTAAAAATCATTTTTCCAGAAAATAAACCTCCAATTCAAAGTTTAAGATGGTTTTTAATTATCCAACCCAAAACAGTCCCCGGTTGCACTCCGACGTCATAAAAACAGTTTTTTAAGGTATTCTTTGAAAAACCAAGTTATACCTTGTTAAATTAGCATATATTTAAGTTATATTACAGGTCTTGAAGTATTTTAAAAGTTAAGTTAGAAGGATCTATTTAGTTTGCAAACAAGTTTGAAATCATTCAAACTATGTTTTTGTTGTTAAAATTGTATACCATACAATAAGATAGCTATATATATATGAATCGAATAAGGTTATGAACAAAGTTACTACCTCAAGTTACTTGGACAAGATTGCTGTAAAAGAGGAGTAAAAACCTAGAACCAAAAGAGTGATGAAATTGGATGAAAGATTGGAAGCAACTTAAGACATAAACTTGAATTGAAAGTTGTATTTTTGTAGTGTTTTTGTTGATCTTTTTATGGTGGTGTTTAAGGTGATTCTTGAGAGGATTTTTGCTGGAGTTCTTAGAGAGAAATGAGGCTAGTAAGTGTGTGTGTTTAGCTAGAGAAATGATGTTCCAAAAATTGAAAATGGATGCATGTATTTATGGTGGTGTAAAAGGTGTATAAATTTGTAATTTTGTGAAAAGATCTTTTAATCATGTGAAATTGTCATACTAAATAACAAAAGTAGTTACCTTATACATAAGGCATGAACAAGGGCTGGTTGGTGGTGATTTGATGTGTATATACCAATAGTAAATACGTATAGAAGCTAGGTATGATACGAGTACATATACTCTAGATATACGTATAGAAATCTTGTGAAAAATGGAATGAGGATTCAAATATAGCTATCTTTTGTGAATATACTTATATTGTTTTATGTATTTAAGTCTTTAAAAGTGATTAAATACATTATATATACGATATATGTATAAACATTATAGGTCGTAAGTATTTATGTCAAATAACGTTACGTATAGTTATCGTTTTGAAAGCTTAAGTTAGTAGTTTCAAAATATACTTATAACTTATTGTTATTAATACAAAATGAGATATTTAAACATCCTTAAATCATGTTAAATATGTATATATACATATATATACACAAACATATAATTAACATATATTGTATAGTTCGTGATATCATCGGTCAAACTAGACGGTTAAACGTTATGTAAAACTCTTTTAAAAATCATAAATCTCAACAATTTAGATTACTTATCATGTTGGTAAGTTTTAATTTATGTAAATATTAATCTTATAAGTGTAAAACGATCGGAAAAATCCGGGTCGTTACAGTACCCACCCGTTAAAGAAATTTCGTCCCGAAATTTGGTAGAGGTTGTCATAAATAACAATAGGAATGTTTTCATGACGAATATGAGGTATTAATAGAGTTTTATCATTATTGGAAGATATGGATAAAATGATTCGGTCATGTGAAGCGCACGAGTGAAGCTATCACAAAAGAATGAAATGAGTGAATATAGAATTGTTTTAACCGATGTCGAGATTAGGATTGATTTCCAGAATTTAAGGGATTTAAAGAAAATCTTATGTAATAAGATTTGGTTCTTCGATGATTTAGAAAACAGGATCTCCTTTGATTTAATGCGATAATCTGTTTCGATTTCTTTGTCGGATATTTCACTATAAATCCACCTCCTTCCCTTTCTTACTTCCATACCTCACATCTCTTACTCTTCCTCCTCTAATTCATACCTTAAGGTATCCTTTAAAATGCTTCATCCCGTTCTGATTTTTGTTATACTTCTAACTTTCATATCTTTCATTCTTCTCTTTCATCTACCGCTAGAAGAATCTATTCACTTTTATGATTTTCTTGGAATTATAATGTTTCTAATTCTCCCGTGTCTTTACGTCACCATACGTATTGATACACACGGTTTGTAGTTTCTGGGTGGTTATTGGGTTTGATATCTTTCCTTATATTTCGATGCTCCTGCTTCTGTTTTCCATAATCATTGTCATCCATAGTTAATACTCTCTCCTATTTGCTGTAATCTATACCCCAATTTCTATTTTGGGACTTTGTCCCTTCGTTTCTTCTTCCCGTCCTTGAGTCAAGCGATCAATAGTTCGAAATTCGTAGGTATAAAATTCGGAATGAACATAGCTAATGCTCTAAGAAAGGAATGGTAATGGCACGATTTTGATTTGTCAAATTACCAGAATATCCAGGAAAATAGAACTATCAAGATGATTTGTTCTTAATATGTTTCGGAATTGGATAGAATGTAAAAGTCGTGTAACATGGCACATGATGACGGTACTGTGAATCATCATATTCCATTAGAAACTTAACATGACTTACTGTAATATAATGAAGTTGATCAAGTTTCATTATATTATACTAGTTCATGCATCAGTTCCCAACACTGCTTCAGAACATTCCTATTTTAAACTTGAAGGATTTAGAAACTAACACAGTTTCCTTTATATTGTAACGCAGATATTACAGAGAGATAAATGATTTCAGATAAGGATAGTGGTGAAAATATCTTCAGAAATATTGAGGATATTTATAATGAAAGATATGATAATATCTTGGAATTTCTAATGTCGAAGGATGATGATGAAGATTGACCCGTAAGGGTTTAGATTCAGAAGCAAGGTGTTTGCTACAGAATCGTCATAATTCTTTATGTACAAGTTTAGTCCTTGTAACTTGTTCAGAGTCTCCTTCATGGTTTGTTCAATCTGGTTTTCAGTACCAATTTTCTATCGAGCGTTCCTAACACTTCCTTCTTTTATCATCAACATTTGGTCATTAAGACCTTCTACAACATGCTGCTTCGTCAGTATTTTCAAAGTTATCGGATCTGGGTCATTGGTTATCAAACCAAGATGGTTTGAGGAGAATTGTATTTTTAGATGATTAAACGCTGATGGTAATATGATGGAATATAAAAGGTTCTCCGGTAACGATGGCGAAAGAACAACGTATATATATATATCGAGATTGTAATAAGAGTAGTCTTACTGAGATATCGAAGTGGAGCTGTGACAAAATTAGTTAATTGAAAAGGAATCGCGTTATTGTTTTTGCTAATGGATGATAAGGAATTCGATGCGGATACGTTTTAACTATAACTTCGAGTTCAAAAATTTTTAGGTGCATAACTGTATGCATAAATCTTTATTCCGTAGACGAGGTGCGGCTGGTTGAACTTCTCGATCGAGATGTTTTCAAGAATCATGAAAAGTTGTGAATGCGAATTGTAATCGTCAAGATACAAATGAGGTTTAAAATAGAATCAAGTGGCAAACTTGAAGGATTGTTTAGTTTCATATGTAATAATCATCATTTTAACTCATTTTTAATTGTCCAAAGTTAGCAGTCCAATAGTCCGATTGTCCAATGGTTCAATAAATTCATATATGAACTAAATATATAATATTCGAATTACTTAATACGTATCGTGACCCGTGTACTGGTCTCGGTGTCGATCACAACTCAAAGTATATATATATTTTGGAATCAACTCCGACCCTGTATAGCCAACTCCCACCTTCCCATATAGAGTGTCTATGGTTGTTCCGAAATATATATATAGATGGATCAATATGATAAGTCGAAACCTTGTATACGTGTCCCGTTATTTAAAATGCGTAAAATAAATAAATATATATCATGACCCATTATACAACGTGTTGTCTCAGAATTAATCCGACGTGTTGTTGTACATGTGTCCCGACGGTATGTAAAGTACATAAATTAAAATTGCAAGAATGTAAATTGCGATAAATTAAATATTAATCAGTTAGCTGGGAACAGTTAGCCGGAACAGTTAGCGTGTAATCCTATCACAATTTCAATTAATTAATTCATCTGTTTCTAACAATTTTTATTTTGCCAATGTTTCTTCATTATGCCACTTGTTGGATTCGGATAGGTAAAAATCCAAATATGAAATTTAAATGGAAATGGTTAATCTGGGGTGAACGGATACGTATATCGGTAATTGTAAGTAGGATAATAAATGATCGTTGAATCAGATTCGAAGAATGTACAGTGTAACTTGTTAATGTGAATTCTAAATATTCCTTGGGTACTACCCACCCGTTAAAATATTTTCATCATTAACAGTTTGTACGAATGAAATTTTTAATTACAATCTTTATGAAAATATATTTGCATATATATTTTCTTCGGAGGTAACTATGAATTTAATGAGTCAATAAAATATTCAACTCATTTGATTTATCGTTATTACTAGATTACATAATCTCCAAAACATTAGAGATTACATAATCGTCATGTCGAACGAAGAACGATACGTAAAGAAGAGGTAATCGGTGTAGAATGATATGTAGAACAAAGATCATATTCGATGTTCAGATGATGATGTTGAGGTACGTGGTGCGGATGTGATTGTTGGTGGTGGTAATGATACGGTTGGTGTTGATGCTGATGATGTCGTTGACGTCGATGATGCTACTGGTACTGAAGATTGCGAGGTTAATGTTGTTAACGGTACTGGTTATGCTGCTGGTGCTGCTGCTGGTGTTTGTAACCTTCGCACCGTGTTCTCCAAAGCCGTCACACGAGCGCGAAGTTCGTTAATTTCTGCTAGTACACCAGGATGATTGGCGGTTGGAGTGAGCGAATGAACAAGATCCGAAATATGGGATAGGATATAATCGTGACGAGATACTCGAGAAATGAGAGAGAAAATGGTTTCTCGAACAGGTTCGCCGGTAAGTGCTTCAGGTTCATCGCCAATGGGGCAATTCGGTGGGTGAAAGGGATCACCTTCTTCTTGTCTCCAATAATTTAGTATACTACGAACCCATCCCCAATTCATCCAGAATAGATGATGAGAAATTGGTTGATCCATTCCAGTGACGCTGCCTTCGGAGCCCGAATGGAAATCCATATCAGCGTAGCTGTCGGAGTCGGAGGAATTCGAACTGGACGCGGAGTTCATCTTGTACAGTCGGGGAAATGAATTTTTGGTTTGGAATAGATTATAGGAGTTGGGTTTGGTATTCTTCAATACATAATTTACATATGTATTTATAATACTCAAAATCCCGTGAATTACGGAGAATCTTTGAAATTCGTCAGGCAATGTCTATAGCAACAGATACGTTAGGATACGAATTTTGTCTATACACTATCGATGCACCAAATGCAGTAAGACGTGTCTAGACTTAAGAATACTAAGCAAGCAATTCTTAAGGATGATAAGCAGATGATTTTCGACTAGATATGATAAGCAAAACTTTTGACATGTAGACACGGTCAAAGTCTAGACTCACTTAATGTATCCTAACAACTACTAGTTAGACACACTAATGCAAGGCCTGGTTCGCTAAGACCAACGCTCTGATACCAACTGAAAGGATCCGAAACTAATCATCCGGACGTTGTCCATATTGATTACAAACGAATTACAATAGTTGATAACATTGCGAGGTACTTGCCCTCTATATGATACATCTTACAAACGTTGCATTTATTCTTAAAAGGCAATCTATAGTTACATCCAGAATTGACATATTCGCCTGACATTTCATAATATTCAAATGACCTAAACCGCCATTTACTTAATAATAGTCTCTATGAACTTCAATGACTCGAATGCAACGCCTTATGATATAAGTCCTTAATGGCCTCAAGTAGTATCCTTAGTACGAGCTAATGCACAGCGGAAGACTTAATTCATACCTGAGAATAACATGTTTTTAAAATGTCAACATAAAGTTGGTGAGATATAGGTTTAATGCCGGCAGCAATATATATATATAGACCACAAGATTTCATATATAAACATTTTCATAAAAATATTCTAAGTGGTTGAGCACTTGGTAACCATACTTAACATTCAATCACGTCGCATATTCCCTTTAATATGAAATCTTACTACACCATACCAAGTGTAGTCACAAAATGAAGTACTGTGCAACCGTTGAATACTGGTCGTCCAGTCCGGTTGGGGTTGTCAGGCCCGATAGATCTATCAACAGGATTCGCGTTTACAATACCGCTGTAAATATTAGTTACCAAGCTACAGGGAAGTATGCCAGTGGTACAACTCAACGTAGAATATATTTTTCAGTTACTTGTGTCCATATCGTAAAACATAAAATACATGTATTCTCATCCCGAAATATTTAGAGTTTAAAAGTGGGACTATATACTCACTGTTGTCTTGAAGATATGTAATTTCGACTCGGTCTCCGATTGATATCACGAACCTATCCATATATAATATATCAATATATTTTCATTTTAAACAATCGTCACATATATATATATATATATATATACTTATAATACTTTTAATACTTTTAATAATTCCTTAGTCCGTAGTTAGCAGTCCGATGTTAGTAATTCAATTTTAATGGTTCATATTTAGTTGTTTAATAAACCCCCAATGAAATAAATAAAACCCCCATCGTATATGTATTGGTCGAGATTAATCTTGACCCACGGTACCGGTGTTGTCAAATGACGTGTTGCGTACATAAAGTACCGGCGTTGTCAAATGACGTGTTGCGTACAATCATGGGATCTTATGATTAATCTTCTCGTATTGTTTACGGGTGATCCTGAACCATATAAAATTAAATTATGAGTACATATATATAAAATATAATGTTATTTTAAAAAGATGTGATTTATTTAATTTTTTTCCAATTAATCACGTAGCTAAACTAGTCTTGGATAACCAATTTTGTTTTAGTCGTAGTTTCTTCGTTACAACTCCGTTTTTGTTGATTCAACTTGCCATCTCCTTAGATCGAGTCCCTCTTTAAGACTATGAACTTCAAATACCTTAGTTTGTATTCGAAATCACAGGTCATAGGTGAAACTTTGGTGAAACTTATGAAGTTAATCATTTTTGTTACAAAAAAAATATCATTTAATGACCATTTTTCTAAAAATACTTATACTTTGAATTAAATCATGAAATTTTTATGTGTTATCATATTCATAGTAAAAATCATTTTTCCAGAAAATAAACCTCCAATTCAAAGTTTAAGATGGTTTTTAATTATCCAACCCAAAACAGTCCCCGGTTGCACTCCGACGTCATAAAAACAGTTTTTTAAGGTATTCTTTGAAAAACCAAGTTATACCTTGTTAAATTAGCATATATTTAAGTTATATTACAGGTCTTGAAGTATTTTAAAAGTTAAGTTAGAAGGATCTATTTAGTTTGCAAACAAGTTTGAAATCATTCAAACTATGTTTTTGTTGTTAAAATTGTATACCATACAATAAGATAGCTATATATATATGAATCGAATAAGGTTATGAACAAAGTTACTACCTCAAGTTACTTGGACAAGATTGCTGTAAAAGAGGAGTAAAAACCTAGAACCAAAAGAGTGATGAAATTGGATGAAAGATTGGAAGCAACTTAAGACATAAACTTGAATTGAAAGTTGTATTTTTGTAGTGTTTTTGTTGATCTTTTTATGGTGGTGTTTAAGGTGATTCTTGAGAGGATTTTTGCTGGAGTTCTTAGAGAGACATGAGGCTAGTAAGTGTGTGTGTTTAGCTAGAGAAATGATGTTCCAAAAATTGAAAATGGATGCATGTATTTATGGTGGTGTAAAAGGTGTATAAATTTGTAATTTTGTGAAAAGATCTTTTAATCATGTGAAATTGTCATACTAAATAACAAAAGTAGTTACCTTATACATAAGGCATGAACAAGGGCTGGTTGGTGGTGATTTGATGTGTATATACCAATAGTAAATACGTATAGAAGCTAGGTATGATACGAGTACATATACTCTAGATATACGTATAGAAATCTTGTGAAAAATGGAATGAGGATTCAAATATAGCTATCTTTTGTGAATATACTTATATTGTTTTATGTATTTAAGTCTTTAAAAGTGATTAAATACATTATATATACGATATATGTATAAACATTATAGGTCGTAAGTATTTATGTCAAATAACGTTACGTATAGTTATCGTTTTGAAAGCTTAAGTTAGTAGTTTCAAAATATACTTATAACTTATTGTTATTAATACAAAATGAGATATTTAAACATCCTTAAATCATGTTAAATATGTATATATACATATATATACACAAACGTATAATTAACATATATTGTATAGTTCGTGATATCATCGGTCAAACTAGACGGTTAAACGTTATGTAAAACTCTTTTCAAAATCATAAATCTCAACAATTTAGATTGCTTATCATGTTGGTAAGTTTTAATTTATGTAAATATTAATCTTATAAGTGTAAAACGATCGGAAAAATCCGGGTCGTTACAAAAATATCGATCGAATGCGTTGCCTTTTATAGGCCCCATTTCAGTTTTGGTGTGCTCCGCGATCTCGAAGGGTTTCTCCTTCACATCTCCGCGATCGCGGAGTAGTGGATTACAGCTCATCCAAGTTTGGCTCCTAGCTTGCCGACGGATTTTTTAATAAATAAATATAATATATATATATAATTTTAATAATTATTTATATATTATATTATATTTATATGCATAGTTGACTTGTAATTTTTGCTCCGTTGCGTCGTGCATTGAAAGTTGACTTAGGTCCCGGTTCCGGATTTTCGAACGTCCTTGCGTACAATTTAATATCTTGTACTTTTCGTTTTGTAACTTGTACTTTTGTCATTTCTAGACGCTTCTCATCAATAAATTGAACCTCTTGGATCGTACTTTGTACTTTTGAGCTTTTTGGTCGTTTGCGTCTTTAAATCGTCGAATCTGCCTTTTGTCTTCACCTTTTAATATTTAAACGAATATCACTTGTAAATAGAACAATTGCAACTAAAAGCTTGTCTTTCTTGAGGAATAATGCTATGAATTATGTGTTCGTTTATAGCATTATCAAATATTCCCACACTTGAGCGTTGCTTGTCCTCAAGCAATATAGTCTTGAAATAAAAATACTAGAATCACTTCTTTATTCTTCACACTTTATACATCAGTGATTTCTATACGGCGGTATGAACAATGATAGTAACGTTGTGGTTTACAGTCCCACATGACTATGAAAATTTAGATCCTTAAGTAAATTGGATCTTTATGAAAACATTTGATCTTTTTGAAAATTTAATCTAGCTTTTACCCTAGATAAGTTTTCCGGAATAACCCTTCACCGGTGTTTGCAAATTGTTTTTGTGGGTTTGGTGGGTTTCAGATTTGAAAATTTTAGCTCAAAATTTGCGGTTTTGTGTCACCCACTTGCTAACCTTGTATTGGGAAAGCAACACGTCCAGTATACTTGCTCTGTATATTACCTTTCGGTAAACTACAGTCCGGTTGTAAAGGAAAGCGTTGAACAAGCAACTGTTAAGGCAATGTCCCATGACATGCTTTTAATTATGGTCTATAACGTGTCGGATGCAATTACTATCCTTTGTAGGAGCAATAGTAAAGCTCACCCTTATGGTTTTTCGGTCTGGCACAAGGTCCTGTCTTTGACCATGCTATGCAACCACCGTTCTTAAGGTTGACACCCGATTTGGTTCAGGTGACCTAATGAATTCCAGGTGAATTCCTAGGATTTTACGTTCAATGGTAATGAACGCAATGAAAATGGGTTTTTAGAAAATAAATCGGTTTGTAATTTGATCAAAATATTTTCTCGTTCAAGCTCGAGTTTAGATATCATCGAATTCCATGAGTTTGTAATTCTCAATCTTTAAGGTCAATCTCAAGGATCGAGTAATATCAGTCTTGAAAGCTGATTTTTGATCTTTAAGGAGATTATCCTTTCTGGGGATCTGATTCATTAGTCTTATCAAGCTAATTTGCACGGTGCCCCCATTGTACGAGACAGATCCTCTCATGGTTAGGATAAGTCTGACCATTTGGTGACCCTGTTTGATGCTGAGGTCCATGGATTTCCTGCTGATTTTAGAGATGACTTTTCTAGATTTTTCGTCAACCTACAGCTGGTCTGGACGACAACTTCATGACCTAAATCAAGAAGCGCGTGTCTTTTTCAGAAGACTTTACTTCCTTTTAATGATGTAATTGATCCATCGTGTAGATCCATCTTTCTTTCAAATATATTACAATTTACCGGGTAAAACATTTAATTTTTTTCAAAACAAAAGTATCTTCAATTATTTGTACAAAAATATGTGATATATGTTTTAAATAACTTGGTAAATTTTCTCACACTTGGCTTTTATTTTCTTTTATTTTCCTTTTTATTGTCCTCTATTCCATTTTAAATGAATTATAACATTTTGGGTTGTTTCTCAATTTATGTCCTTTCCGAGGTAACAATAATTTCGGTGTTAACACCTAGTTTTATCGTTCATAAATATGTATAAACATGATTTTGAATTCATTTATTTGAAAATTTTAAAAATTTTTACTAGAATTGGGTAGTCAGTATATAAGACTAGGGCTGTTCTTTATTATCAGAGAGCACTAGATTCTAATACAACTACTGCGTTACTAGTATTTTTAATGGTAACCAAGTGTAAATTTTTTTTTTTAAAAAATCCGAAAAAATTTAACCCCTTCCCACACTTAAGATCTTGCAATGCCCTCATTTGCAAGAAATCAGTAACAACTTAAATTATTGAGGGTGATTAGCGTAGAAAAATGATTAAATTTTACCAAAGTTTCCAAACATATTGGCGTTTGTTTGTTGAATGATAAATGGTGCACATCATTTGTTCATTCCGTTTGTTGTTTCATCACATTTATTTTGCATCTTGTCGTTAAAATTAGTAGCTTTTGCTGAACTTAATGCCAGTCTTTGAAAATGCATTGTTTTACCCTGTTGTGTACATAAGATAAACTGCAAACATATATACATATTTTTGAAGTTTGGTATATTACCCCACAGTCAAAAATTATTAAAATATAATAATAAAAGTTAGAAAATTATAAAAACTAATACAATACCAACATAAGTATTAAATATAGCAACATTACAAATAAATAATATAAACAAGACTAAGTAAACTAGGGTTGATTCTGAAACCAGTAGAGGTTCCATGGTTCATTGTATCTATCTTGATATGCTTGAAATGGGTCATAGGTAGGAAAAGGTGGTCTCGTGTCCTCTGTCCACGGAGAAAAATGGACTGGCTCAGTAGGAATGTAGGTCCTACCTTGGGAGGCTAAATAGGCTTTGATATATTCTTGATGATATTGCCAAGCCTGATACTCTTGTTGCATAGCCCGTTGGTATTCAGTTTGGGACATTATTCTTTGTATATCGGTCATTTGGTTTCCTCCTCCCACATTACCTTGTTGTTGACCTCTTTCTACCTGTGGATGATTCCCTTGATATGGAAGTGCAACATTATTTCTTTTCAACAAAACCTTTGCACCAGCATATACCTGCATATCAATCCGATCACGAGGAATGAGTACTTGTACTAACTCCCTTCCCCGAGTAATATCCACACCGAGGTACTCGGCAATTAAAGTCACAAAAATACCACCTCCTATAATACTATTGTTTCGCATTCCCTTTATCATATCCGACAAATAATAGCCCACACAATAAGGAATATTTACAAAGCTCTGTGGGTCTCTAATACACACCAGATAAAATAAATTATCTTCAGTCACTTTATCTTTATTTCTACCCCTTTGTGTAATAGAGTTGGAAATGAATCTATGGATTACCCTAAGCTCAGCTCTATGTATATCAGTATAAGAATAATGACCTCCACGAAAACGATTATGGCTAGTCATTATACTCCACAACTCATTCTTATCAAAATCATAATCAACCCTTCTACCATTACTTATCAACTGTCTACAATCATTAGTTAATAATTCTTCAGCCGTATAAATACACAAAGCTTCAGCCATATCTAATAAAGACATACGGTGCATCACACCTCCTAATAGAAATCTAATAAAACTTCTATCCGTTAAACTAGTTACTTCATCATTTAGTTCAATAGTACTTACTAACTCAACGCACCATTCCTTATACACAGGTCTACGTATAGTGAATAGATTAATCCAATCATTGAAAGTAGAATTAACATACCTTTGTGTAAGTAATTCTCTTATTGGCTCGGCCAATCCCACTGTTTCTAATGATGCCCAATCTATCACCCTGGACACTTCAACATCTTTGGGATAAAGAATGCTCAAGTTCCTCTGATATTTTGGATAGTCAATCCAAAATCTGTCAAATCGTAAGTTAGGGTGTAGATTTGCTTCAACTGATCGCGACAATGAAATTAAAGGATGCGGTTGATTCTGTTTGTATTGTTCACTGAGATCTTGATCCTCGTCACTTTCATTATAAGTATTCAAATTTTGTGGCGCGGATGAAGATTCACCTCGTTCATTCTGCTAAACACATTAAACAAAAAGGAATTGTGCATCAAAAAATGCATTGGAATTATCAAAATAACTATTAAAAATAACTAACATGACATGTTTAATCCATATTAAACTCATGCTCATTTTCATATTTTTAACAATTCTACACTTTTTCAAATAAGCATATATGAAAATGTTTACCAAGTTTATAAGCATTCTACTCAAATAACATATCAAAATAATCATTACTAGCAATTAAACAAGTTTCAAATGGCTTTTATATCAAATTAATCAAGTTCATGAATTTTAGACTTAAAAAGTCCACTTTAATTCTCAAAAATCATGTTTAGGATCAAAGTATTGATCATTTAGCTACTTAAACATGTTACACTACTTAATTTAGAAATAATTCATGACAAAAATCGGCCATAACATGTTTATATCAAAAAGCCCCAAATTGCTCAAGAACACAAACCCTAGATTCCTAAAAATTTTGAAGTTTTTGGCTTCAAATCATGTTAAATAGCATCAATCTAGGTTATACATGCATAATATATCAACAATTTAACACTAATTACACTAAAAATTAACAAAAATCAAATAATAAAAAAAATAGCTCAAGAACACAAAAAAAAAAAAAAAAATTCTATTTAAGAGTGTTAGGGGGGTAGAAATTACCATTCTTCTTGAAAGAGATCTATGTAGGAATCTCCACATCAATTTTTAGCAACAAATTTGATGAAAAACGGTGCAAAATGGCGATTTTGGGGTGCTTTTTTCGTGGATTTTTCGCAGAAATATGTGGTGTGTGTGTATGAAACTGGTCTGTCGACCAGTTTATGCTTTCTGGGATTTTTAATCTCCGCGATCTCGAAGGGGGACACCCTCCTGGCTCCGCGATCTCGAAACACCTTTTTTTTTATTAATAAAACCTTTAACTTTTAAAATAGAAATTACATAATTTAAAAATTTTGTTTTTCTTGTTATTTAGGACGAGGTCGTTTCGGATCGTTGTCCTAGTCCGTCCCTCGACAAAATTTTAAAATTTGTCGTTTTTAAGCGCTGTTTTAGAAGCAAAGATTTTTGGGTTTTTTAATTTTTTTGGCATACTTTAAATTAATAAGATTAAAAATGATGATAACAAAATTTCTCGTCCCGCCCTCGGGTAAAGCAATTTCGGCTAAATGACCTAGTCTTCAACTCACGACGAATTTTAGAAATCATATTTTTAACTTAATGAAATAAAGTAAATTTTTGTTTTTAACTTCACACAAACTTAAATTTAAAATGCATAAAACTAAAAATTCATATTAATATTATTAATATTTATATATTTTAGTTTTACAAACTCATATTAAAAATATTAGTTTTTAAAATATTCACAAACTTAAACATATTGATTTAAAAATATTTACAATATTAATTTAATATTTTAAAAACAAGGTAAAAATAAAATTAAAAATCTTTTTGGTCTTTTATCCCACTTTAATCAATCAAATATTATCAAAAATATACGCCCCTCTTTTCGGTAAAGTAATTTCGGCTATATTACCTAGTTTTACTCCTGACGAATTTCTGAAATATTTTGGGTTGATTGATTAAAGATATTTATACCTTAAGAATAAACGGTAAATTTCGCAGTGATGTAATAAATTTTTGTATGATATTAATAATTTCGGTCGCAAAACCTAATTTTATTGAATACCAATTTAATACTTTATAGCGAACAATTTAGCGTTTATTATCAAAAGGTTAAAAACAATAAAAAATAAAAATAAAAATTGAAAACTGTACAAACTTACCTGTGAAATAGAATTCTTAGTGACCTGCTTTAGCCCACTCATAAGATAGTCGGACTAATTGGTTTTCTATAGCTACATAGGCGTAACCTCGAGCATTTAATGTTTTTTCTTCGAAACATATGAACGGTCCGTCTCTGCATAAAGTAACAAATTCGGTATTGGAATATGTCTGATTCGTCGAGCATTTTCCTTCGTGTGACCATTTTCCGCATTTGTGACATCTTTCAAGGTGTCGTGCTCTTCTTTTCGCTGCGGATTTTGATTTTCCTTTACCAAATTGTAACTTATTATTTTCGTTTCTGGATTCTTTTCTTACTCCGTCCAATTTACCTCTGATTAATGATACTATTTCAGTTGGAAGGTTGTCATTATTACGTTTAGTGATCAAAGCGTGTAGCATTAGACCATGGTTTAGTTCACAGGAAGTCTTCATCTCGTAAAACCTAAAATAAAAATAAAAATTCAGAATGGGGGGAGAAGACTAGTACTTTAGGGTCTGCTAGGGAAAGACTATTCGGGTTCTATTCTTGGAAACTACACGAAAATAGAAAATCTAACTCTAACAGAAATACATATTACCCTAAAAAGATTCGATTCTCCCCACACTTAGTTGAAATTGTGATTAACGTTATTTTCAATTGGATCATCAAAAACTTGTATATCTCTGACTTTTACTTCAATCCATTTGTTGATTTCCTACGAAACTTTAATAAATTCAACTAACATCGCCTTTTCTTTTGGCGATAAATTGGATATTAATCGGTTACATAACTTAAAGTTTCCCTTAATCTTAGCATCGTGAATCCGTTTATAAAGTTTCTTCGTTGAACTGTTAAAAACGGGTTCATCTAATTTCTTATCATCAACGGGGTTCTTTGTGATCGGATCATCATTAAGTGTTTCTTCATCTTCCCCATACTTATGCGTTTTTATTGGTCTAACAGTTTTGGTTGGTGGAGATCTAAACTTTCGGTTCACAAAGGTGATCGATTTATCATCATCCCTAAGTGTCATTCTACCTTCTCTTACATCAATGAATGCCTCGGTGGTTGCTAAAAATGGGCGACCTAAAATTAGAGGAATATCAAGGTTTTCCTCCATATTAATCACTATGAAGTTTGCAACAAAGGTCAAACTTCCCACGTTAACAAGTAAATTATTTGCTATTCCAACCGGGTGTTTAATGGTTAGGTCAAATGATTGAACACCTATTTTGGTTGGTTTTAATTTACCCATACCTAATCTTTTGTATAAGGAAAGAGGCATAATATTTGCACTTGCTCCTAAATCTGCGAGTCCATTATATACAGCACCATCATTAAGCAAGCAAGAAATGATAAATTCACCCGGGTCTCCTGCTTTAGTAAGTCAAGTTGGTTTGTAAACCTTTTTCGAGTGTTCTTTTCTTGGTTCTTTCACTTCTATTTGAACTTCTTGTTCACATTTTTCTTCATTTCTTGGAATGGGAGGTTTGTATAAGAATTCTTCTTCATCACTCCAATTTGAATCCTCCCTATTTTCCAATTTTGATTTTTCATATGTTGTTGATAACATATTTATGTTTTCATTTTGAAGGTTTTCTTGGGTGGTGAAATTATGATTGATTTCATTGTCAACTTCCATCGGACCATGTATGTAATGTTTAACTCTGTGACCATTAACTTTAAATTCAATCCCATTTGAATTTATTAACTCTACTGTTCCGTATGGGAAAACTCTTTTGACTATAAATGGTCCAGACCATCTTGATTTCAATTTTCCAGGAAATAGCTTGAATCGTGAATTGAAAAGAAGAACTCTGTCTCCTTCTTTAAATTCTTTTGAACTTCTGATTCTTTTATCATGCCATTTCTTCGTTCTTTCCTTATAGATTAACGAATTTTCGTATGCTTCATGTCTTAATTCTTCTAATTCGTTTAGTTGACTTAATCGTAGACGTCCGGCTTCATGTAAATCAAGATAACATGTCTTCAAAGCCCAAAATGCTTTGTGTTCAATTTCTACTGGAAGATGACATGCTTTTCTGTAAACGAGTTTAAAAGGTGTGGTTCTAATTGGAGTTTTGTAGGCTGTTCTAAAAGTCCAGAGTGCATCCTCCAATTTAATGGACCATTCCTTCGGATTAGATCCTACGGTTTTCTCTAGAATACGTTTTAAAGCTCGGTTGGTATTTTCAACTTGTCCACTTGTTTGTGGACGATATGCAGTGGAGATATTATGAGTTACTCCATATCTTTTGAGAACTTTCTCAAGTTGATTATTACAGAAATGAGTACCCCGATCACTTATTAAAGCTTTCGGTGTGCCAAACCTTGCAAAAAGACGTTTTAAAAAATTGACTAAACTCGTGCATCGTTAGTTGGGAGAGCTTGTGCTTTCGCCTATTTAGATACATAATCAATGGCAACGAGAATGTAGAGATTATTATGAGATTTTGGAAATGGACCCATAAAGTCAATACCCCAAATGTCAAATACTTCACATACTTGAATGACATTTTGTGGCATTTCATCACGTTGACTTATTTTTCCGGCCCTTTGACAAGCATCACAGGATTTGCAAAGAAGGTGTGCGTCTTTGAAAATTGTAAGCCAATAGAATCCAGCATCGTAAACTTTTCTTGCTGTTAGTTGAGGCCCATAATGCCCTCCTGTTGGTCCTGTGTGACAATGGTTTATGATTTGACTAGCTTCATCTCCGAATACACATCGGCGTATTATTCCATCGGGACAACTTTTAAACAAATGTGGATCTTCCCAGAAATAGTGTTTTATATCACTAAAGAATTTCTTTCGTTTTTGGTACGACAATCATTTTTCAAGGAATCCACATACTAAGTAGTTTGCATAGTCTGCAAACCATGGAATTTTATTATAATCTATCTTCAATAGATATTCATCAGGAAAGTTGTCTTGTATGGCCGATTCATTTAGAACTTCTAATTCGGGATTTTCAAGACGAGAAAGATGATCAGCGGCGAGATTTTCTGCTCCCTTTTTATCTCGGATTTCAATATCGAACTCTTGTAAGAGTAAGATCCAACAGATTAATCTTGGTTTAGCATCTTGATTCGAAAATAGGTATCTAAGAGCAGAATGATCGGTATAGACCACCGTTTTTGCTAGAACGAGATATGAACGAAATTTGTCAAAAGCAAAGACAATAGCAAGAAGTTCTTTTTCAGTAGTTGTGTAGTTCATTTGTGCTCCTTGTAATGTCTTACTAGCATAATATATAGGTTGAAATCGTTTTTCAATCCTTTGTCCTAAAATGGCTCCCATTGCAAAATCACTTGCATCGCACATTAGTTCGAATGGTAGATTCCAATTTGGAGTTATCATGATCGGCGCATTAGTGAGTTTCTCTTTAAGAATATTAAAAGATTTGATGCATTCATCCGAAAAGATGAATGGAGCATCCTTTTCTAGGAGTTTATTCATAGGAGTGGCAATTTTAGAAAAATCTTTTATGAAACGTCGGTAAAAACCGGTATGCCCTAGAAAACTCCTAACTCCTCTAACATTGGTGGGATGTGGAAGTTTAGCAATTACATCTACTTTAGCTCTATCCACTTCAATTCCTTCCTTTGAAATTTTATGACCAAGAACGATGCCTTCTTTAACCATGAAATGACATTTCTCCCAATTAAGTACTAGATTTGACTGTTCGCATCTAATAAGCATTCGTTCAAGATTAACTAGACATGATTCAAATGTATCACCGAAGACTGAAAAGTCATCCATGAAAACTTCCATGCATTCTTCTATCATGTCGTGAAAAATCGCCATCATGCACCTTTGAAAGGTTGCAGGGGCGTTGCAAAGTCCAAATGGCATGCATTTGTAAGCAAAAGTACCATAAGGGCATGTGAATGTGGTTTTCTCTTGGTCCTCGGGTGCTATTGGAATTTGAAAATATCCGGAAAAACTATCAAGAAAACAATAGTAACTATTTCCGACTAATCTTTCCAACATTTGATCAATAAAAGGTAAGGGAAAGTGATATTTTCTGGTGGCGTCATTTAATTTTCTATAATCAATACAAACACGCCATCCTGTTACAGTCCTAGTAGGAATAAGCTCATTTTTCTCATTTGTGATGACAGTCATGCCACCCTTCTTAGGTACGCATTGAACTGGGCTTACCCATGGACTATCAGAAATTGGATAAATTAAACCTGCATCTAGCAGTTTAATAATTTCTTTCTTAACAACATCTTGCATATTAGGATTTAATCTTCGTTGGCGTTGCACATATGTTTTATGACCTTCTTCCATAAGGATTTTATTTGTGCAATACGAAGGGCTTATTCCTTTAATATCATGAATTTTCCATGCAATAGCTGGTTTATGAGCTTTTAGCACAGAAATGAGTTGAGATTTTTCATTTTCAGTAAGAGAAGATGATATTATTACAGGTAATTCAGATTCACCATGTAAATAAGCATATTCCAAATGGTTTGGAAGTGGCTTTAACTCTAATGTCAGTGGTTCTTCTATCGATGATTTATATCGATATCTGTCTTCTTCTTTTAGCATTTGAATTTCTTCTGTTGTTGGTTCATATCCATTAGCCATAAGTGTAGCTAACATTTCAGTTTCATCAATTGGTTCAGTTCCTTCTCCTAAAGAACATTCTCCTGTTCCTTATAATTCTGGAAATTCTTCTAACAATTCTGCATGTGATTCTATAGTTTGAATATAATAACATGTATCATCTGCAGATTGCGGTTGTTGCATGGCTCTATCAACTGAAAAGGTAACACTCTCGTCCTCTATACTTAGGGTCAGTTTCTTACCAAACACGTCTATTATTGCTTTGGCCGTGTTTAAGAATGGTCTTCCTAATATGAGAGGAACTCGAGAATCTTCTTCCATGTCTAGAATAACAAAATCTACTGGAAATACTAAAGTACCAACTTTAACTAGCATGTTCTCCATTATCCCTCTAGGATATTTTACTGATCGATCGGCTAGTTGTATGCTTATTCGTGTTGGTTTCAATTCTCCAAGGTCTAGTTTAGCGTATAATGAATATGGCATTAAATTTATACTAGCACATAAGTCTGCCAATGCTTCTATTGAACTAAGACTACCCAGAAAACATGGAATTGTGAAACTTCCTGGATCTGATAATTTTTATGGTATCTTATTCAACAGCACTGCAGAACAATTAGCATTCATAGTTGTGACAACCCGGAAATTTTTGACCAAATTTAAACTTTATCTTTAAATGATTTAACGTTTCCGACACGATAAGAAAAGTCTATGAAGTTGAATCTCAAAATTTTAGAACTGTTTCATTACATTTGACTGCTCTCGACGATTCATGAACAATTATATGTATGTGTGTATATATATATATATATATATATATACAAGTAAAAATGACTTTCCTACAGTAAAACACTATTTGCTACAGTAAAATGACTTTGCTACAGTAAAACACTATTTGCTACAGTAAAACACTATTTGCTACAGTAAAACACTATTTGCTACAGTGAAACCGTATTTTGCTACAGTGCTACAGTAAACACTATTTGTTACAGTAAACACTATTTTGCTACAGTAACACTATTTGCTACAGTTAAATAAATTCGCGACGGTTGGATTTTAGAAAATCGGGTTTCTGAAATATTATCACTTGGGATAAATTATTTGGATAATTTATATTTAATTATTTATTGGTTTAAATAATTAAGTTGTGTTATATTTTATAAAATGGTTTATGAAATAAAAGAAACTTAACAAAAGCATTATATTTGTAACAAGTTTTATATAACTTTGAATAAGTTTTATAAATTTATTATAAATATAAGTAATGGGCAGTTTTTTTGGGACTCCAAGGACTTCACCCATGCTTGTTTCTTTGATGCTTTCAATTACACAATCCCATAGGTGCATGCTATATACTTGTACCAAGGCTTGACCACTTTCTTCCAAGTGAAAACATAGATGCAATAGCTTAAAAAAAACTGCTCAAAACAGTCTCCTTTTTCTACCTGCTGGCCGTGGCCTTTTTTTGCTCAAAAGAGGAGTTCAAATTTTGGTTTTGCAAGCTTACATCTAGTGTCAATTAAATCCTAACTAATTACAAAGGTGTTGGGGTTATTGCTTGGGGTATGCAACACTTGAGGCTTCAAGTTATAAGCTAATATTCATCACATTCATCATCATTTTGAGCTGCACCAGGCTGCTGCTGTTCGAATTTTATCAAGGCAGAAAACTGGTTTTCTAGCTTAGTTAACAAGGGTTTAAAGGTTCCAAAGTATTGCCAAGATTAAGGGTGGTGTTGGAGTACAAGAGCTTAGGGTTCTATACACTTGAAGGTTCAAGTTAGGAGCTCATTTCATCATCATCTCCTTCAAACTTTCTGCTCATTTTGAAGAACCCTCAAACTTGTTTTGAGGAGGTATAAACACTATCCTTTCTTGTTAATTAGTAAGTATTATTTCACAACTTGATCCATGGGATTTACATTTAAATGGTTGAATGATTAACAAGTTCTTAAACGGCTAAACATACTCATATTAACAAGCTTCCGCAAGCTTACTAATAAATGGTTTTAAGGATATTGAAACTTGTTAAATCCCTACAATGGTATCTAGAGCCGAAGTTGTTGAAATATGCTTCGAATTGTTGTTTTAAAACCCATCAACTTTGCATTCTAAGTACATGCATGAAAGAAGAATGCAAAAATTGTTGGATTTGGGTGGGTTTATGTTTAGTGCCGAATTGGTTAGGGTCCAAAAGTGGGTTTGGGCTCTTCCATTTGGTTCATATTTGGTTGCATGTTGAAGTTCACAATCTATGCCTTGACCTTGTGTTGATTGCATGCTATATTTGGTTGATTTGTTATATTCATTTGGTTTGTAATAATAATTATTCAATGGCATGTAATAATTGTTCAATTGGTTTGTAATAATTGTTCAATTGGTTTGTAATAATTATTTCATTTGGTTATGTAATTCATTTTATATTTGGTATGTAAAATAGAATAGGTTGTAATTTCATTTTCTAGATAAAATGTATTAGGATACATATTTTGTAAAAATGAAGATACAAGGTGATGAAGACTTGAAGAACACAAGGAGCATATGGATGCAAGATTAAGTGGGAGATTTGAAATCTCCTACTTTGTATGATTAACCCTTACCCGGTGACATTTGTTTTCGGCTAAACAAATGTCCACCAAAATGGCTAGATTGTGAACATACTTATTTTGCATGTGTAGTTGTTTGTATGTTTATGGATTGTATGTTTGATTGCAACAAATTAATCACACAAATTAACAACAAACAAAACGAAAATTTAATTGGTTAAATTAGACGTATTAACGACATGCAAAACGGCAATTTAAATGGTTAAATTGAAAAAGGCAACCAAAAACCTTAATAAATGGTTATTAAGAACAAGAAAAGGATAACGTATATAAAATGGTTTATATCAAGTAATTGGCTCAATTACAAGACATGAAATTGGTTTTTCATAAGTACCATACACTAAATGCATGTTGGTGTATGGCATAAAAGTTTTCTCAAACTAGAATTAACGAAAACTTAAAATCCCTTTTACAAACAAGGTAAACAAGTTTAACGCCATCCTATTGTGTGACACTTAAAAGTATTAGGGAACTCATGATGGGATAAAGGTCACCTAACCGTTATGAGCAAACTAATATGATTAAGGTAAATTTCGCATGCTTGTGGGATAAAGGTCACCTAACCACTTGTATGTTAAATTTACAAGTCTATACAAGTAGGACAACTTGATTTGGGAATCATGAACTTAGGGTCACCGAAGCATGAGGAACAAATAGGCGTTGATGGGATAAATATGCCATGCAAAAGGATTGCATGATCCCATACTCTAGAAGTTGCAAATGGATTGCAATTGTCATTTATTGACTACCTAGCTAAATCAAATTGCGGGATAAAGGTCACCTAACCGAAATTTGGTTTACCGTTGGATTCTAGAATTTAATAATTCAATTTGATTTAAAGGGTATTGAATGTTAAATTAAAATCGATACTTAAACGAACTTTGTTAATTTTGTAGATGGCCGCCAATAACAACAACAACATTCCAAACGCACCTATTAACATGAACAACCTATCGTTAAGGTCTCTCCTCGAGAAAGACAAACTCAACCATACGAATTTTATGGATTGGTTCCGTAATTTAAGAATTGTCCTCAAACTTGAGGACAGGGAGTATGTGTTAGAGGACCCTATTCCCGACCAACCGGACGAGGAAGATGTAGAGGGCATGGCTTACTATGATAAATATTGCACCGATTCGGTACAAGTTGCTTGCCTAATGCTTGGGACTATAATACCCGAACTCCAAAAGGATTTCGAGCATCATAGTGTATATGACATGATTACGCAATTGAAGGAGATGTTCCTTCAACAAGCACGTGTCGAGCGCTTCGAAACGGTTCGAGCGCTACATGCATGTCGTATGGATGACACCCAATCCGTCTCATCTTATGTCCTAAAAATGAAAAGCCTTATTGATCGCGCTAACCGTCTTAATCTCAACATATCCAAAGAGCTAGCCACCGATCTTATCCTAAACTCCTTGTCAAAGAGGTTTGACCAATTTGTAATTAATTACAATATGAATGGAATGGATAAGACCATTGGCGAACTTCATGGCATGTTAAAGACGGCCGAAACTAGCATGGGTAAAAGGGCTTCACCCGTGCTAATGATCAATGATGGTGGGTCCAAAGGTAACAACACCTCTAAGCCAAAGGCGGCTAAGAGGAAAGGACCCGCCCATCAAGGCAAGGGAAAGGGGAGGATGGTTACCCCAACCAAAAACAAGAACAAGAAGTAAAAGGTTGCCGGACAAGCAAACCCCAAGGAAGACCCGTGCTTCGGTTGCGGTGAAATGGGTCACTGGAAACGCAATTGCCCGGTCTACCTTAAGGAGTTGAAGGAAAAGAGGGATGCGGGGCAATCCTCAGGTAACATATATATGGTATATATAGAGCTTAGTATTACTTCTTCTAATACATGGGTATTAGACACTGGATGTGGAACTCACATTTGCAATTCTTTGCAGGGGTTCAAAAGAAGTAGCAAGCAAACGGGAACATCAAGTCTCTTTATGGGTAATGGAGCCAAAGTGCAAGTGAAGGCTCAAGGAGACTTTGTATTAAAACTTCCAAGTGGTTTGGAACTTATTTTGAACAATGTTTTGTATGCACCGGATTTATGTCGAAACATTATTTCAGTTTCCCGTTTAAAACAATGTGGTTTTTATCTTAATTTTGTTAATGATGATATCCACATTTATTTAGATAATGTATTTTATTTTAAGGCTTCGCCTTCAAATGGAATTTATGAATTGGTTCATAATGATACATCATCTAGTAGCTCAATATACCATACTAGCACCAAGAAACTCAAAAGGGATTTGAGTGATTCCTACTTATGGCATTGTCGCCTTGGTCACATAAACAAGAACCGAATGCGTACACTTCAAAAGAATGGACTCTTGAAATCAAATGAGATGGATTCGTTTGATGTATGTGAATCTTGTTTACAAGGCAAAATGACTAAAGCACCTTTCAAAGGGACCTATGAAAGGGCTAAGGACTTATTGGGATTAATACATTCGGATGTATGTGGACCCTTTAAGCCCATAGCTAGGAATGGTGAAAAATACTTCGTTACTTTCATTGATGACTTCAGTCATTTTGGATATGTCTACTTGTTAAGACATAAGGACGAAACTTTTGAAGCATTCAAAGAATATCAAAACGAAGTACAAAATCAACTCAATAAGACAATCAAGGTACTTCGTACCGATAGAGGAGGTGAATACCTAAGCGATGCTTTCCAAGATCATCTTAGAAGTTGTGGGATTATCTCGCAACTTACTCCACCCGGGACACCACAACTTAATGGAGTTTCCGAAAGGAGGAACCGAACCCTAATGGATATGGTTCGATCTATGATTGCTAGAAGCTCGTTACCTCTATCATTCTGGGGTTATTGTCTATGCTCAGCGGCTCATATTTTAAATATGGCCCCAACCAAGAAAGTGGAACGAACACCTCATGAGATGTGGTTTGGAAAACCTCCATCTCTATCATACTTAAAGGTATGGGGATGTGAAGCTTACCCTAAGCGTTACGTCCCTAATAAGTTGAATGCTCGATCCACGAAGTGTATCTTCATAGGATATCCCAAGGATGATATGGGATACTATTTCTATGATCCTTCCGAGCAAAATGTATTTGTTGCTCGGAAGGCTGAATTCCTTGAAACTAAGTTCCTAATAGAAGGCAAAAGTGAAAGGAAGATAGATCTTGAAGAGGTTCAAGATCAAGTAGATGATACACAATTGGCTGACACTAGCACTCAACATGAAAATGTTGAGAGTGATCAGATGGATGATCAGAATACACAAGACGTTTGCAGATCTGGTAGGATTAGTAATCCTCCTGAGAGATATGGGTTTCTCATGGATGGTTGCTATGTGGTTGATTTGGATGAACCAATAAACTACCAAGATGCTTTATCAAGGATTGATAAAGATAAATGGCAGGAAGCCATGAACGCTAAGATGCAATCCATGTATGACAACCAAGTTTGGGAACTTGTTGCGCAACCTCCTGGCTCTAGGCTAGTTGATTGTAAATGGCTGTTCAAAATGAAAACCGACATACATGGAAACTTGGATACATATAAAGCTAGACTTGTAGCAAAAGGTTTCACTCAAACTCAAGGGGTTGACTATGATGAAACTTTTTCGCCTGTGGCGATGCTAAAGTCTATTAGGATATTACTTGCCATTGCTGCTCATTATGATTATGAAATATGGCAGATGGATGTCAAGACCGCTTTCCTAAACGGACATCTTGAGGAAGATGTCTATATGGTTCAGCCTGAGGGTTTTGTTGATCCGAAATATCCTAAAAAGGTATGCAAGTTAAAGAAGTCAATCTACGGATTGAAACAAGCATCTAGAATGTGGAATCATCGTTTTAATGAGGAGGCCAAGAAATTTGGCTTCATTAAAAATGGTGATGAAGCTTGTGTATACAAGAAAGCTAGTGGGAGCACTATCATGTTCCTTGTACTATATGTGGATGATATACTGTTATTTGGAAATGATATTCCGAAAATGCAAGGAGTTAAAACTTGGCTAAGTAAATGCTTCTCCATTAAGGATCTTGGAGAAGCACAATACATTTTGGGGATTGGGATCTACAGGAATAGATCCAAGAAACTGATAGGTTTGAATCAAAGTGCATACATTGAAAAGATCTTGAAAAGGTTCAAGATGGACAACTCTAAGAAAGGTTTGGTACCTATTCAAAGAGGAACGCCTCTCAGTTCATCTCAGTGTCCTACCACGAAAGATGAACAAGAGAGAATGAAGAAAGTCCCGTACGCATCTGCTATTGGGTCAATCATGTATGCAATGATATGCACTAGACCGGATGTGTCATGCACTCTTAGCCTGACAAGCAGATACCAGAATAACCCAGGAAACAGTCATTGGATTGCTGTCAAAAGTATATTGAAATACCTTAGGAGGACTAAGGATATGTTTCTGATATATGGGTCTGGTGAGGAGGAACTCGCTGTAAAAGGTTACGTGGACGCGAGTTTCCAAACAGATCGAGATGATTCTCGATCACAATCTGGTTATGTCTTCACGTTAAACGGAGGTGCGGTCTCTTGGAAGAGTTCAAAACAGGATGTTGTTGCCTTATCCACTACAGAGTCAGAGTACATTGCCTCCTCATTGGCAGCTCAGGAAGCTGCATGGATGAAGAAATTCATCGAGGACTTAGGAGTAGTCCCTTCCATTCAGGACCCTCTTGAGATCTTTTGTGACAACGAGGGTGCGATTGCTCAAATCAAAGAACCTCGTGCTCACCAAAAGACCCGTCACATTGAGCGGAGATTCAACTACATAAGGGATGAAGTTGAAAAGGGAAAGATATGTATTCGCAAAGTTCATACAGATCTTAATATAGCGGATCCTCTCACGAAGCTCTTACATGGTGTAAAACATCAAGGGCATGTTTGTGCATTAGGGCTTCGATATTCTAGTGATTGGTCATGATCTGTTTTAAGTATTGTACCAGAACGAAATTATTCAAACTCATTAATATAACTATGGTGTTAATTTATTTGAGTTATGTTCCTATTTTGCATATTTCATCCATGAATAAGCAATTATTCTAAATTTCCGTAGTCGATCACATTTGTGGGAACAAGTGTGAGGTTTAGACTATTATGAACTTGGATTGGTATACATTCAGGATGAATGTGGGGCAAGGTTGCAACCAAGGTTCATAGATATTTGTGGGATACAAATATTGGAAGACCCGCTCTCAAGATTTACTAAATGGAGCCTTTGTGGTTGATCACATGTAATCTTGAGTAAAGGCGAATATCATCATATCCTCTGACCTGAGATACATATTGAGTTCGGATATTTACCAAGTATTGTACCTTGATTCTTTCCTTCACTATTCTGAAATATGGTAGTTCATAAGGAAGAGCTCAGGCATAATACAAGGTGTATATTTAGGACGTATGTAGTCAAGATGGAATTTGTCCCTCTTATTCGTTGAGAGTCAGATGTCTAAGGCCTGAAAAGTTAAATCTAGAAGAGAGTGATCATTCTGTATCTCTTGGATTTAACATGACATCTAGGATGAAAGGATATAATGAAAGATTCACCTATTCATATTCGAGATGGGACTCAAAAGGGATGATGTTATTCAATGGCACAAAGTCATAACATGTTGGGGGTGATGGACGGTAGTTAGGTGGTATCCATCACTTACATTAATTTCTTATGTTTCTCGTGCAAGTGGGAGATTGTAGGTTTTTCGTATGCCCGAGAGATATATCAAATTAATGTGGCTAACATGTTATGATCCAAGTCGGGTCATACCCAATAACAAGCTTACCGACACCTTATATGATTTAAACTTAACGATTGGTTCGTTAAATAAATTCGCGACACTTGGATTTTAGAAAATCGGGTTTCTGAAATATTATCACTTGGGATAAATTATTTGGATAATTTATATTTAATTATTTATTAGTTTAAATAATTAAGTTGCGTTATATTTTATAAAATGGTTTATGAAATAAAAGAAACTTAACAAAAGCATTATATTTGTAACAAGTTTTATATAACTTTGAATAAGTTTTATAAATTTATTATAAATATAAGTAATGGGCAGTTTTTTTGGGACTCCAAGGACTTCACCCATGCTTGTTTCTTTGATGCTTTCAATTACACAATACCATAGGTGCATGCTATATACTTGTACCAAGGCTTGACCACTTTCTTCCAAGTGAAAACATAGATGCAATAGCTTAAAAAAAACTGCTCAAAACAGTCTCCTTTTTCTACCTGCTGGCCGTGGCCTTTTTTTGCTCAAAAGAGGAGTTCAAATTTTGGTTTTGCAAGCTTGCATCTAGTGTCAATTAAATCCTAACTAATTACAAAGGTGTTGGGGTTATTGCTTGGGGTATGCAACACTTGAGGCTTCAAGTTAGAAGCTAATATTCATCACATTCATCATCATTTTGAGCTGCACCAGGCTGCTGCTGTTCGAATTTTATCAAGGCAGAAAACTGGTTTTCTAGCTTAGTTAACAAGGGTTTAAAGGTTCCAAAGTATTGCCAAGATTAAGGGTGGTGTTGGAGTACAAGAGCTTAGGGTTCTATACACTTGAAGGTTCAAGTTAGGAGCTCATTTCATCATCATCTCCTTCAAACTTTCTGCTCATTTTGAAGAACCCTCAAACTTGTTTTGAGGAGGTATAAACACTATCCTTTCTTGTTAATTAGTAAGTATTATTTCACAACTTGATCCATGGGATTTACATTTAAATGGTTGAATGATTAACAAGTTCTTAAACGGCTAAACATACTCATATTAACACGCTTCCGCAAGCTTACTAATAAATGGTTTTAAGGATATTAAAACTTGTTAAATCCCTACAATATATATATATATATATATATATATATATATATATATATATATATATATATATATATATATATATATATATATATATATATATATATCTTTACGTATGATGAAAAGAAAAAGAAGTGTAAAATATCGATCGAATGCGTTGCCTTTTATAGGCCCCATTTCAGTTTTGGTATGCTCCGCGATCTCGAAGGGTTTCTCCTTCACATCTCCGCGATCGCGAAGTAGTGGATTACAGCTCATCCAAGTTTGGCTCCTAGCTTGCCGACGGATTTTTTAATAAATAAATATAATATATATATAATTTTAAGAATTATTTATATATTATATTATATTTATATGCATAGTTGACTTGTAATTTTTGCTCCGTTGCGTCGTGCATTGAAAGTTGACTTAGGTCCCGGTTCCGGATTTTCGAACGGCCTTGCGTACAATTTAATATCTTGTACTTTTCGTTTTGTAACTTGTACTTTTGTCATTTCTAGACGCTTCTCATCAATAAATTGAACCTCTTGGATCGTACTTTGTACTTTTGAGCTTTTTGGTCGTTTGCGTCTTTAAATCGTCGAATCTGCCTTTTGTCTTCACCTTTTAATATTTAAACGAATATCACTTGTAAATAGAACAATTGCAACTAAAAGCTTGTCTTTCTTGAGGAATAATGCTATGAATTATGTGTTCGTTTTTAGCATTATCAATCTTTCCAAAGTATATTCGACTCTTCATTACTATTATTAGGTGAGTCGATGGGATTTGTACTAGTGGTAGACATCTATCACACAATATCAAACACATTAAGAGGTTAATATATCACATAATAATTACATATTAATAATATATAGTTTCCAACAAAAGTGTTAAACAATCGTTTTTAAAGAAAACACGGTCGAAGTCCAGACTCACTAATGTATTCTAACAAACTTGATAAGACACACTAATGCAATTTCTGGTTCTCTAACACCAACGCTCAGATACCAACTGAAATGTCCCGTTCATATTGATTATAAACGTTCCATATTAATTGATTTCGTTTCGAGGTTTTGACCTCTATATGAGACGTTTTTCAAAGACTGCATTCGTTTTTAAAACAAACCATAACCTTTATTTTATCGACAAGGTTAAAAGAATACCACCTAGATTATCAGAAATGATAATCTAAAAATATCACACTTACACACTACCAATACATATTGGTTTACAATATTAATATGTTACAATAAAGTAATTCTCGAATGCAGTTTTAAACAATATTATACAAGCATGCTGGCACCAAATCTTGTCCATATATTAGCATGCAACAGCGGAAGCTCTTAATAATCACCTGAAAATAACCATGCTTTAAACGTCAACAAAAATGTTGGTGAGTTATAGGTTTAACCTATATATCAAATTGTAATAATAGACCACAAGATTTCATCTTTCAATAACATGCAATCTGCATAACAATCATTCGTATGGTTGAACACCTGGTAACCGAAATTAACAAATGCATCTAGAATATCCCCATATATAAATATCGAAGTACTAAAGCAGTTCAAATTCTCTGACTGGGGCTTGTCAATGGCCCATAGATCTATCTTTAGGATTCGCGTCAATTGGTGGCAATTATAATAAACACCAATTCTTAGGTTACCAAGTTCAACAAGGGCGATATCCGGTATAACGATTCAACATAGAATGTAGTTTCAATACTTGTGTCTATTTTGTAAATAATTTTCAAAACTGCATGTATTCTCATCCCAAAGTATTAAGTTTTAAAAGTGGGACTATAACTCACTTTCACAGATTTTTACTTCGTCGGGAAGTAAGACTTGGCCACTGGTCGATTCACGAACCTATAACAAATATATACATATATATCAAAGTATGTTCAAAATATATTTACAACATTTTTAATACGTTTTAATGTTTTGAGTTTATTAAGTCAGCTATCCTCGTTAGTAACCTACAACTAGTTGTCCACAGTCATATGTACAGAAATAAAGCAATATAAATATTATCTCGAATCAATCCACGACCTCGTGTATACAAGCCTCAGGCTAGATCACAACTCAAAGTATATATAATATTTTGGAATCAACCTCAACCCTGTATAGCTAACTCCAACATTACTGCATATAGAGTGTCTATGGTTGTTCCGAAATATATATATATAGATGGGTCGATATGATATGTCAAAACATTGTATTCGTGTTTATGGTATCCCAAGATTACATAATATATTAGAATACATGTATAATACAATATGAGTTAGCTAGGATATGATTAATATAGATTTGTTACCAATTTTCACGTAGCTACAATCAAGAAAAATTAACCAATCTTGTTTTACCCATAACTTCTTCGTTTTAAATCCGTTTTGAGTGATTAAAGTTGCTATGATTTCACATTGAACTTAAGTTTATGAATCTAAACAGAAAAAGTATAAGTTTATAGTCGGAAATACAGGTTACAAGTCATTTTTTTAAAGGTAGTCATTTCAGTCGAAAGAACGACGTCTAGATGACCATTTTGGAAAACATACTTCCACTTTGATTTTAACCATGATTTTTGGATATAGTTTCATGTTCATAAGAAAAATCATTTTTCCAGAAGAACAACTTTTAAATCAAAGTTTATCATAGTTTTTAATTAACTAACCTAAAACAGCCCGCGGTATTACTACGACGGCGTAAATCCGATTTTACGGTGTTTTTCATGTTTTCAGGTTTTAAATCATTAAGTTAGCATATCATATAGATATAGAACATGTGTTTAGTTGATTTTAAAAGTCAAGTTAGAAGGATTAATTTTTTTTTGCGAAGAAGTTTAGAATTAACTAAACTATGTTCTAGTGATTACAAGTTTAAACCTTCGAATAAGGTAGTTTTATATATATGAATCGAATGATGTTATGGACATCATTACTACCTCAGGCTTTGTGGATAAACCTACTGGAAATGAAAAAAATAGATCTAGCTTCAAAGGATCCTTGGATGGCTTGAAAGTTCTTGAAGCAAAATCATGACACGAAAACAAGTTCAAGTAAGATTTCCACTTGAAATAAGATTGTTATAGTTATAAAAATTGAATCAAAGTTTGAATATGAGTATTACCTTATATTAGAAAGATATCTTACTATAAATAAGAAAGATTTCTTGAGGTTGGATGATCTCTCAAAGTGGATTTGCAAGATTGGAAGTAAGCTAGTGTAGTGACCCGAACTTTTCCATATTTATATATATTAATTGAATTTGATAATTACATGATTAAGTATTTCCAACATATTAAGAAATCAAACTTTTTAAGACTTGATTAATTGAAATAGGTTTCATATAAACAATTGACCACCCAAGTTGACCGGTGATTCACGAACGTTAAAACTTGTAAAAACTATATGATGACATATATATGGATATATATCTAGTTAACATGATATTATGATAAGTAAACATATCATTAAGTATATTAACAATGAACTACATATGTAAAAACAAGACTACTAACTTAAGGATTTCGAAACGAGTCATATATGTAACGATTATTGTTGTAACAATATTTAACTGTATATATATCATATTAAGATATATTAATACATCATATTATCTTGATAATATACTAATTTAACATCTCATTTAATATAATAAACAATGGGTTAACAACATTTAACAAGATCGTTAACTTAAAGGTTTCAAAACAACACTTACATGTAACGACTAACAATGACTTAACGACTAAGTTAAAATGTATATATATGTAGTGTTTTAATATGTATTCATACACTTTTGAAAGACTTCAAGACACTTATCAAAGTACTTCTACTTAACAAAAATGCTTTGATGTTTGCAGCGGGGTATACGAAATAGCTTATATTTTTACAGGAAAAACTATTAAATACGATACATTTTTATACAAGATATTTATTTATTTATAGAATGGATATACTTAAACCTTGCTACAACACTTATAGGCAGTGTACCTAATCGTATAGTAGTGTAGTTTTTAGTAAGTCCGGTTCGTTCCACAGGGAATCTTTTTAAACAAAGCTTAACGCTATATTAGTTTACTTTTATAAAAATACAAATATATATATAAGTAATATTATTATTATAAAGGGGGGTTTTTACCGTTTAATGACCGGTTTGTCAATTTTAAAACTTTAGTCGCAGTTAAAACCAAATGTAAAATAATAAATATAAATACAAGACTTAAATTAAAGCGTAAAGTAAATAACAATAATGAAATTGCGAATAATAAAAGTGCGATAAAATAAACTTGCGATAATTAAAAAGTACGATAATTAAAAGTACAATTAAATACAATAACAATAAAAATGCGATAATTAGAAGTGCAATTAAATATAAAATAAAGGAAATTAAATATGAAATAAAATAATTATGCTTATTTAAACTTCCGTAATCATGATGTTTGACGTGTTGATTTTAATTTTAAGCCCATGGGTTAATTGTCCTTTGTCCTGGATTATTTAATATGTCTATACGGATTTGTCCATAATAGTCCATCAGTCATAAATATAAAGAGCGAAAGCCTTCGTCAAATTATTCTTATTCCCGAAGTCAAATATTCCAACTAATTGGGGATTCGAATTGTAACAAGGTTTTAATACTTTGTTTAATGAATACACCAGGTTATCGACTGCGTGTAAACCAAGGTTTTACTACTTTGTTAACAATTACACCAATTACCCTTGAATGTAATTCACCCCTGTTTCAACAAGTCTATTAACTATTAATCCAGTTCCGTGTCCGGTAAAATGAATAATTATTGGTATTTATAGATATCCCGCCCACCGTACCCAGTCAAGCGTATGTGGTTATATATAAATACGTCGAATTATAAGTTTGTATATTAAATTAACAAGGTATTTTTTAGTTAATATAAAACCCATTAATAGCCCATAGTCTAATTTCCACAAGTGTCGCTCTTTTATCCAAACCCCAGTTATGGTACAAAGCCCAATTACCCAATTTTAGTAATTAGCCCAACATCATGATTACTTCGGATTAAATAAGCATAATAATAACTTAGCTACAAGACATTAATATAAAAAGGTTGAACATAACTTACAATGATTAAAAATAGCGTAGCGTTACACGGACAGAATTTCGACTTACACCCTTACAATATTCGTTAACATACACTTATTATTAGAATTAAAATTAAAATTAAAATTAAAATTATAATATATATATATATATATATATATATATATATATATATATATATATATATATATATTTATATATAATACGTTTTATGAGAGAAGAAGAAAAAGGATGATTTTTAAGATCAGAATGCGCGAGCTTTATAGGGACTTTCAGAATTTGGGCCTCTGCGACTCGCGGCCCATTTTGCCTTCTCGCGGAGTTTGCTTTTACAGCTCACACAAGTTTGGCTCTTTGTTTACCGACGGTTTTATAAATAAATATAATATATTAAATAATTATAAGAATTATTTAAATATTATATTATATTTATGTGCATAGTTGACTTGTAATTTTTAGTCCGTTGCGTCGAGCGTTGAGAGTTGACTCTGGTCCCGGTTCTGGATTTTCGAACGTCCTTGCGTACAATTTAATATCTTGTACTTTGCGTTTTGAATCTTGTACTCTTGTAATTTCGAGACGTTTCTTATCAATAATTAAAACCTCTTTGATTGTATTTTGTACTTTTGAGCTTTTTGGTCGTTTGCGTCTTCAATTCGTCGAATCTGTCTTTTGTCTTCACCTTTTATTATTTAAACGAATATTACTTGTAAATAGAACAATTGCAACTAAAAGCTTCTCTTTATTGAGGAATAATGCTATAAAATATATGTTCGTTTTTAGCATTATCAAATATTCCCACACTTGAGCGTTGCTTGTCCTCAAGCAATATCGTCTTGAAATACTAGAATCACTTCTTTATTCTTCACACTTTGTACATCAGTGATTTCTATACGGCGGTATAAACAATGGTAGTAACGATATGGTTTACAGTCCCACATGACTATAAAAATTTAGATCCATTAAGGAAATTAGATCTTTATGAAAACATTTGATCTTTTGAAAATTAAATCTAGTTTTTTACCCTAGATAAGTTTTCCGGAATAACCCTTTACCGGTGTTTGCAAAATATTTTTGTGGGTTTGGTGGGTTTCATATTTGAAAATTTTAGCTCAAAACTTATGGTTTTGTGTCACCCACTTGCTAACCTTGTATTTGGAAAGCAACACATCCAGTTTACTTGTCCCGTATATTACCTTTCGGTAAACTACCATCCGGTTGTAAAGGAAAGCGTTGAACAAGCAACTGTTAAGGCAATGTCCCATGACATGCTTTTAATTATGGTCTATAACGTGTCGAACGCAATTACTATCCTTGGTAGGAGCAATAGTAAAGCTCACCCTTATAATTTTTCGGTCTGGCACAAGGTCCTGTCTTTGACCACTATGCAACCACCGTTCTTACGGTTGACACCCGATTTAGTTCAGGTGACCTAATGAATTCCAGGTGAATTCCTAGGATTTTACGTTTAATGGTAATGAACGCATTGAAAATAGGGTTTTCAGAAAACAATTCGGTTTGTAATTTTGATCAAAATATTTTCTCGTTCAAGCTCGAGTTTAGATATCATTGAATTCCATGAGTTTGAATTCTCAATCTTTAAGGTCAATCTCTAGGATTGAGTAATATCAGGCTTAAAAGCTGATTTTTAATCTTTTAAGGAGATTATCCTTTCTGGGGATCTGATTTATTAGTCTTATCCAGCTAATTTGCATGGTGCCCCCCCATTTTACGAGATAAATCCTTCTCATGGTTAGGATAAATCTGACCACTTGGCGACCCTGTTTAATGCTGAGGTCCGTGGATTTCCTGCTGATTTTAGTGATGACTTTTCTAGATTTTTTTTGTCAACCTACAGCTGGTCTGGACGACAACTTCTTGACCTAAATCAAGAAGCGCGTTTCTTTTTCGGAAGACTTTACTTCCTTTTAATGATGGAATTGATTCATCGTGTAGATCCATCTTTTCTTTTCTTTCATCGGGTAAAACAGTTTAGTTTAGTCCAAAGCAAAAGTATTTTCAGTTATTTGTTACAGATATATGTGACATATGTTTAAGATAACTTGGTAAATTTTCCCACACTTGGCTTTTATTTTCTTTTTTATCGTCCTCTATTCCATTTTAAATGAATTTTAACATTTTGGTTTGTTTCTCAATTTATGTCCTTTCTGAGGTAACAATAATTTCGGTGTTAAAACCTAGTTTTATCGTTCATAAATATGTATAAACATGATTTTGAGTTCATTTAATTGAAAATTTTTTAAAAATTTTACTAGAATTGGGTAGTCAGTATATAAGACTAGGGCTGTTCTTTATTATCAGAGAGCACTAGATTCTAATACAACTACTGCTTTACTAGTATTATTAATGGTAACCAAGTGTATAAAGTAAAAAATTTTGAAATTCGAAAGAATTTAACCCCTTCCCACACTTAAGATCTTGCAATGCCCTCATTTGAAAAAAATCAGTAACAATTTAAATTATTGAGGGTGATTTGTGTGAAATTGATTAAATTTTACCAAAGTTTCCAAACATATTGGCGTTTGTTTGCTGAATGATAAATGGTGCACATCATTTGTTAATTCCGTCTTTGTTGTTATTTCACATATATTTTGCATCTTGTCGTCAAAATTAGTTGCTTTTGCTGAACTTAATGCCAGTCTTTGAAAATGCGTTGTTTTACCCTGTTGTGTACATAAGATAAACTGCAAACATATATACATATTTTTGAAGTTTGGTATATTACCCCACATTCAAAAATTATTAAAATCTAAGAATAAAAGTTAGAAAATTATAAAAACTATTACAATATTAACATAAGTATTAAACGTATCAACATTACAAATTACAAAATAAATAAAACTAAGTAGACTAGGGATGATACTGGTACCAATAGGGGTTCCAAGCATAACCATAGGTGCTATAAAATGCTTCGGCAGGGTTATACGTAGGATACGGTGGTTGCATCTCTATAGACCAGGGAGGGAATATGGGTTTTGGTGTAGGAATATAGTTTCTACCTATATATTGGCAATGAGCTATGATTTGGTTTTGATGAACTTGTCAATCTTCAAATGCTCTCTGTCTAGCATTTTCGTACTCCTGTGAAGCTATAAACCTTTGCATTTCTTGCATTTCATTTCCCCCTCCTACATTACCTTGCTGTTGGTTTCTCTCAACCTGTGGATGTCTACCATGGTATTGTACTACGGCGTTATTTCGCCTCTTCAAAACTTTCGCACCATGGTATACATTTAAACCTATAGTATCGCGGGGTTCTGGTTCTTCGACTAATAATTCCCCCCGACTTATATCCACACCGAGATATTCAGCAATCAAAGTAATAAAAATACCACCTCCTATTATGCTATGCTGTCTCATTCCCCTAACCATAGCTGATAAATAATAACCCACACAATAAGGTATACTTACAGCGCTTTGTGGGTCTCGAATACACATATGGTAAAACAAATCCTGTTCATTTACCTTTTTCTTGTTCTTACCTCTTTGTGTAATCGAATTAGCTAAAAACCTATGAATTACTCTTAATTCAGCTCTATCTATATCCAAATAAGAGTAATTTCCCCCTTTGAATCGGTGATGGCTTGTCATTTGACTCCATACACCGTGTGTATCAAAATTTTCATCTATCTTTCTACCATTTAGTATCAACCCTCTACAATCGGCAGATGCTAACTCCTCAGGCGTATATATACGTAAAGCCTGAGCCATGTCTAGTAAAGACATGTGACGCATCGAACCTCCTAACAAAAATCTAATAAAAGATCGATCGGTTAAACTAGCTACCCGATCATTTAATTCTATACTACACAACAATTCTTCACACCATACTTAATTTAAAAATTCATATTATAAATTCACACCAAACTTATATTAATTTTTCAAATATTTACAATTTTAAATATATTGTTTTTACAAAGTTTACAATATTAATTTAAGATTTATATATTAATTTTAAAAACATGGTAAAAATAAAATTAAAAATCTTTTTGGCTTTTTATCCCACTTTAATCAATCAAATATTATCAAAAATATGCGCCCCTCTTTTCGGTAAAGTAATTTCGGTTCCAAAACCTAATTTAACTCATGACAAATTTTTGAAATATTTTGGGTTGATTGATTAAAGATATTTATACCTTAAGAATAAACGTTAAATTTCGCAGTGATGTAATAAATTTTTGAATGATATCAATAATTTCGGTCGCCAAACCTAATTTTATTCAATACCAATTTAATACTTTATAGCGAACAAATTAGCGTTTATTATCAAAAGGTTAAAAATAAAAAAAATAAAATAAAAACTGTACAGACTTACCTGTGAAATAGATTTCTTAGTTATATGATCTATCCCATTCATAAGATAGTTGGTTTAATTGGTTTTCCATAGCTACATAGGCGTAACCTCGAGCATTTAGTGTCTTTTCTTCTAAACATATGAACGGTCCGTCTCTGCATAAAGTTACAAATTCAGTATTTGAATAGGTTTGATTATTTGAACATTTACCTCCATGTGACCATTTTCCGCATTTGTGACATCTTTCTAGGTGTCGTGCTCTTCTTTTCGCTACGGATTTTAATTTTCCTTTACCAAATTGTAACTTATTATCTTCGCATCTGGATTCTTTTCTAACTCCGTCCATTCTTTCTCTGATTACTGATACTATTTCACTCGGTAGTGTGTCATTATTACGTTTAGTGATCAAAGCGTGTAGCATTAGACCATGGTTTAGTTCACAGGCAGTCTTCATTTTGTAAAAACCTAAAAAAATTAAAAATTCAGAATGGGGGGAGAAGACTAGTTCTTTAGGGTCTGCTAGGGAAAGACCATTCGGGTTCCATTTTCGAGAATTACACGAAAACAGACAATCTAACTCTAACAGAAATACATAAACCCCCTATACTTAGTTAGCTGTGGTGTCGAAATTGTGATTAACTTCGTTGTCGACTTCCATCGGACCATCTATGTAGTGTTTAACTCTGTGACCATTAACTTTAAATTCAATCCCATTTGAATTTATTAATTCTATCGTTCCGTATGGGAAAACTCTTTTGACTATGAATGGTCCAGACCATCTTGATTTCAATTTTCCAGGAAATAGCTTGAATCGTGAATTGAAAAGAAGAACTCTGTCTCCTTCCTTAAATTCTTTTGAACTTCTGATTCTTTTATCATGCCATTTCTTCGTTCTTTCTTTATAGATTAATGAATTTTCGTATGCTTCATGTCTTAATTCTTCTAATTCGTTTAGTTGACTTAATCGTAGACGTCCGGCTTCATATATATCAAGATTACATGTCTTCAAAGCCCAAAATGCTTTGTGTTCAATTTCTACTGGAAGATGACATGCTTTTCCATAAACAAGTCTAAAAGGTGTGGTTCCAATTGGAGTTTTGTAGGCTGTTCTAAAAGCCCAGAGTGCATCCTCCAATTTAATGGACCATTCCTTCGGATTTGATCCTACGGTTTTCTCTAGAATACGTTTTAAAGCTCGGTTGGTATTTTCAACTTGTCCACTTGTTTGTGGATGATATGCGGTGGAGATTTTATGAGTTACTCCATATCTTTTAAGAACTTTCTCAAGTTGATTATTACAGAAATGAGTTCCCCGATCACTTATTAAAGCTTTCGATGTTCCAAACCTTGCAAAAAGACGTTTTAAAAAGTTGACTACAACTCGTGCATCGTTAGTTGGGAGAGCTTGTGCTTCCGCCCATTTAGATACATAATCAATGGCTACGAGTATATATAGATTATTATGAGATTTTGGAAATGGACCCATAAAGTCAATACCCCAAATGTCAAATACTTCACATACTTGGATGACATTTTATGGCATTTCATCACGTTGACTTATTTTTCCGGCCCTTTGACAAGCATCACAGGATTTGCAAAGAAGGTGTGCATCTTTGTAAATTGTAGGCCAATAGAATCCAGCATCATAAACTTTTCTTGCTGTTAGTTGAGGCCCATAATGCCCTCCTGTTGGTCCTGTGTGACAATGGTTTAAAATTTTACTAGCTTCATCTCCAAATACACATCGGCGTATTATTCCATCGGGACAACTTTTAAACAGATGTGGATCTTCCCAAAAATAGTGTTTTATATCACTGAAGAATTTCTTTCATCTTTGGTACGATAATCCTTTTTCCAGGAATCCACATACTAAGTAGTTTGCATAGTCTGCAAACCATGGGATTTCTTTATAATCTATCTTCAATAGATATTCATCAGGAAAGTTGTCTTGTATGGCCGATTCATTTAGAACTTCTAATTCAGGATTTTCAAGACGAGAAAGATGATCAGCGGCGAGATTTTCTGCTCCTCTTTTATCTCGGATTTCAATATCAAACTCTTGTAAGAGTAAGATCCAACGGATTAATCTTGGTTTAGCATCTTGTTTTGAAAATAGGTATCTAAGAGCAGAATGGTGGGTATAGACCACCGTTTTTGCTAGAACGAGATATGTTCGAAATTTGTCAAAAGCAAAGACAATAACAAGGAGTTCTTTTTCAGTAGTTGTATAGTTCGTTTGTGCTCCTTGTAACGTCTTACTAGCATAATATATAGGTTGAAATCGTTTTTCAATCCTTTGTCCTAAAACGGCTCCCATTGCAAAATCACTTGCATCGCACATTAGTTCAAATGGTAGATTCCAATTTGGTGTTATCATGATCGGCGCATTAGTGAGTTTTTCTTTAAGAATATTAAAAGATTTGATACACTCATCTGAAAAGATGAATGGAGCATCCTTTTCTAGGAGTTTATTCATAGGAGTGGCAATTTTAGAAAAATCTTTTATGAAACGTCGATAAAAACCGGCATGCCCTAGAAAACTCCTAACTCCTCTAACATTGGTGGGATGTGGAAGTTTAGCAATTACATCTACTTTAGCTCTATCCACTTCAATTCCTTCTTTTGAAATTTTATGACCAAGAACGATGCCTTCTTTAACCATGAAATGGCATTTCTCCCAATTAAGTACTAGATTTGATTGTTCGCATCTAATTAGCATACGTTCCAGATTAACTAGACATGATTCAAATGTATCACCGAAGACTGAAAAGTCATCCATGAAAACTTCCATGCATTCTTCTATCATGTCGTGAAAAATCGCCATCATACACCTTTGAAAGGTTGCTGGGGCGTTATAAAGTCCAAATGGCATGCGTTTGTAAGCAAAGGTACCATAAGGGCACGTGAATGTGGTTTTCTCTTGGTCCTCGGGTGCTATTGGAATTTGAAAATATCCGGAAAATCCATCTAGAAAACAATAGTAACTATTTCCGGCTAATCTTTCCAACATTTGATCAACGAAAGGTAAGGGAAAGTGATCTTTTCTGGTGGCGTCATTTAATTTTCTATAATCAATATACACACGCCATTCTGTTACAGTCCTAGTAGGAATAAGCTCATTTTTCTCATTTGTAATGATAGTCATGCCACCCTTCTTAGGCATGCATTGAACTGGGCTTACCCATGGACTATCAGAAATTGGATAAATTAGACCTGCATCTAGCAGTTTAATAATCTCTTTCTTAACTACATCTTGCATATTAGGATTTAGTCTTCGTTGGCGTTGCACATACGTTTTATGACCTTCTTCCATAAGGATTTTATGTGTGCAATACGAAGGACTTATTCCTTTAATATCATGAATCTTCCATGCAATGGCTGGTTTATGAGCTTTCAACACAGAAATGAGTTGTGATTTCTCATTTTCAGTAAGAGAAGACAATATTATTACAGGTAATTCAAATTCACCATGTAAATAAGCGTATTCCAAATGGTTTGGAAGTGGCTTTAACTCTAATTTCGGAGGTTCTTCTATCGATGATTTGTATCGATATCTGTCTTCTTCTTTTAGCATTTGGATTTCTTCTGTTGTTGGTTCATATCCATTAGCTATAAGTGTAGCTAACATTTCAGCTTCATCAATTGGTTCATTACCTTCTCCTAAAGAACATTCTCCTGTTCCTTGTAATTCTAGAAATTCTTCTAACAATTCCGCATGTGCATCTATAGTTTGAATATAATAACATGTATCATCTGCAGATTGTGGTTGTTGCATTGCTCTATCAACTGAAAAGGTAACACTCTCATCCTCTATACTTAGGGTCAATTTCTTACCGAACACGTCTATCATTGCTTTAGCCGTGTTTAAGAATGGTCTTCCTAATATGAGAGGAACTTGAGAATCTTCTTCCATGTCCAGAACAACAAAATCTACTGGAAATACTAAAGTACCAACTTTAACTAGCATGTTCTCCATTATCCCTCTAGGATATTTTATTGATCTATCGGCTAGTTGTATGCTTATTCTGGTTGGTTTCAATTCTCCAAGGTCTAGTTTAGCGTATAGTAAATACGACATTAGATTTATACTAGCACCTAAGTCTGCCAATGCTTCTATTGAACTAAGACTACCCAGAAAACATGGAATTGTGAAACTTCCTGGATCAGATAATTTTTCTGGTATCTTGTTCAACAGCACTGCTGAACAATTAGCATTCATAGTAATAGCTGAGAGTTCTTCCATTTTCTTTCTATTTGAGATTAGATCTTTCAAGAATTTAGCATATCTAGGCATTCCTGAAATCACATCAATGAAAGGAAGATTTACATTTATCTGTTTAAACATATCCAAGAATTTGGATTGCTCAGCTTCAAGTTTCTCTTTCTTCATTTTACCCGGGTAAGGAAGTGGTGGTTGGTATGGTTTAACATAAGGTTTAGCCTTAACTGTGTTATCTTCATTAACCTTTTCAACTACCGGTTCATTTTCCTTATCTTGATTAGGTTGTGGTTCTTGTGGAGTAGGAATAGCTTCATCAGAAGTTATAGGTATTTCAGGTGGTTTAAGTGTTGTACCACTTCATGTGGTAATGGCTTTAGCTGTTTCATTCCGGGGGTTAGCATTTGTATCACTAGGTAGACTTCCCGGTTTTCTTTCACCTATTAACCTTGCTAGGTTACTTACTTCTTGTTCCAGATTTTGAATAGAAGCTTGTTGATTTCTAAATGCTTGAGCATTTTGTTCATTGGTTTGTTTTTGAGATGTGAAAAACTGCGTTTGAGTTTCAACTAGCTTCGTCATCATATCTTCTAAATTCGGCTTTTTATCATCGGTTTGTTGTGGTGGTTTGTTTTGAAAATTAGGTCTTTGCTGATTGTAAGTATTATTGGATACTTGTTGATTGCTAGGACCTTGTTGGTTGTTGTATGGAATATTTCGGTTATAGTTCTGGTTTTGATTGTAAATTGGTCTTGGCGGTTGATAATTATTCTGATAATTATTTCCAGGCCTTTAGTTTATGTATGAAATATTCTCTCTTTGTTCCATTGTTAATTCAATACTGAGACAATCTTTTATCAAATGTGGTCCTCCACACTGCTCACAACTAATTCGTATTGAGTGAATATCTTTAGTCATCTTTTCCATTCGTCTCTCAACAGCATCTATCTTTGCGAAAATGGAATCTAAGTCATGGCTAGAATCGGCTCTAGCTGCTTTAGATGATCTAACGATATCTTTTTCTTGGTGCCACTCATGTGAGTGGGAAGCAGTGTTATCAATAATTTTGTAAGCATCAGTTTCGGTTTTCTTCATAATAGAACCACCAGCTGCTATATCTATGTCTTTCCTTGTAGTGATGTCACATCCTTGGTAGAATATTTGTACTATTTGACAGGTGTCTAAACCATGTTGCGGACATCCTCTTAATAACTTTCCATATCTTGTCCACGCCTCATATAGAGTTTCATTTGGCTTCTGTGTGAACGTAACAATTTCTTCTTGAAGTCTTACGGATTTAGATGCAGGAAAGAATTGTTTAAGAAATTTTTCAACTAAAACATCCCATGTATCAATCGCCCCTTCAGGTAACGATTCCAACCAATCTTTGGCTTCTCCCTTTAAAGTCCAGGGAAATAACATGAGATATATCTGTTCATCCTCCACTTCTCGGATTTTAAATAGTGTGCAGATCCTATTAAAGGTACGTAGATGTTCATTTGGATCTTCCTTCGGCGCACCCCTAAATTGGCATTGATTAGTCACCATGTGTAGAATTTGTCCTTTTATTTCATAATCTGGCGCATTAATGTCTGGATGAGTAATTGCGTGACCTTGGCCAGTGCGTTTAGCTCTCATTCGGTCTTCCATACTTAAAGGTTCCAGATTCTCCATAATTGAATTTGTTGAATCGGAATCACTAGAGGATTCTGATTTAATGGTTCGTTCCTCAACAATCTCTGTTTGAATGATTGGTGGTTCCGGAGGAAAGTTTAGTGGTTCAGGATCTACGAATCGTTCCTGAATATTCTCCGGATTCTCAATTGTGAGGTCGGGTTCAAAAAATGGATTATCGGAAATTTGAACTGAAGTACTTGGTCGACTGGATGACGATTCTAAAGAGAAATCAACGGCGGTTATATTTGCTAAATGTCTTGATCTAGTTACAGGTGGTGAACGTACAAAAGGTGGTGAACGTCTTGCTCGGTGCATTCACTGAATATCCTATTAGTTTTTAAAAGGAAAGAAAAATTATAATAAGTTATCCAATCAATAGACTTTTCTGATTTTGCCCACGTTTCGAATAGCCAAAAGATGCAGCAGAGGGGCAGGATTCGTTTGGTCTCAATATAATTGAGGACTGTTTGGCTCCAATAACCCGGTCCACGTACAAAATCAACTATTATTACGAACCAGAAAATTTTGATGTCTATCAATTTAACCACTTAAAATAATTTTTTGTAATTTTAAGAAATTTAGATAAGAAGTAGAATAAAAATCTATGTCCTAAAACTAGAATAGCGAGAAATAAGAAAGAAAAAGAGTTCATCGAAAAAGGTCGAAAAAAAAGAAAAATGGTTGAAAAATAAAAGGTGACGGAAAAATAAAAGAAACTTATAAAACTTAAAAATACTTGACTAACCTAACCTTATTACTACAACTAACTTAAAATTATAATCGCAAATTGAGATTACTAATTGGAATGATAATTGATACATAGGAAAAAGTCGTCTAAAAATATTAAAGCTTACAGGAAAAACTAAATCCCAAATGGAAATAACTTAAAAAGAAACTAAAATTTAAAAAGGCGTCGCAAAATTCTAAAGCACTTAAATCTTAGTCTAAAGAAAAAGCACTTAAGGAATTCTACGGCAAAGCCTAAAAATCTAGAAATAAAAATAACTATGGTAAAAACTAAGTTTAAAACTAAATATGAGCTAAAAATACAAATATTACGTTAAAACGATTGAAAAGGGACAAAACATAAAAATATACAAAAAGTTGTAAAAAGTAAAATTTTTATAAAAATATTATTTTTATATTATTTATTTAGTAAAACTATTAATTTTACAATTTAATTAAACTTAATAAACTAAATATACAAATTAATTAAAACTTAAATTAAATACTAAATTAATTAAATATTTAACCCTAATACAAATTAATTAATAATAATTAATAATACTTTTTAATTAATGCAGATTAGGGTTCTGTGTGGCCCGTGTCAGACGGCTCCGCGACTTGCGGTATTCAAAGCATCAAACCCCGCGAGTCGCGGGGTTCCAGAATTCAACTGACAGGTTATTTAAAATTTGACGCGTTTTTCTCTTTTTTTTTTATATTTTCTGTTTTTATATTTTCTGTTTTAAAATCTAATTAAAATATTTATATAATTTAAATAAAACTTATCTTTAATAACTAAGATAAAAATAAAATACTTTATAACAATCTAAAAAAAAATAGATTTATATATATTTATATTTTTTTTTATATTAGCGTTGCGCTTCCGGATTTTAAGAGATTCCCCGGCAGCGGCGCCAAAAATACTTGATGTGTGCAGCGGGGTATACGAAATAGCTTATATTTTTACAGGAAAAACTATTAAATACGATACATTTTTACACAAGATATTTATTTATTTATAGAATGGATATACTTAAACCTTGCTACAACACTTATAGGCAGTGTACCTAATCGTACAGTAGTGTAGTTTTTAGTAAGTCCGGTTCGTTCCACAGGGAATCTTTTTAAACAAAGTTTAACGCTATATTAGTTTACTTTTATAAAAATACAAATATATATATAAGTAATATTATTATTATAAAGGGGGTTTTTACCGTTTAATGACCGGTTTGTCGATTTTAAAACTTTAGTCGCAGTTAAAACCAAATGTAAAATAATAAATATAAATACAAGACTTAAATTAAAGCGTAAAGTAAATAACAATAATGAAATTGCGAATAATAAAAGTGCGATAAAATAAACTTGCGATAATTAAAAAGTACGATAATTAAAAGTACAATTAAATACAATAACAATAAAAATGCGATAATTAGAAGTGCAATTAAATATAAAATAAAGGAAATTAAATATGAAATAAAATAATTATGCTTATTTAAACTTCCGTAATCATGATGTTTGACGTGTTGATTTTAATTTTAAGCCCATGGGTTAATTGTCCTTTGTCCTGGATTATTTAATATGTCCATACGGATTTGTCCATAATAGTCCATCAGTCATAAATATAAAGAGCGAAAGCCTTCGTCAAATTATTCTTATTCCCGAAGTCAAATATTCCAACTAATTGGGGATTCGAATTGTAACAAGGTTTTAATACTTTGTTTAACGAATACACCAGGTTATCGACTGTAAACCAAGGTTTTACTACTTTGTTAACAATTACATCAATTACCCTTGAATGTAATTCACCCCTGTTTCAACAAGTCTATTAACTATTAATCCAGTTTCGTGTCCGGTAAAATGAATAATTATTGGTATTTATAGATATCCCACCCACCGTACCTAGTCAAGCGTATGTGGTTATATATAAATACGTCGAATTATAAGTTTGTATATTAAATTAACAAGGTATTGTTTAGTTAACATAAAACCCATTAATAGCCCATAGTCTAATTTCCACAAGTGTCGTTCTTTTATCCAAACCCCAATTATGGTACAAAGCCCAATTACCCAATTTTAGTAATTAGTCCAACATCATGATTACTTCGGATTAAATAAGCATAATAATAACTTAGCTATGAGACATTAATATAAAAAGGTTGAACATAACTTACAATGATTAAAAATAGCGTAGCGTTACACGGACAAAATTTCGACTTACACCCTTACAATATTCGTTAACATACCCTTATTATTAGAATTAAAATTAAAATTAAAATTAAAATTATAATATATATATATATATATATATATATATATATATATATATATATATATATATATATATATATATATATATATATATATATATATAATACGTTTTATGAGAGAAGAAGAAAAAGGATGATTTTTATGATCAGAATGCGCGAGCTTTATAGGGGCTTTCAGAATTTGGGCCTCCGCGACTCGCGGCCCATTTTGCCTTCAAACTCCGCTAGTCGCGGAGTTTGCTTTTACAGCTCACACAAGTTTGGCTCTTTGTTTACCGACGGTTTTATAAATAAATATAATATATTAACTAATTATAAGAATTATTTAAATATTATATTATATTTATGTGCATAGTTGACTTGTAATTTTTAGTCCGTTGCGTCGAGCGTTGAGAGTTGACTCTGGTCCCGGTTCCGGATTTTCGAACGTCCTTGCGTACAATTTAATATCTTGTACCTTGCGTTTTGAATCTTGTACTCTTGTAATTTCGAGACGTTTCTTATCAATAATTAAAACCTCTTTGATTGTATTTTGTACTTTTGAGCTTTTTGGTCGTTTGCGTCTTCAATTCGTCGAATCTGTCTTTTGTCTTCACCTTTTATTATTTAAACGAATATTACTTGTAAATAGAACAATTGCAACTAAAAGCTTCTATTTCTTGAGGAATAATGCTATAAAATATATGTTCGTTTTTAGCATTATCATGCTTACAATTACATACTTATTCATTTTCATCAACAATTTTACTCGTATACACCCGTATTCGTACTCGTACAATACCCAGCTTCTATATGTATGTACTATTGGTATATACACTCCAATTATCAGCTCTTAGCAGCCCATGTGAGTTACCTAACCATGTGGGAACCATCATTTAACATCTAGTATGAAATATCTCATAAGATTACAAACTAATGAAGACTATATGGATACCATAAGTTCACGTGAACTAGAGGTACCACAAACACACTTCCATTTCAATTTTCTTGAATCAAATTCCTCTCTCTCAAGTGTTCTTTAATTTTTTTAAGTGTTCTTCATCATCTTCAATAAAATCTAGCTCAATCTAGTTCATAAATCCATACATAAACTAAGTTATAAAACAACTACTCAAGAACACACCAACAACACTTCCAAGTTTGCTAGCTTACTTCCAATCTTGCAAATCCACTTTGAGTGATCATCCAATCTCAAGAAATTTTTCTTATTTACCGTAAGATATCTTTCTAATACAAGGTAATGCTCATATTCAAACTTTGATTCAATTTCTATAACTTTAACAATCTTATTTCGAGTGGAAATCTTACTTGAACTTGTTTTCGTGTCATGATTTTGCTTCAAGAACTTTCAATCCATCCAAGGATCCTTTGAAGCTAGATCTATTTTTCTCATTTCCAGTAGGTTTATCCACAAAACATGAGGTAGTAATGATGTTCATAACATCATTCGTTTCGAATATATAAAACTACCTTATTCGAAGGTTTAAACCTGTAATCACTAGAACATAGTTTAGTTAATTCTAAACTTGTTCGCAAACAAAAGTTAATCCTTCTAACTTGACTTTTAAAATCAACTAGACACATGTTCTATATCTATATGATATGTTAACTTAATGATTTAAAACCTGGAAACACGAAAAACACCGTAAAACCGAATATACGCCGTCGTAGTAACACCGCGGGATGTTTTGGGTTAGTTAATTGAAAACTATGATAAACTTTGATTTAAAATTTTTCTTCTGAGAAAATGATTTTTCTTATGAACATGAAACTATATCCCAAAATCATGGTTAAACTCAAAGTGGAAGTATGTTTTCCAAAATGGTCATCTAGACGTCGTTCTTTCGACTAAAATGACTACCTTTACAAAAATGACTTGTAATCAGTATTTACGACTATAAACTTATACTTTTTTCTGTTTAGATTCATAAACTTAAGTTCAATATGAAACCATAGCAACTTGAATTACTCAAAACGGATTTAAAACGAAGAAGTTATGGGTAAAACAAGATTGGATAAATTTTATTGTTGTAGCTACTTGAAAATTGGTAACAAATCTATATTAATCATATCCTAGCTAACTCATATTGTATTATACATGTATTCTAATATATTATGTAATCTTGGGATACCATAGACACGAATATAATGTTTTGACATATCATATCGACCCATCTATATATATATTTCTGAACAACCATAGACACTCTATATGCAGTAATGTTGGAGTTAGCTATACAGGGTTGAGGTTGATTCCAAAATATTATATACTTTGAGTTGTGATCTAGCCTGAGGCTTTTATACACGAGGTCGTGGATTGATTCGAGATAATATATTGATTTATTTCTGTACATCTAACTGTGGGCAACAAGTTGTAGGTTACTAATGAGGACAGCTGACTTAATGAACTTAAAACAGCAAAACGTATTAAATATGTTGTAAATATATTTTGAACATACTTTGATATATATGTACATATTTGTTATAGGTTCGTGAATCGACCAGTAGCCAAGTCTTACTTTCCGACGAAGTAAAAATCTGTGAAAGTGAGTTATAGTCTCACTTTTAAAATCTAATATTTTGGGATGAGAATACAGGCAGTTTTATAAATGTTTTACGAAATAGACACAAGTAAATGAAACTACATTATATGGGTGAATGATCGAAGCCGAATATGCCCCTTTTGCTTGGTAACCTAAGAATTAGTAAACCGATCTACTAATTGACGCGAATCCTAAAGATAGATCTATTGGGCCTAACGAACCCCTTCCAAAGTACCGGATGCTTTAGTACTTTGAGTTGTTTTATCATGTCCGAAGGATTTCCCGGAATGATAGGGGATATTCTTATATGCATCTTATTAATGTCGGTTACCAGGTGTTCACCATATGAATGATTTTTATCTCCATGAATGGGATGTATATTGAAATATGAAATCTTGTGGTCTATTATTATGATTTGATAATATATAGGTTAAACCTATAACTCACCAACATTTTTGTTGACGTTTTAAGCATGTTTATTCTCAGGTGATTATTAAGAGCTTCCGCTGTTGCATACTAAAATAAGGACAAGATTTGGAGTCCATGCTTGTATGATATTGTGTAAAAACTGCATTCAAGAAACTTATTTTTGATGTAATATATTCTTATTGTAAACCATTATGTAATGCTCGTGTGTAAACGGTATATTTTAGATTATCATTAATTGATAATCTACGTAATGCTTTTTAAACCTTATCGATAAAATAAAGGTTATGATTATTTTAAAAATGAATGCCGTCTTTGAAAAACGTCTCATATAGAGGTCAAAACCTCGCGACGAAATTAATTAATATGGAACGTTTATAATCAATATGAACGGGACATTTCATTTGGTATCCGAGCGTTGGTCTTAGAGAACCAGAAATTTGCATTAGTGTGTCTTATCGAGTTTGTTAGGATACATTAGTGAGTCTGGACTTCGACCGTGTTTTCTTTAAAAATGATTGCTTAACACTTTTGTTGGAAACTATATATTATTAACATGTAAATATTATGTGATATATTAACCTCTTAATGTGTTTGATATTGTGTGATAGATGTCTACCACTAGTACAAATCCCATCGACTCACCTAATAATAATGAAGAGTCGAATATAATTTGGGAAGATTCACAAATTCCCGAAGAGGAATCGGAAGAAGAGGAACCGAAAGAAGAGGAATCAGAAGAGGAGGAACCGGAAGAGGAGGAACCGGAAGAAGTAGAGGTTCCGGAGGAAGAAATTTTGATACCTACAGTAAATCGATTAAATAAAAGAAAATCATCAACCAACGGACCAAAGTTAAAAATGGTCAATGGTATTTCCGCCGAGGAAGCAAAATATTGGGAAGATTATCAATTTTTTGATGAATCGGATCCCAATGAGGATTCCGATGATGTTATAGAAATTACCTCGACCCAATTTAATATGGCAAAAGATAATAATAATGGAAAAGGTATAAAAATAGAGAAACCTGATTCCAACCCCGATGAACTTTATATGTATCGGCAACGTCCGTATTTCCTAAATTGTAATAATAACCCGGGAACCTATAAACCACCAGGTTTTTCTAAACCATTGTGGAAAATGACGGCTCGTATTAGAGGAACATCATATATCCCTAGAAAATTAGGAAAACGAACCAAGTCTGAAGAAGAAGAAACCAGTGATTCAGATTAGAGGGTTGTAATCATGTTGTGTATTATATGTATTGTAGTGTGCTTGTACTTTTATGTTCTATGTAAAAATTGCTTGTATTGTTTGTTAATTATCTTTTACGAATTTAATCCTTGTCTATTTTACAGCATAAAAACACAAAATGGACGTTAAGGATAGACAACAAAAAATTTTAGAAGATCTACCAGGAGATATGATTGATGAAATCTTGTCTAGAGTCGGGCAGAATTCATTAGCACAATTAGTTACGGAAAAATTAGTTTGTCAAACGTTTGAAAGACATTCCAGGCATGCTTTAGTATATAAAAGGCTTTCCTTTGAAAGATGGGGTATATCACATTGGGGAGACTTTAAGTTACGCCAAGTTTTCTTTAAGGCATTTAGTGCGGGAAACCCAGATGCAATTTTATGCTACGGGTTACGAACCTATTTTGACTCAACATATCCCAACATAGGACCCATTCTTTAGAAAGAGTTTGACTCAACATATCCCAACATAGGACCCCATTCTTTAGAAAGAGCTTCTAACATGCAACATAAAGAAGCATGTTATGCTTACCGTTTAATAATGTTCGCTTCTCATCAAATGGAGAAAAAGAACATTGGGTTGAAACTTTTAAATAAAACATTTTCACAAGTGACGGACTCAGTAGTTAGGGTAAGAAACAAGGTTTTTAGATTTCTACGAGGCTGTTGGGCATTACGAAACCCTCGTCCTTTTGACGACATAACAACATGCTACCTAGCCAATGGTCATAACGGTTACTTTCCATAAGATCAAGGATGGGAAGTCGTCTTAGTAAAACCAGAATGCATGACTTGTTTCTGGACTTATGAATTACGTGTCTTTATTTCTTTTGCTGAACAACTTGCGTATTAACTAGAATTGCCTTTATAGCTGCCGGGTAGCAAAGTTATTATGTGCTATATTTCATCCTATATGTATAATAGCGGTTTTGTAAGTTTGTAATATTTTGTATAAAGTTTGAACGCGAAATATTATTGTAATAAGTTTTTCTTATAGAAGCATAGTAGTTACGTTGTATAGTAGCTAGTAAGTATGAACTTAACGGGTAGGTACTACCCGAATTAAAACTATACAATGTTAATATGAAGAAAAAGCTTTTATAAATAAGTTCATATAATGCTACGAGATACTATTGACTACTCTTAAATTCTATATGATTAACTCAATTCTTTTGGCTATTTTTGAAGGAAATGGCACCAGCGACTCGTCAGAATTTGAACATGAGCGAGGAAGACTTCCGTGTTTTCCTTGCAGCAAACATAGCCGTAGTACAGGCTGCGATGAAAAATAACAATAACTGTGGATCTAGCAGTGGAACTAATTCCACAAGAAATCGTGTAGGATGCTCTTACAAAGAATTCACTGCCTGTAAACCTTTAGAATTTGATGGAACTAAAGGACCAATTGGATTGAAACGGTGGACCGAGAAAGTCAAATCGGTGTTTGCCATAAGTAAGTGTACTGAAGAGGACAAAGTTAAGTACGCTACGCATATCTTCACAGGTACTACGTTAACGTGGTGGAACACCTATCTTGAAAAGGTAGGACAAAATGCTGCTTACGCACTACCGTGGTCGGCATTCAAGCAATTGATGAACGAGCAGTACCGTCCTAGAAAAGAAGTCAATAAGCTCAAGGCAGAACTTAGAGAGTTACGAACACAAGGGTTAGAAATTACCACATATGAACGACGTTTCACAGAGTTTTGCCTATTGTGTCCGGGAGCGTTCGAAGATGAAGAAGAGAAGATCGACGTGTTTGTAAAAGGGTTACCAGTAAGGATTCAAGAAGATTTGAGTTCACACGAGCCCGCTTCTATATAGAAGGCAAGTCGAATGGCTCATAAACTCAAAAATCAGATTGAGGGAAGAATTAAAGAGTAGGTGGCCGAAGAAGCCAACACGAAACAACTCAAGAGGAAGTGGGAGGAAAATGGTGACAAGAGTCACCAGAACAAGAACAACAACAATTACAACCACAATCGCAACAACTATCCCAACAACCTCAACAACAATCGCAACAATAACCGCAATCCTAATAATAACTACAACAAACATCCCAACAACAACAACAATTACAACAACCATTTCAACAACAACAACAATCCTAACAACAACCTCAATAATAACAACGGCGAAAAAAGCAAAAACAGCCATGTCATAGGTGTGAAGAAAATCACCAGGGGTTTTGCATGACATTTTGCAATAGGTGTAAAAGAAATGGTCATAGCGCGACAAAGTGTGAGGTCTACGAACCAAAGTTTAACAGAACTAAGGGAACAAATAGTGTCGGAACAAGTAATGCCGGAACGAATAGTGTCGGAGCAAGTAATACCAACGCTGTTTGTTTTAAATGTGGAAAACTGGGCCACATTATTAGAAATTGCCCGAATCAGGGGAATACTAATGGGCAGGGCTGTGGAATAATTTTCAATATTAATGCGGCCGAAGCACAGGAAGACCCGGAGCTTGTTACAGGTACGTTTCTTATTGACGATAAATCTGTTTATGTTTTATTTGATTCGGGTGCGGATAGAAGCTATATGAGTAGAGATTTTTGTGCTAAGTTAAGTTGCCCATTGACGCCTTTGGATAGTAAATTTTTACTCGAATTAGCAAACGGTAAATTAATTTCAGCAGATAATATATGTCGGGATAGAGAAATTAAATTGGGGGATGAAACGTTTAAAATTGATTTAATACCAGTCGAGTTAGGGAGTTTTGATGTAATAATTGGCATGGACTGGTTGAAAAAGGTGAGAGCAGAGGTCGTTTATTACAAAAATGCGATTCGCATTATGCATGATAAAGGAAAACCTTTAATGGTGTACGGAGAAAAGAACAACGCGAAATTAAATATTATTAATAGTTTGAAGGAGCAAAAACTAATAAGAAAAGGTTGTTACGTCATTCTAGCACACATCGAGGAAGTTAAACCTGAAGAGAAGAACATCAGTGATGTTCCCGTCGCAAAAGAATTTCCCGATGTATTTCCGAAAGAATTACCGGGATTACCCCCACATCGATCCGTTGAATTTCAAATAGACCTTGTACTAGGAGCTGCACCAATAGCTCGTGCTCCTTACAGACTCGCACCCAGCGAAATGAAGGAACTTCAGAGTTAATTACAAGAACTTTTAGAGCGTGGTTTCATTCGACCAAGCACATCACCGTGGGGAGCTCCTGTTTTGTTTTTCAAGAAGAAGGATGGTACATTCAGGTTGTGTATCGACTACCGAGAGTTGAACAAACTTACCATCAAGAACCGTTACCCATTACCGAGAATCGACGATTTATTTGATCAACTACAAGGCTCGTCGGTTTATTCGAAGATTGATTTACGTTCTGGGTATCACCAAATGCGAGTGAAGGAGAATGACATTCCAAAGACTGCTTTTAGGATGTGTTACGGTCATTACGAGTTTATGGTTATGCCGTTTGGATTGACTAATGCACCAGCTGTGTTCATGGACCTCATGAACCTAGTGTGTGGGCCATATGTTGACAAGTTTGTCATTGTTTTCATCGATGACATACTTATTTACTCGAAGAATGATCAAGAGCACGAAGAACATTTGAGAAAAGTGCTAGAGTTGCTAAGAAAAAAAAACTGTACGCTAAGTTTTCAAAGTGTGCATTTTGGTTAGAAGAAGTTCAATTCGGTCACATAGTGAATAAAGAAGGTATTAAGGTGGATCCAGCAAAGATTGAAACCGTTGAAAAGTGGGAAACCCTGAAAATCCAAAACACATACGCCAATTTTTAGGGCTAGCTGGTTATTACAGTAGATTCATCCAAGATTTTTCCAAAATAGCAAAACCCTTGACTGCATTAACGCATAAAGGGAAGAAATTTGAATGGAAGGATGAACAAGAGAAAGCTTTTCAATTGTTGAAGAAAAAGTTAACTACGACACCTATATTGTCATTACGTAAAGGGAATGATGATTTTGTGATATATTGTGATGCCTCAAAGCAAGGTCTCGGTTGTGTGTTAATGCAACGAATGAAAGTAATTGCTTATGCGTCTAGACAATTGAAGATTCACGAGCAGAATTATACGACGCATGATTTGGAATTAGGCGCGGTTGTTTTTGCATTAAAGACTTGGAGGCACTACTTATATGGGGTCAAAAGTATTATATATACCGACCACAAAAGTCTTCAACACATATTTAATCAGAAACAACTGAACATGAGGCAGCGTAGGTGGATTGAATTGTTGAATGATTACGACTTTGAGATTCGTTACCACCCGGGGAAGGCAAATGTGGTAGCCGACGCCTTGAGCAGAAAGGACAGAGAACCCATTCGTGTAAAAGCTATGAATATAATGATTCACACTAACCTTACTACTCAAATAAAAGAGGCGCAACAAGGAGTTTTAAAAGAGGGAAACTTAAGGATGAAATACCCAAAGGATCGGAGAAGCATCTTAATATTCGGGAAGACGGAACCCGGTATAGGGCTGAAAGAATTTGGATACCAAAATTTGGAGATATGAGAGAAATGGTACTAAGAGAAGCTCATAAAACCAGATACTCAATACATCCTGGAACGGGAAAGATGTACAAGGATCTTAAGACACATTTTTGGTGGCTAGGTATGAAAGCCGATGTTGCTAAATACGTAGGAGAATGTTTGACGTGTTCTAAGGTCAAATCTGAGCATCAGAAACCATCAGGTCTACTTCAACAATCCAAAATTCCGGAATGGAAATGGGAAAACATTACCATGGATTTCATCACTAAATTGCCAAGGACTGCAAGCGGTTTTGATACTATTTGGGTAATAGTTGATCATCTCACCAAATCAGCACAATTCCTGCCAATAAGAGAAGATGACAAGATGGAGAAGTTAGCACGACTGTATTTGAAGGAAGTCGTCTCCAGACATGGATCTATTATCTCTGATAGGGATGGCAGATTTATTTCAAGATTCTGGCAGACATTACAGCAGGCATTAGGAACTCGTCTAGACATGAGTACTGCTTATCATCCACAAACTGATGGGCAGAGCAAAAGGACGATACAAATGCTTGATGACATGCTAAGATCATGTGTTATTGATTTCGGAAACAGTTGGGATCGACACCTTCCGTTAGCAGAATTTTCCTACAACAACAGCTACCATTCAAGCATTGAGATGGCGCCGTTTGAAGCACTTTATGGTAGAAAGTGCTGGTCTCCGATTTGTTGGAGTGAAGTAGGGGATAGACAGATTACGGGTCCGGAGATAATACAAGAAACTATCGAGAAGATCATCCAAATTCAACAACGATTGAAAATCGCCCAAAGTCGACAAAAGAGCTACGCTGACATTAAAAGAAAAGATATAGAATTTGAAATTAGAGAGATGGTCATGCTTAAAGTTGCACCTTGGAAAGGCGTTGTTCGATTTGGTAAACGGGGGAAATTAAATCCACGGTATATTGGACCATTCAAGATTATTGATCGTGTCAGACCAGTTGCTTACCGACTGGAACTACCTCAACAACTCGTGGCTGTACATAACACTTTCCACGTCTCAAATTTGAAGAAATGTTTTGCTAAAGTAGATCTCACTATTCCGTTAGACGAAATCCAAATCAACGAAAAACTTCATTTCATCGAAGAACCCGTCGAAATAATGGATCGTGAGGTTAAAAGACTTAAGCAAAACAAGATACCAATTGTTAAGGTTCGATGGAATGCTCGTAGAGGACCCAAGTTCACCTGGGAATGAGAAGATCATATGAAGAAGAAATACCGCACTTATTTCCAGAAGATACGTCAACACATCCAACTGCTTAAAATTTCGGGACGAAATTTATTTAACGGGTAGGTACTGTAGTGACCCGAACTTTTCCATGTTTATATATATTAATTGAATTTGATAATTACTTGATTAAGTGTTTCCAAAATGTTAAGCAATCAAACTTGTTAAGACTTAATTAATTGAAATAGGTTTCATATAAACAATTGACCACCCAAGTTGACCGGTGATTCACGAACGTTAAAACTTGTAAAAACTATATGATGACATATATATGGATATATATATATAGTTAACATGATATTATGATAAGTAAACATATCATTAAGTATATTAACAATGAACTACATATGTAAAAACAAGACTACTAACTTAAGGATTTCAAAACGAGTCATATATGTAACGATTATCGTTGTAACAATATTTAACTGTATATATATCATATTAAGATAAATTAATACATCATATTATCTTGATAATATAATAATTTAACATCTCATTTGATATAATAAACAATGGGTTAACAACATTTAACAAGATCGTTAACTTAAAGGTTTCAAAACAACACTTACATGTAAAGACTAACGATGACTTAACGACTCAGTTAAAATGTATATACATGTAGTGTTTTAATATGTATTCATACACTTTTGAAAGACTTAAAGACACTTATCAAAGTACTTCTACTTAACAAAAATGCTTACAATTACATCCTTATTCATTTTCATCAACAATTTTACTCGTATACACCCGTATTCATACTCGTACAATACCCAGCTTCTATATGTTTGTACTATTGGTATATACACTCCAATTATCAGCTCTTAGAAGCCCATGTGAGTTACCTAACCATGTGGGAACTATCATTTAACATCTAGCATGAAATATCTCATAAGATTACAAACTAATGAAGACTATATGGACACTATAAGTTCACGTGAACTAGAGGTACCACAAACACACTTCCATTTCAATTTTCTTGAATCAAATTACTCTCTCTCAAGTGTTCTTCATTTGTTCTAAGTGTTCTTAATTATCTTCAACAAAATCTAGCTCAATCTAGTTCATAAATCCATACCTAAACCAAGTTATAAAACAACTATTCAAGAACACACCAACAACACTTCCAAGTTTGCTAGCTTACTTCCAATCTTGCAAATCCACTTTGAGTGATCATCCAATCTCAATAAATCTTTCTTATTTATAGTAAGATATCTTTCTAATACAAGGTAATACTAATATTCAAACTTTGATTCAATTTCTATAACTTTAACAATCTTATTTCAAGTGGAAATCTTACTTGAACTTGTTTTCGTGTCACGATTTTGCTTCAAGAACTTTCAAGCCATCCAAGGATCCTTTGAAGCTAGATCTATTTTTTCTCATTTCCAGTAGGTTTATCCACAAAACTTGAGGTAGTAATTTTGTTCATAACATCATTCGATTCGTATATATAAAACTACCTTATTCGAAGGTTTAAACCTGTAATCACTAGAACATAGTTTAGTTAATTCTAAACTTGTTCGCAAACAAAAGTTAATCCTTCTAACTTAACTTTTAAAATCAACTAGACACATGTTCTATATCTATATGATATGCTAACTTAATGATTTAAAACCTGGAAACACGAAAAACACCGTAAAACCGAATATACACCATCGTAGTAACACCGCGGGCTGTTTTGGGTTGGTTAATTAAAAACTATGATAAACTTTGATTTAAAAGTTGTTCTTCTGGTAAAATGATTTTTCTTATGAACATAAAACTATATCCAAAAATCATGGTTAAACTCAAAGTGGAAGTATGTTTTCCAAAATGGTCATCTAGACGTCGTTCTTTCGACTGAAATGACTACCTTTACAAAAACGACTTGTAATCTATATTTCTGACTATAAACTTATACTTTTTCTGTTTAGATTCAAAAAATTAAGTTCAATATGAAACCATAGCAACTTGAATTACTCAAAATGGATTTAAAACGAAGAAGTTATAGGTAAAACAAGATTGGATAAATTTTCTTGTTGTAGCTAAGTGAAAATTGGTAACAAATCTATATTAATCATATCCTAGTTAACTCATATTGTATTATACATGTATTCTAATATATTATGTAATCTTGGGATACCATAGACACGAATACAATGTTTTGACATATCATATCTGTAGTGACCCGAGCTTTTCCATGTTTATATATATATTAAATGAAATTGTTATTTACATGATTAAGTGTTTCCAATATGTTAAGCAATCAAACTTATTAAGACTTGATTAATTGAAATAGGTTTCATATAGACAATTGATCACCCAAGTTGACCGGTGATTCACGAACGTTAAAACTTGTAAAAACTATACGATGACATATATATGGTTATATATATAGTCAACATGATTTTATTATAAGTATGTATCTCATTAGGTATTTTAACAATAAGTTATATACATAAAAATGAGACTATTAAATTAAGAAACTCGAAAACGATATATATAACGATTATCATTATAACAACATCTTACTAGGTACATATGAATCATATTAAGATATTGATACACTTGGTTAATTATGTTAAATGATAAGTAAATATATTATTAAGTTTATTAACAATGAAATACATATGTAAAAATAAGACTACTAACTTAATGATTTCGAAACGAGACATATATGTAACGATTATCGTTGTAACGACATTTAACTGTATATATATCATACTAAGATATATTATATATCATAATATCATGATAATATAACAATTTAACATCTCATTTATTATAATAAACAATGGGTTAACAACATTTAACAAGATCGTTAACCAAAAGGTTTCAAAACAACATTTACATGTAACGACTAACGATGACTTAACGACTCAGTTAAAATGTATATACATGTAGTGTTTTAATATGTATTCATACACTTTTGAAAGACTTCAAGACACTTACAATTACATCCTCGTTCAGTTTCATCAACAATTCTACTCGTATGCACCCGTATTCGTACTCGTACAATACACAGCTTTTAGATGTATGTACTATTGGTATATACACTCCAATGATCAGCTCTTAGCAGCCCATGTGAGTCACCTAACACATGTGGGAATCATCATTTGGCAACTATCATGAAATATCTCATAAAATTACAAAAATATGAGTAATCATTCATGACTTATTTACATGAAAACAAAATTACATATCCTTTATATCTAATCCATACATTCTACGACCAAAAACACCTACAAACACTTTCATTCTTCAATTTTCTTCATCTAATTGATCTCTCTCAAGTTCTATCTTCAAGTTCAAAGTGTTCTTCATAAATTCCAAAAGTTCTAGTTTCATAAAATCAAGAATACTTCCAAGATTGCAAGTTTACTTCCAAGTTTTCTAAATCCATTCCAAGTAATCATCCAAGATTAAGAAACCTTTGTTACTTATAGTAGGTTATCTTTCTAATACAAGGTAATAATCATAATCAAACTTTAATTCAATTTCTATAACTATAACAATCTTATTTCGAGTGGAAATCTTACTTGAAATTGTTTTCGTGTCATGATTCTGCTTCAAGAACTTTCAAGCCATCCAAGGATCCTTTGAAGCTAGATCCATTTTTCTCATTTCCAGTAGGTTTATCCAAGGAACTTAAGGTAGTAATGATGTTCATAACATCATTCAATTCATACATATAAAGCTATCTTATTCGAAGGTTTAAACTTGTAATCACTAGAACATAGTTTAGTTAATTCTAAACTTGTTCGTAAATAAAAGTTAATCCTTCTAACTTGACTTTTAAAATCAACTAAACACATGTTCTATATCTATATGATATGCTAACTTAATGATTTAAAACCTGAAAACACGAAAAACACTGTAAAACCGGATTTACGCCGTCGTAGTAACACCGCGGGCTGTTTTGGGTTAGGTAATTAAAAACTATAATAAACTTTGATTTAAAAGTTGTTATTCTGGGAAAATGATTTTTATTATGAACATGAAACTATATCCAAAAATCATGGTTAAACTCAAAGTGGAAGTATGTTTTCTAAAATGGTCATCTAGACGTCGTTCTTTCGACTGAAATGACTACCTTTACAAAAACGACTTGTAACTTATTTTTCCGACTATAAACCTATACTTTTTCTGTTTAGATTCATAAAATAGAGTTCAATATGAAACCATAGCAATTTGATTCACTCAAAACGGATTTAAAATGAAGAAGTTATGGGTAAAACAAGATTGGATAATTTTTCTCATTTTAGCTACGTGAAAATTGGTAACAAATCTATTCCAACCATAACTTAATCAACTTGTATTGTATATTATGTAATCTTGAGATACCATAGACACGTATACAATGTTTTGACCTATCATGTCGACACATCTATATATATTTCGAAACAACCATAGACACTCTATATGTGAATGTTGGAGTTAGCTATACAGGGTTGAGGTTGATTCCAAAATATATATAGTTTGAGTTGTGATCAATACTGAGATACGTATACACTGGGTCGTGGATTGATTCAAGATAATATTTATTGATTTATTTCTGTACATCTAACTTTGGACAACTAGTTGTAGGTTACTAACGAGGACAGCTGACTTAATAAACTTAAAACATCAAAATGTATTAAAAGTGTTGTAAATATATTTTGAACATACTTTGATATATATATATGTGTATATTGTTATAGGTTCGTGAATCAACCAGTGGCCAAGTCTTACTTCCCGACGAAGTAAAAATCTGTGAAAGTGAGTTATAGTCCCACTTTTAAAATCTAATATTTTTGGGATGAGAATACATGCAGGTTTTATAAATAATTTACAAAATAGACACAAGTATGTGAAACTACATTCTATGGTTGAATTATCGAAATCGAATATGCCTTTTTTTATTAAGTCTGGTAATCTAAGAATTAGGGAACAGACACCCTAATTGACGCGAATCCTAAAGATAGATCTATTGGGCCTAACAAACCCCATCCAAAGTACCGGATGCTTTAGTACTTCGAAATTTATATCATGTCCGAAGGGTGTCCCGGAATGATGGGGATATTCTTATATATGCATCTTGTTAATGTCGGTTACCAGGTGTTCACCATATGAATGATTTTTATCTCTATGTATGGGATGTGTATTGGAATATGAAATCTTGTGGTCTATTGTTACGATTTGATATATATATATATATATATATATATATATATATATATATATATATATATATATATATATATATATATATATATATATATATATATATATATATATATATATAGGTTAAACCTATAACTCACCAACATTTTTGTTGACGTTTAAAGCATGTTTATTCTCAGGTGAATACTAAGAGCTTCCGCTGTTGCATACTAAAATAAGGACAAGATTTGGAGTCCATGTTTGTATGATATTGTGTAAAAACTACATTCAAGAAACTGATTTCGATGTAACATATTTGTATTGTAAACCATTATGTAATGGTCGTGTGTAAACAGGATATTTTAGATTATCATTATTTGATAATCTACGTAAAGCTTTTTAAACCTTTATTTATGAAATAAAGGTTATGGTTTGTTTTAAAAATGAATGCAGTCTTTGAAAAACGTCTCATATAGAGGTCAAAACCTCGCAACGAAATCAATTAATATGGAACGTTTTTAATCAATAAGAACGGGACATTTCAGTTGGTATCCGAGCGTTGGTCTTAGAGAACCAGAAAATTTACATTAGTGTGTCTTATCGAGTTTGTTAGGATGCATTAGTGAGTCTGGACTTCGACCGTGTTTTCTTTAAAAATAATTGCTTAACATTTTTGTTGGAAACTATATATTATTAACATGTATATATTATGTGATATATTAATCTCTTAACATGTTTGATATTGTGTGATAGATGTCTACCTCTAGCACAAATCCCATTGACTCACCTAATAATAACGAAGAGTCGAATATATATTGGACTGATTCACAAGTTCCCGAAGAAGAACTGAAAGAAGAATCAGAACCGGAAGAGGAGGAACCGGAGGAGGAAATAGAACCGGTGGGGGAAATAATAAAACGGTTAAGTAAAAGAAAATCCTCAACCAACCAACCAAGGTTAATTATGGTCAATGGTGTTTCCGCCAAGGAAGCAAAATATTGGGAGGATTACCAATTCTCCGATGAATCGGATTCCGACGAGAATTCCGATGATGTTATAGAAATTACCCCAACTGAATTTAAAAAGGGAAAAGAAAATAATAAGGGAAAGGGCATAAAAATAGAGAAATCTAATTCCAACCTCGATGAACTTTATATGTATCGTCAACCCCCGAAGCCCTTAAGTTGTAACAATGACCCGGGAACCTCTAAACCACCAGGTTTTTCTAAACCGTTGTGGAAAATGACAGCTCGTATTAGGGGAACACCATATATCCCTAGAAACTTGGAAAAACGAACCAAAACTGAAGAAGAAAAAATGAGCGAGTCGGAATAAGATAGTTGTATTCGTGTGGTGTAATATATGTAATATAGTGTGCTTATGCTTTATGATATATGTAAAAATTGCTTGTATTAATAAGTATTTTTTTTATGAATCTAACTCTTGTCTATTTTACAGTATAAAAACACAAAATGGATAGACAACCCAATATTTTAAGAGACCTATCCGGAGACATGATTGATGAAATCTTGTCTAGAGTCGGTCAGAATTCTTCGGCACAACTATTTACGGCGAAATCAGTTTGTAAGACATTCGAAGAACGTTCCAAGAATGCCTTGGTTTATAAGAGACTTTCGTTTGAAAGATGGGGGATATCACATTGGAAAACCCATAAGTTACGATGTGTTTACTTTGACGCATATATTGCGGGGAACCCAAATGCTATTTTACACAACGGGTTAAGAAATTATTTTGACTCAATGTATCCGAATATAGGACTTCATGATTTAGAAAAAGCGGCTAACATGCAACATAAAGAAGCATGCTATGCTTACGGTTAGTAATGTTCGCTTCTCACCAAAGTGAGAAAAAGAACATCGGGCTACAACTATTAAACAAAACGTTCCCACAAGTGACGGAGTCGGTAATTGGGTTAAGAAATGAGGTTTTTAGGTTATTACGAGACTGTTGGTCATTACGTAACCCTCGTCCCTTTGACGACGTTACAACACGTTGTCTTATCAACAGCCATAACGGTTATGTTCCACAAGACCAAGGATGGGAAGTAGTCCTAGTAAAACCAGAATGCTTGACTTGTTTCTGGACGTATGAATTACGTATCTTTATTGCCTTTGCTGAACGACTTGTGTACTAGCTAGAATTATCTTCACAACTATCTTGTATCAAAGTTATTGTGTGCTATATTTCATGCTTTATGTAAAATAAGCGGTATTGTAAGTTTGTAAAATATTGTATAAAAGTTTGAACGCGAAATATTATTATAATCAGTTTTTCATATAGAATTGTAGTAGTTGAATTGTATATTAGCTACTAAGTATGAACTTAACGGGTAGGTACTACCCGAATTTAAACTTATAAAACGCTAATATGAAGAAAAAGCTTTTATAAATGAGTTCATATTATGCTACGAAATACTATTAACTACTCTTAATATGCTGTATGATTAACTTGTTCCATTTGACTATTTTGAAGAAAATGGCACCGACTACTCGACACACCGTGAATATGAATGAAGAGGAATTCCGTACTTTTCTAGCTTCAAACATAGCCGCAGTACAGGCTGCACTACATACCAACAATAACCTTGGATCTAGCAGTACAGGAAATCGTGTAGGATGCACCTACAAAGAATTCACTGCCTGCAAACCTTTGGAATTTGATGGAACTGAAGGACCGATCGAATTGAAACGGTGGACCGAGAAGGTCGAATCGGTGTTTGCCATAAGTAAGTGTACTGAAGAGGACAAAGTGAAGTACGCTACGCATACCTTCACAGGTTCTGCGTTAACATGGTGGAATACCTATCTAGAGCAAGTGGGACAAGATGATGCGTACGCACTACCGTGGTCAGCATTCAAGCACTTGATGAACGAGAAGTACCGTCCCAGAACCGAGGTCAATAAGCTCAAGATAGAACTTAGAGGGTTACGAACCCAAGGATTTGATATTACCACGTACGAAAGACGACTCACAGAATTGTGCCTATTGTGTCTGGGAGCGTTCAAAGATGAGGAAGAGAAGATCGACGCGTTTGTGAAAGGATTACCGGAAAGAATCCAAGAAGATATAAGTTCACACGAGCCCGCCTCCATACAACAGGCATGTAGAATGGCTCACAAACTAGTGAACCAGATTGAGGAAAGAATTAAAGAACAGACGGCTGAAGAGGCCAATGTGAAGCAAGTCAAAAGAAAGTGGGAGGAAAACGGTGATAAGAATCACCAATACAACAACAGCAATTACAACAATAATCGCAACAATTATCCCAACAATCGAAACATCAATCGCAACTACAACAAATGGCCCAACAACAACAACACCAACAACAACAATAACAACAACAACAACAACAACAACAACAACAACAACAACAACAACAACAACAACAACAACAACAACAGCAACTACAACAATCATCCCAACAACAATAACAACCACAATAACAACAACAACAATCAGAAGCAGCTATGCCAAAGGTGTGAAAAGTATCACTCGGGGTTCTGCACCAAATTTTGCAACAAGTGTAAAAGAGATGGTCATAGCACGGCGAAGTGTGAGGTCTACGGACCAGGGGTTAACAGAACGAAAGGAACAAATGGTGTCGGAACGAGTAATGGCAGAGCAAGTAGTGTCGGAGCAAGTTATACCAATGTAGTTTGTTATAAATGTGGAAAACCGGGCCTCATTATTAGAAATTGCCCGAACCAGGAGAACACGAATGGACAAGGCCGCGGAAGAGTTTTGAATATTAATGCGGCAGAGGCACAGGAAGACCCGGAGCTTGTTACGGGTACGTTTCTTATTGACAATAAATCTGCTTACGTTTTATTTGATTCGGGTGCGGATAGAAGCTATATGAGTAGAGATTTTTGTGCTAAATTAAGTTGTCCATTGATGCCGTTGGATAGTAAATTTTTACTCGAATTAGCAAAGGGTAAATTAATTTCAGCAGATAATATATGCCGGAATCGAGAAATTAAACTGGGTAGCGAAATATTTAAGATTGATTTGATACCAGTAGAGTTAGGGAGTTTTGATGTAATAGTTGGCATGGACTGGCTGAAGAAGGTGAAAGCAGAGATCGTATGTTATAAAAATGCAATTCGCATTGTAAGAGAAGAAGGAGAACCCTTAATGGTGTATGGAGAAAAGGGCAACATGAAGCTACATCTTATTAGTAATTTGAAGGAACAAAAACTAATAAGAAAAGGTTGCTATGCTGTTCTAGCACACGCCGAGAAAGTACAAACTGAAGAAAAGAGCATCAATGATGTTCCCGTCGCAAAAGAATTTCCCGATGTATTTCCGAAAGAATTACCGGGACTACCTCCACATCGATCTGTTGAATTTCAAATAGATCTTGTACCAGGAGCTGCACCAATAGCTCATGCTCCTTATAGACTCGCACCCAGCGAGATGAAAGAACTGCAAAGCCAACTGCAAGAACTATTAGAACGTGGTTTCATTCGACCAAGCACATCACCATGGGGAGCTCCTGTTTTGTTTGTCAAGAAGAAAGATGGTACATTTAGGTTGTGTATTGACTACAGAGAGTTGAACAAACTTACCATCAAAAACCGTTATCCACTGCCGAGAATTGACGACTTATTTGATCAACTACAAGGCTCGTCGGTTTATTCGAAGATTGATTTACATTCTGGATATCATCAAATGCGAGTAAAGGAGGATGATATTCCAAAAACTGCTTTTAGGACGCGTTATGGTCATTACGAGTTTATGGTTATGCCGTTTGGATTGACTAACGCACCAGCTGTGTTCATGGACCTTATGAACCGAGTGTGTGGGCCATATCTTGACAAGTTTGTCATTTTTTTCATCGATGACATACTTATTTACTCAAAGAATGATTAAGAGCACGAATAACATTTGAGAAAAGTGTTAGAAGTATTAAGGACAGAAAAACTGTACGCTAAGTTTTCAAAGTGTGCATTTTGGTTGGAAGAAGTTCAATTCCTCGGTCACATAGTGAACAAAGAAGGTATCCAGGTGGACCCGGCAAAGATCGAAACCGTTGAAAAGTGGGAAACCCCAAAAACTCCGAAGCATATACGTCAATTTTTAGGATTGGCTGGTTACTACAGAAGATTCATCCAAGATTTCTCCAAAATAGCAAAACCCTTGACTGCATTAACGCATAAAGGGAAGAAATTTGAATGGAAGGATGAATAAGAGAAGGCGTTTCAATTATTGAAGAAAAAGCTAACTACGGCACCTATATTGTCATTGCCTGAAGGGAATGATGATTTTTTGATTTATTGTGACGCATCAAAGCAAGGTCTCGGTTGTGTATTAATGCAACGGACGAAGGTGATTGCTTATGCGTCTAGACAATTGAAGATTCATGAGCAAAATTATACGACGCATGATTTGGAATTAGGCGCGGTTGTTTTTGCATTAAAGACTTGGAGGCACTACTTATATGGGGTCAAAAGTATTATATATACTGACTACAAAAGTCTTCAACACATATTTAATCAGAAACAACTGAACATGAGACATGGATCTATTATCTCTGATAGGGATGGCAGATTTATTTCAAGATTCTGGCAGACATTACAGCAAGCATTGGGAACTCGTCTAGACATGAGTACTGCCTATCATCCACAAACTGATGGGCAGAGCGAAAGGATGATACAAACACTTGAAGACATGCTACGAGCTTGTGTTATTGATTTCAGAAACAGTTGGGATCGACATCTACCGTTAGCAGAATTTTCCTACAACAACAGCTACCATTCAAGCATTGAGATGGCTCCGTTTGAAGCACTTTATAGTAGAAAGTGCAGGTCTCCAATTTGTTGGAGTGAAGTGGGGGATAGACAGATTACGGGTCCGGAGATAATACAAGAAACTACCGAGAAAATCATCCAAATTCAACGAAGATTGAAAACCGCCCAGAGTCGACAAAAGAGCTACGCGGACAGTAAAAGAAAAGATATAGAGTTTGAAATTGGAGAAATGGTCATGCTTAAGGTTTCACCTTGGAAAGGCGTTGTTCGATTTGGTAAACGGGAAAAACTAAATCCAAGGTACATTGGACCATTCAAGATTATAGATCGTATCGGACCAGTAGCTTACCAACTGGAGCTACCTCAACAACTCGCGGCTGTACATAAAACTTTCCATGTCTCAAATTTGAAGAAATGTTTTGCTAAAGAAGATCTCACTATTCCGTTGGACGAAATCCAAATCAATGAAAAACTTCAATTCATTGAAGAACCCGTCGAAATAATGGATCGTGAGGTTAAGAGACTTAAACAAAACAAGATACCGATTGTTAAGGTTCGATGGAATGCTCGTAGAGGACCCGAGTTCACCTGGGAGCGTGAAGATCAGATGAAGAAGAAATACCCGCATTTATTTCCAGAAGATACGTCAACACCTCCAACTGCTTAAAATTTCGGGACGAAATTTATTTAACGGGTAGGTACTGTAGTGACCCGAACTTTTCCATGTTTATATATATATTAAATGAAATTGTTATTTACATGATTAAGTGTTTCCAACATGTTAAGAAATCAAACTTGTTAAGACTTGATTAATTGAAATAGGTTTCATATAGACAATTGACCACCCAAGTTGACCGGTGATTCACGAACGTTAAAACTTGTAAAAACTATACGATGACATATATATGGTTATATATATAGTTAACATGATTTTATTATAAGTACGTATCTCATTAGGTATTTTAACAATAAGTTATATACATAAAAATGAGACTATTAAATTAAGAAACTCGAAAACGATATATATAACGATTATCATTATAACAACGTCTTACTAGGTACATATGAATCATATTAAGATATTGATACACTTGGTTAATTATGTTAAATGATAAGTAAATATATTATTAAGTTTATTAACAATGAAATACATATGTAAAAATAAGACTACTAACTTAATGATTTTGAAACGAGAAATATATGTAACGATTATCGTTGTAACGACATTTAACTGTATATATATCATACTAAGATATATTATATATCATAATATCATGATAATATAACAATTTAACATCTCATTTTTTATAATAAACAATGGGTTAACAACATTTAACAAGATCGTTAACCTAAAGGTTTCAAAACAACATTTACATGTAATGACTAACGATGACTTAACGACTCAGTTAAAATGTATATACACGTAGTGTTTTAATATGTATTCATACACTTTTGAAAGACTTCAAGACACTTATCAAAATACTTCTACTTAACAAAAATGCTTACAATTACATCCTCGTTCAGTTTCATCAACAATTCTACTCGTATGCACCCGTATTCGTACTCGTACAATACACAGCTTTTAGATGTATGTACTATTGGTATATACACTCCAATGATCTGCTCTTAGCAGCCCATGTGAGTCACCTAACACATGTGGGAACCATCATTTGGCAACTATCGTGAAATATCTCATAAAATTACAAAAATATGAGTAATCATTCATGACTTATTTACATGAAAACAAAATTACATATCCTTTATATCTAATCCATACACCAACGACCAAAAACACCTACAAACACTTTCATTCTTCAATTTTCTTCATCTAATTGATCTCTCTCAAATTCTATCTTCAAGTTCAAAGTGTTCTTCATAAATTCCAAAAGTTCTAGTTTCATAAAATCAAGAATACTTCCAAGATTGCAAGTTTACTTCCAAGTTTTCTAAATCCATTCCAAGTAATCATCCAAGATCAAGAAACCTTTGTTACTTACAGTAGGTTATCTTTCTAATACAAGGTAATAATCATAATCAAACTTTAATTTAATTTCTATAACTATAACAATCTTATTTCGAGTGGAAATCTTACTTGAAATTGTTTTCGTGTCATGATTCTGCTTCAAGAACTTTCAAGCCATCCAAGGATCCTTTGAAGCTAGATCCATTTTTCACATTTCCAGTAGGTTTATCCAAGGAACTTGAGGTAGTAATGATGTTCATAACATCATTCGATTCATACATATAAAGCTATCTTATTCGAAGGTTTAAACTTGTAATCGCTAGAACATAGTTTAGTTAATTCTAAACTTGTTCGCAAATAAAAGTTAATCCCTCTAACTTGACTTTTAAAATCAACTAAACACATGTTCTATATCTATATGATATGCTAACTTAATGATTTAAAACCTGAAAACACGAAAAACACCGTAAAACCGGATTTACGCCGTCGTAGTAACACCGCGGGCTGTTTTGGGTTAGTTAATTAAAAACTATAATGAACTTTGATTTAAAAGTTGTTATTCTGGAAAAATGATTTTTATTATGAACATGAAACTATATCCAAAAATCATGGTTAAACTCAAAGTGGAAGTATGTTTTCTAAAATGGTCATCTAGACGTCGTTCTTTCGACTGAAATGACTACCTTTACAAAAACGACTTGTAACTTATTTTTCTGACTATAAACCTATACTTTTTCTGTATATATATATATATATATATATATATATATATATATATATATATATATATATATATATATATATATATATATATATATATATATATATATGATTCATAAAATAGAGTTCAATATGAAACCATAGCAATTTGATTCACTCAAAACGGATTTAAAATGAAGAAGTTATGGGTAAAACAAGATTGGATAATTTTTCTCATTTTAGCTACGTGAAAATTGGTAACAAATCTATTCCAACCATAACTTAATCAACTTGTATTGTATATTATGTAATCTTGAGATACCATAGACACGTATACAATGTTTCGACCTATCATGTCGACACATCTATATATATTTCGGAACAACCATAGACACTCTATATGTGAATGTTGGAGTTAGCTATACAGGGTTGAGGTTGATTCCAAAATATATATAGTTTGAGTTGTGATCAATACTGAGATACGTATACACTGGGTCATGGATTGATTCAAGATAATATTTATCGATTTATTTCTGTACATCTAACTGTGGACAACTAGTTGTAGGTTACTAACGAGGACAGCTGACTTAATAAACTTAAAACATCAAAATGTATTAAAAGTGTTGTAAATATATTTTGAACATACTTTGATATATATGTATATATTGTTATAGGTTCGTGAATCAACCAGTGGCCAAGTCTTACTTCCCGACGAAGTAAAAATCTGTAAAAGTGAGTTATAGTCCCACTTTTTAGATCTAATATTTTTGGGATGAGAATACATGCAGGTTTTATAAATGATTTACAAAATAGACACAAGTACGTGAAACTACATTCTATGGTTGAATTATCGAAATCGAATATGCCCCTTTTTATTAAGTCTGGTAATCTAAGAATTAGGGAACAGACACCCTAATTGACGCGAATCCTAAAGATAGATCTATTGGGCCTAACAAACCCCATCCAAAGTACCGGATGCTTTAGTACTTCGAAATTTATATCATGTCCGAAGGGTGTCCCGGAATGATGGGGATATTCTTATATATGCATCTTGTTAATGTCGGTTACCAGGTGTTCACCATATGAATGAGTTTTATCTCTATGTATGGGATGTGTATTGGAATATGAAATCTTGTGGTCTATTGTTACGATTTGATATATATATATATATATATATATATATATATATATATATATATATATATATATATATATATATATATATATATATAGGTTAAACCTATAACTCACCAACATTTTTGTTGACGTTTAAAGCATGTTTATTCTCAGGTGAATACTAAGAGCTTCCGCTATTGCATACTAAAATAAGGACAAGATTTGGAGTCCATGTTTGTATGATATTGTGTAAAAACTGCATTCAAGAAACTGATTTCGATGTAACATATTTGTATTGTAAACCATTATGTAATGGTCATGTATAAACAGGATATTTTAGATTATCATTATTTGATAATCTACGTAAAGCTTTTTAAACCTTTATTTATGAAATAAAGGTTATGGTTTGTTTTAAAAATGAATGCAGTCTTTGAAAAACGTCTCATATAGAGGTCAAAACCTCGCAACGAAATCAATTAATATGGAACGTTTTTAATCAATAAGAACGGGACATTTCAATATCGACCCATCTATATATATATATTTTGGAACAACCATAGACACTCTATATGCAGTAATGTTGGAGTTAGCTATACAGGGTTGAGGTTGATTCCAAAATATTATATACTTTGAGTTGTGATCTAGCCCGAGGCTTGTATACACGAGGTCGTGGATTGATTCGAGATAATATATTGCTTTGTTTCTGTACATCTAACTGTGGACAACTAGTTGTAGGTTACTAACGAGGACAGCTAACTTAATGAACTTAAAACAGCAAAACGTATTAAAAATGTTGTAAATATATTTTGAACATACTTTGATATATATGTACATATTTGTTATAGGTTCGTGAATCGACCAGTGGCCAAGTCTTACTTCCCGATGAAGTAAAAATCTGTGAAAGTGAGTTATAGTCCCACTTTTAAAATCTAATATTTTGGGATGAAAATACATGTAGTTTTATAAATGTTTTACGAAATAGACACAAGTAAATGAAACTACATTATATGGGTGAATGATCGAAGCCGAATATGCCCCTTTTGCTTGGTAACCTAAGAATTAGTAAACCGATCTACTAATTGACGTGAATCCTAAAGATAGATCTATTGGGCCTAACGAACACCATCCAAAGTACCGGATGCTTTAGTACTTCTAGTTGTTTTATCATGTCCGAAGAATTTCCCCGAATGATAGGGGATATTCTTATATGCATCTTGTTAATGTCGGTTACCAGGTGTTCACCATATGAATGATTTTTATCTCTATGAATGGGATGTATATTGAAATATGAAATCTTGTGGTCTATTATTATGATTTGATAATATATAGGTTAAACCTATAACTCACCAACATTTTTGTTAACGTTTTAAGCATGTTTATTTTTAGGTGATTATTAAGAGCTTTCGCTGTTGCATACAAAAATAAGGACAAGATTTGGAGTCCATGCTTGTATGATATTGTGTAAAAACTGCATTCAAGAAACTTATTTTTGATGTAATATATTTTTATTGTAAACCATTATGTAATGGTCGTGTGTAAACGGTATATTTTAGATTATCATTAATTGATAATCTATGTAATGCTTTTTAAACCTTTATCGATAAAATAAAGGTTATGATTATTTTAAAAATGAACGCAGTCTTTGTAAAACGTCTCATATAGAGGTCAAAACCTCGCGACAAAATTAATTAATATGGAACGTTTATAATCAATATGAACGGGACATTTCAGCTAGCAAACTTGGAAGTGTTGTTGGTGTGTTCCTGAGTAGTTATTTTATAACTTGGTTTATGTATGGATTTATGAACTAGATTGAGCTAAATTTTGATGAAGATGATGAAGAACACTTAGAACAATGGAAGAACACTTGAGAGAGAGTAGTTTGATGCATGAAAGTTGAAATGAAAATGTGTTTGTGTGTGAGCTCTTTCACGTGAATATGGGGTTCCCATATAGGCTCCATTAGTTTGTTATTTTGTGAGATATTTCATGCTAGATGTTAAATGATGGTTCCCACATGGTTAGGTGACTCACATGGGCTGCTAAGATCTAATCATTGGAGTGTATATACTAATAGTAAATATATTTAGAAGCTGTGTATTGTACGAGTACAAATACGAGTGTATACGAGTAGAATTGTTGATGAAAATGAATGAGGTTGTAATTGTAAGCATTTTTGTTAAATAGAAGTACTTTGATAAGTGTCTTGAAGTCTTTCAAAAGTGTATGAATACATATCAAAACACTACATGTATATACATTTTAACTGAGTCGTTAAGTCATCGTTAGTCGTTACATGTAAGTGTTGTTTTGAAACCTTTAGGTTAACGATCTTGTTAAATGTTGCTAACCCATTGTTTATTATATCAAATGAGATGTTAAATTATTACCTTAACATGATATCATGATGTATTAATATATCTTAATATGATATATATACATTAAATGTCGTTACAACGATAATCGTTACATATATGTCTCGTTTCGAAATCATTAAGTTAGTAGTCTTGTTTTTACATATGTAGTTCATTGTTAATACACTTAATGACATGATTACTTATCATTTATCATGATTAAACATAGTGTATCAATATCTTAATATGATTCATATGTATTTAGTAAGACGTTGTTATAACGATAATCGTTATATATATCGTTTTCGAGTTTCTTAATTCAATAGTCTCATTTTTATGTATATAACTCATTGTTAAAATACCTAATGAGATACTTATTTATCATAATATCATCTTAACTATATATATAACCATATATATGTCATCATTTAGTTTTTACAAGTTTTAACGTTCGTGAATCACCGGTCAACTTGGGTGGTCAATTGTCTATATAAAACCTATTTCAATTAATCAAGTCTTAACAAGTTTGATTGCTTAACATGTTGGAAACAATTAATCATGTAATTATCAAATTCATTAAATATATATAAACATGGAAAAGTTCGGGTCACTACAACTGTTTCCGAAGTCAATTTCATGGTAGCTGTTGTTGTAGGAAAATTCTGCTAACGGTAGATGTCGATCCCAACTGTTTCCGAAATCAATACCATATGCTCGTAGCATGTCTTCAAGCATTTGTATTGTAGCGACCCCGACAAATCGTCAAATGACGGCGTCATCTACGTATGGTCCCATTACATGGTCGTAAGTCTTTATAACAAAGTTTGACCGAAAAATATGTCGCATTCATTTCATAAATAAGGATGTTTCAAAGTTTACAAAAGTAGTTTCCATAACAAGTACATAACAATGTTTAAAGTTTGTATGAAACACGTGCGACACAACTAAAAGTAGTCAAAAAGACGCTCCACGTATGCAAGTATACTCGACATCCAATGCAAGTATCAGAAAGTATGAGCGGAAGCATGTATCACCTAAGTTCAAGGACCTGAGAAAAACATAGAGAATCTGTCAACGAAAACGTTGGTGAAATCATAGGATTAAATAAGTAAGTGAGTAAAAGTAAGTTGAACCACAAGATTTGCAACATCGATAAAGTCATAGTACATTCTAAAAGTTAATATTCACGAGCACTCAATTATCAAAGCTTAACATTCCGTCCGTTGAACCCCGTAATAATAGTGTTAGAACATACACTGTTTCCCGAAAATATATTTCACCCGTAGACGGTAGCGAACCGTCCGAAGTGAGGGTTTGTCAAACCCATATGGCCATATAACATAAGTTATCGCTTACACCATCTGATGTAACTAATGATAATCGAATTGAGGATTTGTGTTCAAACTCGTATGTAGAATGTTTGTTTTCCCTGTACTTATGTTCACGTAGTTTAAAAGAACGTTTATGTTTTCTCATCCCAAAAGTAAGTTCAAAAGAGTAAAAGTGGGACTATGATCTCACCTTGTATGCACGAACCAAAAAGTACTTCGACAAGTAACGTGTGCAAAGAACAATGCTAGTCTTGACCTAAACAAATAGGTTGTATCAATAACGATAGTCACGAAGGATCAAAGATGTTCAATTAGTCCTATGGCTCAATACGACTCGATTAATATAGCATGTGAATCAAATCATCAAGTTTCATGCAAGACACAAGTATAAAAGCATGTTAGAAAGATTGCACAAATATTTGGTTAAGTTTGATTAAAAGTCAACTTGGTCGGGTCAAAGTCAATGAAAAAGTCAACATGTTCGGGTCGGGTCCCGAACTATTTTTCTGAGGTTTTTAATCATATATGAGCATGTTAGAACAAGTTTCATGTGAATCGGAGGTCCGTAGTATGCCAAACATTTTTCGTATTTTGGACATGGAGGTCAGAACCTGACCACGGCATATGCCGCGCCGCGGCCAGGGGTGTCGCGCCGCGACATTAGGCGTGGCCTGGTACCTGGTCAGTTTCAAATGTTCAAGTCTTGGTCAAAACTTCAAACAACCATAAAACGCAAACCGTAAACAACTAGAAGGCGTATCTTATACCGTTGGAAAGCTCTTTTGACAAGGAACACAACTAAACATGTATCATCAATCAAAAACATCATTTTCAACAACCGATTTCTCGTCAAGTGATCAATAAAAGTCTATTTTCAAATTTTCAAGTTCATCAAATGCATTTTGAGTTTCGGGAATCCAATTCTCACATATGATATGCCGTTTTGAAGGTAATGAGGCATACATTACAACTAAACACTAACAATTAACATTCCATGGCATTCAAGCATCCAAAAATTCATGTCAAGAACCATCAAACCCTAGTCAAACATCTCAAAATCAATAATCATGCTTTTGAAGTTTTATTAATCAACCTACACATCAAATTGAAGCTAGTGATACTAGGAACACAATTAGAACATGAACTTTTAACATCTAACAACATATGATCATCCAAAATTCAAGAACAACACACCAAAAGTCAAGTTCATGCTAGTTATACTAAAACAACGAGATCGAGCATACAAATTACATACACGACATCACAATGAGCCATAGACACTAACTAACACCATTTCAAGTCAAAAACACGAATTTAGAGAAATCTAGAGTTTTAGAAATGTTACCCAAACGAGATGAAGTTGGTACCAAAATGAAGAGGATGAAGAGAGGATCACGAATATGTAATTTATTTTGTTGTAAGCCTCCTAGATTGAATTTAGATGATGATTGAATGAATTTGGAAATTGGGTGTGTGTTCTTGCTAGAGAGAAAGAGAGAGAGATGGAGATGATAATGAATGGGTGAAAGGGGTTTGACCCTTTGACCTAGTCAAGGGTTTGATCCCTTGTCAAGTTTAGTCCCTCAACTTTCGTTCGGGTGCGTGAATTACCTAAACGAGATAATTTAAAACGCGCATCAACGGGAGATGTTATAAACATATAACGGAGTTTAAATTAGTATAACGTAAAAGTAAATGGAAAAAGGCGGGATGTTACATTACCTACTCCTTAAAAGAAATTTCGTCCCGAAATTTAAGTAGGCGTAGTAGTCGTTGTTTCTTCCTCGAGATCTTGCGTTTCTGAATTCACGAATAGATGAGGATACTTCCTTTGCATTTGATCTTGTCTTTCCCAAGTAAACTCGGGTCCCCTTTTGGCATTCCAACGGACTTTAACAATCGGGATTCGGCTTTGTTTCAATGTCTTGACGGAGGTGTCCACAATTTCAACCGGTTCCTCCACAAAATGAAGTTTGTCATCAATAGTAAGTTCCTCGAGAGGGATGATGATATCGGGTTCGGCAAGACACTTTTTCAAGTTAGATACATGGAAGGTAGGATGAACGGAACTCAGTTGAGGCGGAAGATCTAAACGATAAGCAACGGTTCCAATACGCTCCAAGATTTCGAAAGGACCAATATACCGCGGATTTAGCTTCCCGCATTTCCCAAAACGGATTACACCTTTCCAAGGTGCGACTTTTAACATGACGCGGTCACCGACTTGAAATTCAAGATCGTTGCGTCGTTTGTCGGTATAGCTCTTTTGATGACTTCGGGCCGTCCTAAGCCTATCTCGGATTTGAACGATTTTCTCGGTGGTTTCGTGAATGAGCTCGGGTCCGGTGATTTGCACGTCGCCTACCTCGGCCCAACAAAGAGGTGAATGACATTTTCGGCCGTATAGCGCTTCAAAAGGTGCGGCTTTAATACTCGCGTGATAACTATTGTTATAAGAGAACTCGGCGAGAGGTAAGTGCTTGTCCCAAGCTTTTCCAAAATCAATCACGCAAGCTCGTAACATGTCCTCCAAGGTTTGAATTGTACGTTCGCTTTGTCCATCGGTTTGAGGATGATATGCGGTGCTCATGTCTAAACGCGTTCCCAACGCTTCTTGCAAGGTACGCCAAAATCTAGAAACAAAACGGCCATCTCGGTCGGAGATAATCGATAAAGGTACACCGTGTCGGGCTACGATTTCTTTAATGTAAAGTTGCGCAAGTTTCTCCATTTTGTCGGTCTCCTTCATGGCAAGAAAGTGTGCGGATTTGGTGAGACGGTCAACAATAACCCAAATGGTATCATAACCGCCCGTCGTTTTTGGTAGTTTGGTGATAAAATCCATCGTTATTCTTTCCCACTTCCATTGCGGGATCTCGGGTTGTTGAAGTAGTCCGGACGGTCTTTGGTGTTCGGCTTTGACTTTGGAACATGTCAAACAATTGGAAACATAAGTAGCTACGTCCCTTTTGATGTTCGGCCACCAATATTGTTGTTTAAGGTCGTGGTACATCTTATTGGCACCGAGGTGGATCGAGTATCGTGACTTATGGGCTTCATCTAAAATGAGACTTCGTAGGTTCCCATAACTAGGCACCCAAATCCTTCCGGCGAAATATCGGAGTCCGGTTTCCTTAGTTTCGAATCGAGAGACGAGAATGTTCAAGAGTTCGTGTGAAACGTTTTCATCCTTGAGAGCCTCATCTTGGGCTACCCGAATTTGGCTATTAAGGTTGGTGTGGATGGTGATGTTTAAGGCTCGGACACGAAGAGGCACCGCTCTTTCCTTTCGACTTAAGGCATCGGCCACTACATTTGCCTTTCCGGGGTGGTAACGAAGCTCGCAATTATAATCGTTCAAGGTCTCAATCCACCTTCGTTGTCTCATGTTTAGTTGCTTTTGATCGAAGATATGTTGGAGACTTTTGTGATCGGTAAAGATGGTACTTTTGGTACCAAGAAGATGATGTCTCCATAACTTAAGTGCAAAGATGACGGCACCGAGTTCAAGATCATGTGTCGTGTAGTTTCGTTCGTGGACTTTGAGTTGTCGAGAGGCATAAGCAATGACTTTCTTTCGTTGCATTAATACGCATCCATAACCGTTTTTCGAGGCATCACAATATACAACAAAATCATCATTGCCTTCGGGAAGTGACAAGATAGGAGCGGTGGTTAGCTTAGTTTTCAAGATTTGAAAAGCGGTTTCTTGTTCGGATGACCAAATGAACTTTCGGTCCTTGTGAGTTAACGCGGTTAAAGGGCGAGCGATTAAGGAAAAGTCCTTGATGAATTTACGATAGTATCCGGCGAGACCCAAGAATTGACGAATTTGAGTAGGAGTAGTAGGAGCCTCCCATTTACTAATGGCTTCGATTTTCGCGGGATCGACTTTAATGCCTTGATCACTTACAACATGACCGAGGAATTGAACTTCCTTCAACCAAAATTCACACTTGGAGAATTTGGCATAAAGTCGTTCTTGTCTCAAGAGTTCAAGCACAAGTCGGAGATGTTGTTCGTGCTCTTCTTCATTTTTAGAATAGATCAATATATCATCGATGAACACAATAACGAATTTATCGAGATACGGTTTGCACACGCGGTTCATAAGATCCATGAACACCGCCGGTGCGTTAGTGAGACCAAATGGCATGACGAGGAATTCATAACTACCATAACGAGTCCGGAAAGCGGTTTTGGAGACATCTTCCCCCTTAACCCTTAATTGATGATAACCCGAGCGGAGATCGATTTTCGAATATACACAAGACCCTTGTAGTTGATCAAAGAGGTCATCGATGCGAGGAAGAGGATACCGGTTCTTAACCGTCAATTTATTTAGTTCGCGATAATCAATGCACATTCGTAGGGATCCGTCTTTCTTTTTAACAAACAAAATCGGAGCGCCCCAAGGTGAGTGGCTAGGTTGGATAAAACCACGGTCAAGTAGTTCTTGGATTTGACTTTGCAATTCTTGCATTTCGGATGGAGCAAGTCTATACGGTGCACGTGCTACGGGTGCGGCTCCCGGAACAAGATCGATTTGGAATTCAACCGGTCGATGAGGTGGAAGACCCGGCAATTCGTCGGGAAATACATCGGAAAAGTCACTAACAATTGGCACATCTTCGATGCGCTTTTCGTCGGCCTCGACTTTCTTAACGTGAGCAAGAATCGCGAAACAACCCTTGCGAAGTAGCTTTCGAACTTTCAGGCACGAAACGAGATTGAGTCCGGTGCAATTTTTGTCGCCATAGACAATCAATGGTTCACCATTCTCGATAGGAAATCGGATTGCGTGAAGATCGCAAAGAATGTGAGATTTATTTTTGACCATCCAATTCATACCGATTATTACATCAAAACTCCCTAATTCCATGGGTATCAAGTCAATTTCAAATTCCTTACCCAAAATGTTCAAAGTACACCCCCGGTAATATGTGTCGGCACTTAAGAGTTTTCCGTCGGCCACTTCGATGGAATAAGTAGTATCTAAAGGGTGTGGTGGAGTGCAAAGGGTAGGAGCCAAAGTCTTAGACACAAAACATTTATCGGCACCCGAATCGAATAAGAAAGTAACATAAGAGTTGTTGAGAAGAAACGTACCCGTGACTAGTTCATTGTCATCTCGGGCTTCCTCGGTGTTGATGTTAAAGGCTCGGCCTCGGTTGTTGGGGTTGGCTTTCTTTTTCGGGCATTCGTTCTTATAATGGCCCGTTTGGCCACATTCGTAACAAGTGACCATTTTTGGAGGATTGGGCCCCTTTCGAGCAACGGGGGCGGCGCTTGTGCAATTGTTGGCCCTATGACCAACACCTTGGCAACGGTGACAAACTAGCTTGTTACATTCGCCGTGATGATGCTTGTGGCATTTGTTGCAAAAAGGTAAGTTTCCGACATAACCCTTCTTGCCGTCGTTGTTGAAAGGCTTTTTGGTGAAGGTGTTGTTGTTGTAGTTGTTGATGGAGTGGCTTCCCATTTCCTTTTGTTGCCACCCGACTTGTCCTAGGCCTTAGGAGCTGGCACTACGATTTCGTCAACCGTTTCGATTAATTGGCGGGCCATGTTCATAGCGGCTTGATGAGTAGCGGGTTTGGAAGACATCACCCCTTGTTTGATGCTTTTTGGAAGACCGTGCATGTAGAGCTCAATCCTTTGAGATTCGGGGTTAACGAGACTAGGACACATCAAAGATAGTTCGGCGAAGCGTAGATTGTAAGCCTTAAGATCGTTCCCGACCGCCTTCAAAGTTCTTAGCTCTTGCTCGAGTTTTCGGGTTTCTTCACGCGGAAAGTATTCAACAATCATCTTTTCCTTCAAATCGGCCCAAGAAAGGGCGTGAGCTTCATCGGTCCCCACCGATTGAACATAGGTGTTCCACCAAGTTAGAGCAACACCGGAGAAAGTGTGGGTGGAGTATTTGACCTTATCTTGGTCTCGACATCCGCTTATACTAAAGACGGCCTCCATTTGTTCAAACCAACGAGTAAGCACAACCGGTCCCCCGGTTCCATCATAAGTGTGAGGTTTGCACCCCATGAAAGCTTTGTAGGAGCACCCTTCGCTAGAGTTACCGGCTCCTTGGTTATTGTTGTTGTGGTTGGTGTTATTGTTGTTGTTAGACGAGTGACCGGCCATGGCCGCATCCACGGCGGTGGCTATCATGCGTTGTAAGGCTTGTTCGGGAGTTTCATTGCGTCGTACACGGCGAGGAGGCATTGTTCCTTCAAAACAAAAGAATACCGTTGGTTAGTATTCTAAATAATACTAACCGTGATATGGAATAAAGATAGAGAGAAAATTATCCTTGACCCGCCTTAAATTCTTTATGTCATAATGTTGGAATGTTCATATGTGTCACCGTAATATAATCCCGGAAATTATATTACCCTAACTCATATGTGCATGCGACATTACTTCATATAGTCAAGGTGGCGTGCCAATTTAATTATACAACGCGAGATTAAGATAGAATAAGAGTAGATATGAGTAAGAGAGTTCGAGTATAAATGCACAAGTAGTCAAGTAATTCCTATGTCAAGTCTATATGCCGGTTGTAGTCTAGACTCACCAATGTACCCTATGACTCGGGGTTGACACTAATGAACTCTAAATCCCTACAACCTGGCTCTGATACCACTTGTAGCGACCCCGAAAAATCGTCAAATGACGGCGTCATCTACGTATGGTCCCATTACATGGTCGTAAGTCTTTATAACAAAGTTTGACCGAAAAATATGTCGCATTCATTTCATAAATAAGGATGTTTCAAAGTTTACAAAAGTAGTTTCCATAACAAGTACATAACAATGTTTAAAGTTTGTATGAAACACGTGCGACACAACTAAAAGTAGTCAAAAAGACGCTCCACGTATGCAAGTATACTCGACATCCAATGCAAGTATCAGAAAGTATGAGCGGAAGCATGTATCACCTAAGTTCAAGGACCTGAGAAAAACATAGAGAATCTGTCAACGAAAACGTTGGTGAAATCATAGGTTTAAATAAGTAAGTGAGTAAAAGTAAGTTGAACCACAAGATTTGCAACATCGATAAAGTCATAGTACATTCTAAAAGTTAATATTCACGAGCACTCAATTATCAAAGCTTAACATTCCGTCCGTTGAACCCCGTAATAATAGTGTTAGAACATACACTGTTTCCCGAAAATATATTTCACCCGTAGACGGTAGCGAACCGTCCGAAGTGAGGGTTTGTCAAACCCATATGGCCATATAACATAAGTTCTCGCTTACACCATCTGATGTAACTAATGATAATCGAATTGAGGATTTGTGTTCAAACTCGTATGTAGAATGTTTGTTTTCCCTGTACTTGTGTTCACGTAGTTTAAAAGAACGTTTATGTTTTCTCATCCCAAAAGTAAGTTCAAAAGAGTAAAAGTGGGACTATGATCTCACCTTGTATGCACGAACCAAAAAGTACTTCGACAAGTAACGTGTGCAAAGAACAATGCTAGTCTTGACCTAAACAAATAGGTTATATCAATAACGATAGTCACGAAGGATCAAAGATGTTCAATTAGTCCTATGGCTCAATACGACTCGATTAATATAGCATGTGAATCAAATCATCAAGTTTCATGCAAGACACAAGTATAAAAGCATGTTAGAAAGATTGCACAAATATTTGGTTAATTTTGATTAAAAGTCAACTTGGTCGGGTCAAAGTCAACGAAAAAGTCAACATGTTCGGGTCGGGTCCCGAACTATTTTTCTGAGGTTTTTAATCATATATGAGCATGTTAGAACAAGTTTCATGTGAATCGGAGGTCCGTAGTGTGCCAAACATTTTTCGTATTTTGGACATGGAGGTCAGAACCTGACCACGGCATATGCCGCGCCGCGGCCAGGGGTGTCGCGCCGCGACATTAGGCGTGGCCTGGTACCTGGTCAGTTTCAAATGTTCAAGTCTTGGTCAAAACTTCAAACAACCATAAAACGCAAACCGTAAACAACTAGAAGGCGTATCTTATACCGTTGGAAAGCTCTTTTGACAAGGAACACAACTAAACATGTATCATCAATCAAAAACATCATTTTCAACAACCAATTTCTCGTCAAGTGATCAATAAAAGTCTATTTTCAAATTTTCAAGTTCATCAAATGCATTTTGAGTTTCGGGAATCCAATTCTCACATATGATATGCCGTTTTGAAGGTAATGAGGCATACATTACAACTAAACACTAACAATTAACATTCCATGGCATTCAAGCATCCAAAAATTCATGTCAAGAACCATCAAACCCTAGTCAAACATCTCAAAATCAATAATCATGCTTTTGAAGTTTTATTAATCAACCTACACATCAAATTGAAGCTAGTGATACTAGGAACACAATTAGAACATGAACTTTTAACATCTAACAACATATGATCATCCAAAATTCAAGAACAACACACCAAAAGTCAAGTTCATGCTAGTTATACTAAAACAACGAGATCGAGCATACAAATTACATACACGACATCACAATGAGCCATAGACACTAACTAACACCATTTCAAGTCAAAAACACGAATTTAGAGAAATCTAGAGTTTTAGAAATGTTACCCAAACGAGATGAAGTTGGTACCAAAATGAAGAGGATGAAGAGAGGATCACGAATATGTAATTTATTTTGCTGTAAGCCTCCTAGATTGAATTTAGATGATGATTGAATGAATTTGGAAATTGGGTGTGTGTTCTTGCTAGAGAGAAAGAGAGAGAGATGGAGATGATAATTAATGGGTGAAAGGGGTTTGACCCTTTGACCTAGTCAAGGGTTTGATCCCTTGTCAAGTTTAGTCCCTCAACTTTCGTTCGGGTGCGTGAATTACCTAAACGAGATAATTTAAAACGCGTATCAACGGGAGATGTTATAAACATATAATGGAGTTTAAATTAGTATAACGTAAAAGTAAATGGAAAAAGGCGGGATGTTACATGTATCGTCCTCTCGCTCTGCCCATCAGTTTGTGGATGATAGGCAGTACTCATGTCTAGACGAGTTCCTAATGCTTGCTATAATGTCTGCCAGAATCTTGAATAAATCTGCCATCCCTATCAGATATAATAGAGATTGGTATTCCATTTCAGGAGACGACTTCCTTCAAATACAATCGTGCTAACTTCTCCATCTTGTCATCTTCTCTTATTGGTAGGAAGTGTGCTGATTTGGTGAGACGATCAACTATTACCCAAATAGTATCAAAACCACTTGCAGTCCTTGGCAATTTAGTGATGAAATCCATGGTAATGTTTTCCCATTTCCATTCCGGGATTTCGGGTTATTGAAGTAGACCTGATGGTTTCTGATGCTCAGCTTTGACCTTAGAACACGTCAAACATTCTCCTACGTATTTAGCAACATCGGCTTTCATAACCGGCTACCAAAAATGTTTCTTGAGATCCTTGTACATCTTCCTCGTTCCAGGATGTATTGAGTATCTGGTTTTATGAGCTTCTCTAAGTACCATTTCTCTCATATCTCCAAATTTTGGTACCTGAATCCTTTCAGCCCTATACCGGGTTCTGTCTTCCCGAATATTAAGATGCTTCTCTGATCCTTTGGGTATTTCATCCTTTAAATTTCTCTCTTTTAAGACTCCTTGTTGCGCCTCCTATATTTGAGTAGTAAGGTTAGTGTGAATCATTATATTCATAGCTTTTACTCGAATGGGTTCTCTGTCCTTTCTGCTCAAGAAGTTGGCTACCACATTTGCCTTCCCCGGGTAATAACGAATCTCAAAGTCGTAATCATTCAGCAATTCAATCCATCTGCGCTGCCTCATGTTCAGTTGTTTCTGATTAAATATGTGTTGAAGACTTTTGTGGTCGGTATATATAATACCTTTGACCCCATATAAGTAGTGCCTCCAAGTCTTTAATGCAAAAACAACCGCGCCTAATTCCAAATCATGCGTTGTATAATTCTGCTCGTGAATCTTCAATTGTCTAGAAGCATAAGCAATTACTTTCGTTCGTTGCATTAATACACAATCGAGACCTTGCTTTGAGGCGTCACAATATATCACAAAATCATCATTCCCTTCAGGTAATGACAATATCGGTGCTGTAGTTAACTTTTTCTTCAACAATTGAAACGCTTTTTCTTGTTCATCTTTCCATTCAAATTTCCTCCCTTTATGCGTTAATGTAGTCAAGGGTTTTGCTATTTTGAAAAAATCTTGGATGAATCTCCTGTAATAACCAGCTAGCCCTAAAAATTGGCGTATGTGTTTCGGAGTTTTCGGAGTTTCCCACTTTTCAACGGTTTCAATCTTTGCTGGATCCACCTGAATACCTTCTTTGTTCACTATATGACCGAGGAATTGAACTTCTTCCAACCAAAATGCACACTTTGAAAACTTACCGTATAGTTTTTCTTTTCTCAGCAACTCTAGCACTTTTCTCAAATGTTCTTCGTGCTCTTGATCATTCTTCGAGTAAATAAGTATGTCATCGATGAAAACAATGACAAACTTGTCAAGATATGGCCCACACACTCGGTTCATGAGGTCCATGAACACAGATGGTGCGTTAGTCAATCCAAACGGCATAATCATAAACTCGTAATGACCGTAACGCATCCTAAAAGCAGTCTTTGGAATATCATCCTCCTTCACCCGCATTTGATGATATCCAGAACGTAAATCGATCTTCGAATAAATAGACGAGCCTTGTAGTTGATCAAATAAGTCATCGATTCTCGGTAGTGGGTAGCGGTTCTTGATGGTAAGTTTGTTCAACTCTCGGTAGCTGATACACAACCTGAATGTACCATCTTTCTTCTTGACAAACAAAACAGGAGCTCCCCATGGTGATGTGCTTGGTCGAATGAAACCACGCTCTAAAAGTTCCTGTAACTGACTTTGTAATTCTTTCATTTCACTGGGTGCGAGTCTGTATGGAGCACGAGCTATTGGTGCAGCTCCTGGTATAAGGTCTATTTAAAATTCAACGGATCGATGTGGGGGTAATCCCGGTAATTCCTTCGGAAATACATCGGAAAATTCTTTTGCGACGGGAACATCACTGATGTTCTTTTCTTCAGGTTTAACCTCCTCGATGTGTGCTAGAATGACGTAACAACATTTTCTTATTAGTTTTTGCGCCTTCAAACTACTAATAAGATTTAATTTCGCGTTGTTCTTTTCTCCGTACACCATTAAAGGTTTTCCTTTTTCACGCATAATGCGAATCGCATTTTTGTAACAAACGACCTCTGCTCTCACCTTTTTCAACCAGTCCATGCCAATTATTAAATCAAACTCCATAACTCGACTGGTATTAAATCAATTTTAAACGTTTCATCCCCTAGTTTAATTTCTCTCTCCCGACATATATTATCTGCTGAAATTAATTTACCGTTTGCTAATTCGAGTAAAAATTTACTATCCAAAGGCATCAATGGGCAACTTAATTTACCAAAAAATTCTCTGCTCATATAGCTTCTATCCGCACCCGAATCAAATAAAACATAAGCAGATTTATCGTCAATAAGAAACGTACCTGTAACAAGCTCCGGGTCTTCCTGTGCTTCTGCCGCATTAATATTGAAAACTCTTCCACGGCCCTGCCCATTAGTATTCCCCTGATTCGGGCAATTTCTAATAATGTGGCCTGGTTTTCCACATTTATAACAAACAGTGTTGGTATTACTTGCTCCGACACTATTCGTTTCGGCATTACTTGTTCCGACATTATTTGTTCCTTTAGTTCTGTTAAACTTTGGTACGTAGACCTCACACTTTGTCGTGCTATGACCATTTCTTTTACACCTGTTGCAAAATGTAGTGCAAAACCCCTGATGATTTTCTTCACACCTATGACCTGGCTGTTTTTGGTTTTTGTTGCCGTTGTTGTTATTTAGGTTGTTGTTGGGATTGTTATTATTGTTGAAACGGTTGTTGTAGTTGTTGTTGTTGGGATGTTTGTTGTAGTTATTGTTAGGATTTCGGTTATTGTTGTGATTGTTGTTGCGATTGTTGTTGCGGTTGTTGGGATAGTTGTTGCGATTGTGGTTGTAATTGTTGTTGTTGTTGTACTGGTGACTCTTGTCATCGTTTTCCTCCCACTTCCTCTTGAGTTGTTTCGTGTTGGCTTCTTCGGCCACCTACTCTTTAATTCTTCCCTCAATCTGATTTTTGAGTTTATGAGCCATTCGACTTGCCTTCTGTATAGAAGCGGGCTCGTGTGCACTCACATCTTCTTGAATCCTTACTGGTAACCCTTTTACAAATGCGTCGATCTTCTCTTCTTCATCTTCGAATGCTCCCGGACACAATATACACAACTCTGTGAATCATCGTTCATATGTGGTAACGTCGAACCCTTGTGTTCGTAATTCTCTAAGTTCTGCCTTGAGTTTATTGACTTCGTTTCTAGGACGGTACTGCTCGTTCATCAATTGCTTGAATGCCGACCACAGTAGTGTGTAAGCAGCATTTTGTCCTACCTATTCAAGACAGGTGTTCCACCACGTTAACGCAGTACCTGTGAAGGTATGCGTAGCGTACTTAACTTTATCCTCTTTAGTACACTTACTTATGGAAAACACCGATTCGACTTTCTCGGTCCACCGTTTCAATCCAATTGGTCCTTCGGTTCCATCAAATTCCAAAGGTTTGCAGGTAATGAATTCTTTGTAGGAGCATCCTACATAATTTCTCGCGCTGTTAGCTGCATTGCTAGATTCAGAGTTATTGTTGGTATGTAGCGCAGCCTGTACTGCGGCTATGTTTGCAGCAAGAAAGGTACGAAATTCCTCTTCGCTCATATTCATGGTGTGTCGAGTAGTCAATGCCATTTCCTTCAAAATAGCCAACTGAATCGAGTTAATCATACAAAATATTAAGAGTAGTCAATAGTATTTCGTAGCATAATATGAACTCATTTATAAACGCTTTTTCTTCATATTAGCGTTTTATAAGTTTAAATTTGGGTACTACCTACCCGTTAAGTTCATACTTAGTAGCTAATATACAATTCAACTACTACAATTCCATATGAAAAACTGATTATAATAATATATCACAAATAAATATTCTTCAAACTTACAACTTCGCTATATTACATATAACATGAAATATAGTACACTTTGATACAGGACAGTTTTGAAGATAAACCTAGTTAATACGCAAGTTGTTCAGCAAAGGAAATAAAGAAACGTAATTCATAAGTCCAAAAACAAGTCATGCATTCTGGTTTTACTAAGATGACTTCCCATCCTTGGTCTTGTGAAAAATAACCGTTATGACCATTGGCTAGACAGCATGTTGTAATGTCATCAAAAGGACGAGGGTTTCGTAATGTCCAACAGCCCCGTAATAATCTAAAAACCTTGTTTCTCACCCCAACTACTGAATCCGTCACTTGTGGGAAAGTTTTATTTAAAAGTTGCAATCCGATGTTCTTTTTCTCACTTTGGTAAGAAGCGAACATCACTAACCCGTAAGCATAACATGCTTCTTTATGTTGCATGTTAGAAGCTCTTTCTAATTCACGAAATCCTATGTTGGGATATGTTGAGTCAAAATAGGTTCTTAACCCGTAGCGTAAAATTGCATTTGGGTCCCCCGCATTTAACACTTAAAAGAAAACACGGCGTAACTTACGGTCTCCCCAATGTGATATACCCCACCTATCAAAAGAAATCCTTTTATAGACTAAGTCATTTCTGAAAAGTCTTTCAAATGTTTGACAAGTTAATTTCGACATAACTAATTGTGCTGATGAATTCTGAACGACTCTAGACAAGATTTCCTCAATCATATCCTCTGGTAGGTCCTCTAAAATATTCGGTTGTCTACCCTTAACGTCCATTTTGTTTTTATACTGTAAAATAGACAAGGATTAGATTCGTAAAAGATAATTAACAAACAATACAAGCAATTTTTACATAGAACATAAAAGTACAAGCACACTACAATACATATAATACACAACATGATTACAACCCTCTAATCTGAATCACTGGTTTCTTCTTCTTCGGACTTGGTTCGTTTTTCTAATTTTCTAGGAATATATGGTGTTCTTCTAATACGAGCCGTTGTTTTCTACAATGGTTTAGAAAAACCTGGTGGTTTAGAGGTTCCCGGGTTATTGTTACACTTTAGGAAATACGGACGTTGCCGATACATATAAAGTGCATCAGGGTTGGAATCAGGTTTCTCTATTTTTATACCTTTTCCCTTATTATTTTTTTTTGCTTTATTAAATTGGGTCGAGGTAATTTCTATAACATCATCGGAATCCTCATCGGGATCCGATTCATCGGAAAATTGATAATCTTCCCAATATTTTGCTTCCTTGGCGGAAACACCATTGACCATTATTAACTTTGGTCCGTTGGTTGAGGATTTTCTTTTATTTAATCGATTTACTATAGGTATCAATATTTCTTCCTCCAGAACCTCTTCTTCTTCCGGTTCCTCCTCTTCTGGTTCCTCCCCTTCCGGTTCCTCCTCTTCCGGTTCCTCCTCTTCCGGTTCCTCTTCTTCCGGTTCCTCTTCGGGAATTTGTGAATATTCCTAAAATATATTCGACTCTTCATTATTATTAATGTTGGTGAGTTATAGGTTTAACCTATATATTATCAAATCATAATAATAGACCGCAAGATTTCATATTTCAATATACATCCCATACATAGAGATAAAATTCATTCATATGGTGAACACCTGGTAACCCACATTAACAAGATGCATATAAGAATATCCCCTATCATTCCGGGAAATCCTTCGAACATGATAAAAACAACATCGAAGTACTAAAGCATCTGGTACTTTGGATGGGGTTCGTTAGGCCCAATAGATCTATCTTTAGGATTCGTGTCAATTAGTAGATCGGTTTACTAATTCTTAGGTTACCAAGCAAAAGGGGCATATTCGGCTTCGATCATTCACCCATATAATGTAGTTTCATTTACTTGTGTCTATTTCGTAAAACATTTATAAAACTGCATGTATTCTCATCCCAAAATATTAGATTTTAAAAGTGGGACTATAACTCACTTTCACAGATTTTTACTTCGTCGGGAAGTAAGACTTGGCCACTGGTCGATTCACGAACCTTTAACAAATATATACATATATATCAAAGTATGTTCAAAATATTTTTACAACATTTTTAATACGTTTTAATGTTTTTAAGTTTATTAAGTCAGCTGTCCTCGTTAGTAACCTACAAGTAGTTGTCCATAGTTAGATGTACAGAAATAAATTGATATATATTATCTTGACCCAATCCACGACCCAGTGTATACATGTCTCAGGCTAGATCACAACTCAAAGTATATATATTTTTGGAATCAACCTCAACCCTGTATAGATAACTCCAACATTACTGCATATAGAGTGTCTATGGTTGTTCCAAATAATATATATAGATGGGTCGATATGATATGTCAAAACATTTGCATACGTGTCTATGGTATCCCAAGATTACATAATATATTAGAATACATGTATAATACAATATGAGTTAGCTAGGATATGATTAATATAGATTTGTTACCAATTTTCACGTAGCTACAACAAGCAAATTTATCCAATCTTGTTTTACCCATAACTTCTTCGTTTTAAATCCGTTTTGAGTGTTTCAAGTTGCTATGGTTTCATATTGAATTTAAGTTTATGAATATAAACAGAAAAAGTATAATTTTATAGTCGAAAATACAGGTTACAGGTCGTTTTTGTAAAGGTAGTCATTTTAGTCGAAAGAACGACGTCTAGATGACCATTTTGAAAAACATACTTCCACTTTGAGTTTAACCATGATTTTTGGATATAGTTTCATGTTCATAAGAAAAATCATTTTCCCAGAAGAACAACTTTTAAATCAAAGTTTAACATATTTTTTAATTAACTAATCCAAAACAGCCCGCGGTGTTACTACGACGGCGTATATCCGGTTTTACGGTGTTTTTCGTGTTTTCAGGTTTTAAATCATTAAGTTAGCATATCATATAGATATAGAACATGTGTCTAGTTGATTTGAAAAGTCAAGTTAGAAGGATTAACTTTTGTTTGCGAACAAGTTTAGAATTAACTAAACTATGTTCTAGTGATTACAAGTTTAAACCTTCGAATAAGGTAGTTATATATATATGAATCGAATGATGTTATGAACATCATTACTACCTCAAGTTTTGTGGATACACCTACTGAAATTGAGAAAAATAGATCTAGCTTCAAAGGATCCTTGGATGGCTTGAAAGTTCTTGAAGCAGAATCATGACACGAAAACAAGTTCAAGTAAGATTTCCACTCGAAATAAGATTGTTATAGTTATAGAAATTGAATCAAAGTTTGAATATGAGTATTACCTTGTATTAGAAATATATCTTACTATAAATAAGAAAGATTTCTTGAGGTTGGATGATCACTTTACAAGATTGGAAGTAAGCTAGCAAACTTGGAAGTATTCTTGATTTTATGAAACTAGAACTTATAGAATTTATGAAGAACACTTAGAACTTGAAGATAGAACTTGAGAGAGATCAATTAGATGAAGAAAATTGAAGAATGAAAGTGTTTGTAGGTGTTTTTGGTCGTTGGTATATGGATTGGATATAAAGGATGTGTAATTTTATTTACATGTAAATAAGTCATGAATGATTACTAATATTTTTGTAATTTTATGAGATATTTCATGCTAGTTGCCAAATGATGGTTCCCACATGTGTTAGATGACTCACATGGGCTGCTAAGAGCTGATCATTGGAGTGTATATACCAATAGTACATACATCTAAAAGATGTGTATTGTACGAGTACGAATACGGGTGCATACGAGTAGAATTGTTGATGAAACTGAACGAGGATGTAATTGTAAGAATTTTTGTTAAGTAGAAGTATTTTGATAAGTGTCTTGAAGTCTTTCAAAAGTGTATGAATACATATTAAAACACTACATGTATATACATTTTAACTGAGTCGTTAAGTCATCGTTAGTCGTTACATGTAAATGTTGTTTTGAAACCTTTAGGTTAACGATCTTGTTAAATGTTGTTAACCTATTATTTATTATATCTAAAGAGATGTTAAATTATCACTTTATAATGATATTATGATATATTAATATATCTTAGTATGATATATATACAGTTAAATGTTGTTACAACGATAATCGTTACATATATGTCTCGTTTCGAAATCATTAAGTTAGCAGTCTTGTTTTTACATATGTAGTTCATTGTTAATACACTTAATGACATGTTTAATTATCATTTATCATGATTAAACATAGTGTATCAATATCTTAATATGATCCATATGTATTTAGTAAGACGTTGTTATAACGATAATCGTTATATATATCGTTTCGAGTTTCTTAATTCAATAAACTCAATTTTATGTATATAACTCATTGTTAAAATACCTAATGAGATACTTACTTATCATAATATCATGTTAACTATATATATAATCATATATATGTCATCATATAGTTTTTACAAGTTTTAACATTCGTGAATCACCGGTCAACTTGGGTGGTCAATTGTCTATATGAAACCTATTTAAATTAATCAAGTCTTAACAAGTTTGATTGCTTAATATGTTGGAAACACTTAATTATGTAAATAACAATTTCATTTAATATATATAAACATGGAAAAGTTCGGGTCACTACAACTCGAACCCGCGACCCCTCGCTAACCCGTCACCTCCCTTAACCATTCTGCTGCACCCGTTTTTCTGATTTAATACATAACCTGTTTATATTTAATCCGACTTTTCTGTTATCATCTTCTTTAATCAACACAGTCGACCAGGGATCAAATCCTTTCCACATATTAGTCTATTGTTAAATTTAGGATTTTCAAACAGATTATAAACGATTTAATTGAAGAGAATGAATTTCACAGAAAAGCAAAATTAAAATAAAATCAAAAGTTGCTGTAACCCGTTATGAACTCGATCCTTAATCCAACAATTTAGAAAGTTTTAGCTCGAGATCCCAACATGAAAAAGGTGTTAAATATTCATTAGAAACTTTAGGGACCATTAATTTGATTTAAATCGAAACAGAAAGTTCGAATTTAACTGAAGAACATATGTTGACTTTTTTTGAAACGTAACTTTGACTCGACAAATCAAAATCGATAGGTAAAATTGGACCTTGAGAATTTGCAGATAGTTTAAACGAAGGTTTTCTAATATAACTACATTTATACATTTTGAATTTGATTGCAAAAATCGAGCTTTTGGAAAATTTGTCAATAACAGAGTGTAACGAGCTGTTTAACTATTTTTGGGTTTTAAAATCAATGAATTGGGTTATTTGAAGTTGATATTTGATAAGAATGGTGAAAGAACTGAATGATTCTGAATCACATCACTGAACAATGCGTTTGTTAAATACAATTGGTGATCGACATAGTTTATTCCCCAGAACAGAAAATAATAAGAATAAAAAAAATAAAATAAAACTCTGAGATAGATGGGTAACTGAATCAAAACCTTTTTGTGATTTTTGATATCGACATGGTTTCAATTTCTCAATCAGACGAAAATAAGAACAGAAAATTTGAATAAAAGACAACAAGAACAAATCGAATTTGCTTACGTATGGTTTGTACAATTGATAAAGTGATGAAGTAATTTGGAGACATATAGTACTAATCTAATACAGTTGATTAAGATGTCTAACTGAACCCAGATATATATAGATTTTGTATTAATAAATAAATAAATATGTTAATGATAATATTATTACTAATAATAATAATAATAATTATTATATAAACAATAATAATAATAATATTAACAACTATGAATATAATAATAATCAGTATTAAGAATGACTGAATTTATAATATTAAAGATAAATTGTATTATTTTTGTGATAATGATTTTATTAATACTGGTAATTAAAATAATTATTAATAACACTCTTAAATATGATATTATTAATGATAATAATAATAATTTGTATTATCATTATAATAGTATTTATAATATTAATAATAATTTTTAATGGTAATTATTAAAATAATGATTATGATAATCTTAATTAAAATTAGAATTTTTATCACTAATTATAATAGTACTGATATTAATATTATTATTAATATTTATTTTAATAATATTGCAACTATATTTTACTTTGTAAGTATATATAAATATTAAATATTATTAACTATACATATCAAATACTTATATGATATATATTAAATATTTACACATATTCAATGTTTAATATTTATACATGTTATATATTATACTATGCATACAATCACTAATTATGTATATCAATCATATATACATATATATTTCAACTACTACATATTTTAATTGTGTTTTAAGTTTTCTTTTATAATATCTAATCACCTAATAATCTTTTATAATATCTAATCACCTAATAGTTTATTAATCTATTTATAATATAGTTATTTACATGTATAGTTATTTATATATAAACATTTCTATTTACGATTAAAGGCTCGTGAATCATCGAAAATAGTCAATGGGTAATAGAATGTATGAACATAGTTTAAAATCATTGAGATTTAACTTAACAACTCTGCTTATCATGTCGAAAAAATATTAAGATTAAAGTTTAAATTTGATCGGAATTTTTCGGGTCGTCACAATACAAAACATTCATGTAGGTCTTTATTCTCATTTCGATATAGTAGAAAAATAATTTATACATGCATGTATTCTTTACTTCGAATCCTGTTGGACACATCATATTTATTGCTCGATAGTATGCAATGGGTGGCTAGTTATCTTCAGGTAGCAATTCGTGCAATAACTCTAAAAGGCTTGTGAAACTTTCATCGCTCCAATTGTTGTTTGCTTTTAAGTTCACCAACTTTAAGATGGCCGATAATTTGGTAAACTTCGTACAACCGTCTTATAATGGTTTTTCCGAGTCGGTGAAAACTTGTTGAAACTTATCATAATGGGTTTCATCAATAGTACCTTCCAAATCATGTAACATATCGTCTAAATTATCATGATGACCATCATTTTCTACATCAACATTTCCATCATTGTATGAATCAATATTTTCATCACTACCATCATCACTACGTTCATAAGTAATAACATTATTGTTATTATCTACTAATAATTCTCCATGCCATGACCAACAATCATACTCATCCACAAATCTGTTTACTATTAAATGTTGACTAATTAAATTAAGGTCCCTGTAGCTATTGAAATTCTGACACCTTTTACATGGACACGAGACTTTCTCTTTTTGTTTTTTCACTCGATCTGTGTCGGCAAATTTTATAAATTCGGGTAACTTTGATAGATACTCATAACTATGACGTGGTATCTCGTATACCTATTTTCTACATTCCATCTATAAATATACAAATAAATTAATTAACAAAGTGCATGTATGCTATGTATACGTATTTCTTGTAGGTGGCATGATATGTAAATCCATATTAATTAATTTAGAAAATAATATAAAATCAACAACACAGAAATCACATATGAATGATTTTAAAATACTATATGAACTTGATGCTAGAAACAAATCATACATGAATGACTTAAGTTTTACATAAATACATACATTATGTTTGTTTAAGATTCAAGGCAACGAGAACTTTAAACTTCAACATGATGATAAATAATCTTCAAATAGCTATATCAAAATTAAAGAAATCAATATTTAAACTAGTAACACATTCAAAATACATACTAGTTAAATAAATAAATAAAAATTTTAAATATCTTGAATTGAATATATATACACAATAAATTAAGAAAGATATGTAATATACCTTAATATAATAAATATATCTTGAAATGGAATATATTGTTGTTAAAGTTATAGAATGAAGTAAATGTATGTGTGAGTTGATTAAAGATAAACGTATGGGTAAATTGATTGGAGAGTTCGAAATTTAATGAAGATGGTGCTTTTTAGTCAAAGAAAAAACATTAAAGCTGATGGGGTCGAGCAGATATATAACTGCTGAATTGAAGTAGCCGTTACAGCTGTATCGAGACCGGTTTTTAAACAAAAACAGGTTTCCAACGTCGAAAACCCTTTTTACTTAGGAACCGGTTTCTAAAATAGACTTTAGGAACCGGTTTTAAGTAAAAACCGGTTTCCCATTTTCGGATAAAAAACCGGTTCCTCATACTTTTAAGAACCGATTTTTAGCTGTTATCCATAAAGTCGATTTCTAAAGGGGTTTCTATACTCATTTTTGTGGTAGTGATCAAAATCAAAGCTTAAGGTGTTTAAAGAAATTATACTTGAATGACCCTTAAGTTCTCCATCTTTGTTGATCAGTATTGACCGAACTCCTCGAATCTAATGTATGCTTAATCAATAACAATGGTAACCTAACTTGAGGCATAGATTTCATCTTGATCTAAATCGAAGCTTAAGGTGTTAAAAGAAAGACTTAATTACACATTTGATCACCGTGGTTTGTCAAAAATTGCAAGTTTAGTCACTATGTTTTTTTTTGCAAGTTTAATCACTGTGGTTTTAAAAAATTATAATTTTGATCACTCACGCTGATAGGCGTTGGTTTAGTCCGTTTGATTTGATCATGTGCTGCTCACATGAGGGGTAATTTTGTCAATTTAATATATCATGTGCTGATCATGTGCCACCTCCATCATCTCTTTTATCCCCTTTTATATTCTAAATCTAATTTTACTACCTTGAACCTTCATCTTCCCCAAATTAATACAAATCAAAACCAACTACAATTTCACATGTATCAGGCACTGCCATATGTTAAAATCTACAATTTCCACGCACAAAAAAAAAACCCAGTTGGTTCAAACACCCTCATCAATGAATTATCAATTTGTTAAAATCTCCACCTGTATTATTTCGATTTGTTTAAAATCCATTAGTATGAGAAGAAAAAATATAACCACCACCGATTGAAGGATTTAAGGGTCTCGATTTTATTTTGATTATTTCATCCACCAACGGTTTCATCTCATAGGACCGTTTCAGATCTCGATTTCATCCACAAAATATATGTTTCAAGATCCACCCTAGTAACTTTCGTTTGCCATCACATTGATTTAAGGGTTACTTCGACTTCGACAACCACGTTGTGATGACCCGGAAATTTCCGATCAAATTTAAAATTTAATCTTTATATATTTTCGAGACGATAAGCAAAGTCTATAATGTTGAATCTCAAAAATGTTGGAACTATATTCATGTAATCGATTACCCTTTGACTGTGCTCGACGATTCACGAACGATTGTTGTAATTAAGTATATATATGTATAAAAATATATAAATAACAATTTATATAATAAATCGAAATACAACTTAATCAATTGAGTTAATTATGTAAAAATATTATTATGAATCCATATATAAGTTCTATTAATAAATTAATAAAATATAATATAAATATTATTATATAATATAGAGTAAAGTTAAAATATAAAGGATATATCAATATCATTATTATTACTTTCATTACTAATGATAACATTAATATTTGTAGTTGCATTATCCATATTATTAATGTTAATATGAGAATTAAATGGACATAAAAAAATTTGAGATACTTAAGTTGTATTATTATTATTATTAATGATATTATTATCATTAATAATGTTAATATTATTATAACCAGTATTATTATTTATATCATTAATAAAATTATTATTATCATTATTACTAATTGAATTTATTAAAATTATCATTTTCATGTTACTATTTATCATATATTTTTACTAGTCTATTTATCAATAATATTATTATTATTAATATCTTTAATTATTAATAATATTATTAATAGTATTAATATATCTGTTAATTACCAAAACTTATGAATTAGGTATATATATATAAATAGATATATATAATTAGGTATATATATATATATATATATATATATATATAATGTGATTATAGATATATATATCATTACATATATAGCTATTATATACAATTACAAGACAAATACATAATCAATTATATAAATTTGATTATATGCATATATATATAAATATATATATAGATAAAATGCGTATATAATTATAAGATCCACAAATCAGTTCTAAAACCTTGTTTAACTGTTTATGATTGATAATTACTGCCGCAAATTGTGGAGGTTAAAATTGAAACACTCCAAAACCCGTTAGATGTCTGTGTCTACTTTATTTTTTTTTTATTATTATTCTGTACTGGATTTTGAATCGATCGATAAATCCATTTTAATGAGAGGAGATTGTTTAACTATCCATTGTCATCATCAATTATAAACTGGGTTGCTGTCATTTAATCGAATTAAATAGAAAAAGATGGGAAACATACCAAAACACTCTATTCTTCATCCATTTTAGCCAAAATTAGAATACGTGTTTTAATTCAAATTCTATAAATGCAGTTCTATCCTAAATCCTCTATTTAAACTCTCTGAAAAGATTCAACCCCCAATTTTTAGTATCAAGAAAGAATTTTAGAGTCAAACTTAATTTGTCAAAAAGTCAAAGAATGTTCTTCCATCGAATTCGATTTATCAGTTACGTTTCAATTAAAATTGTTGATTTGTAAAGTTTATAGGATGTATTTAAAACATATTTCATGTTGTAAGTACAACCTATAAGTGTCTAAATTCTTGAATCAAGCGGTGAGTTATTATTATTGTTTTTCGACTAACAGCGATGCTGTTATTTAATTTGTTCTTATTTGTTTCGCACCTGTTAATCACCAATGAGTTAGTTAAATCTGTTTCTGTGTAATTCCTAAACCTAAAACAGAAACTTATGTGTAATGAAAATTGTTTCCTGGTCGATTGGTATGGTGACGAAAGAGAAGAAAGGAGACACAAGTAAATCGGGTTATATATATTTGAAATATGATATATTCAGAAAAACAGAAACGGTATCATGGTTTAGGTTGTTGAAGGGTATTCTGTTGGTCGCGGGTTCGAGCCCTACAAAGGCTGTTTTTTTAAAAAAAACCCCATGAGGTAGTTCTTGTTATTATTATTATTATTATTATTATTATTATTATTATTATTATTATTATTATTATTATTATTATTATTCTTATTATTATTATTATTATTGTTATTGTTATTATTATTAGTAATATACTTATTATTATATATTTATTAAGGATTAGTACTAGTATTAATATTGTTAGTATTATTATTATGACTATTATTATTATTCTTATTACCATTATTATTAACTATTGTTATTATTATAGTATTAAAATTATTACCAAAGTTATATGAAATATGACTAATATTATTATTAGTAGTAATATCATGTTGTGATTATAAGTATCAGTGATAATATTAAGGTAAGTAATATTATTAATATTTATATAAGTATTATTATTAACCTTATCATAGTTATTATTATGAGAATCATTCTTAATGAACTAATACTAAAATTAATATCACTAGTAGTAAAAATGGTTACTTTTATTATTAATAATAGCATTATGATAGTTATCATTAAAACTAAGAGTATCATTAATTTTAAATTTATCATCTTATTAAAAATTAGTATTATTACTAAGAATATCATTAGTAGTATCATAATTACTAACATCATAAGTATTAATAAAATTAGCACTTTACATAAAAATTATCATTTCCTGTATTATTATTATTATTGTTAAGTTTAATAGTATTAATATCAATATCTTAGTATAATCAATAATTTAGGAAACAAGTGATATTTACATAAACATATACTTAATACACATAGATAAACAATATTAACATCTTATGTATTAAAACATATAAAATGAATACATTTAATTAAATAATGAAATATATAAGTTATTAATATAAAAACTATACCACTAATAATAATATATCTATTTGTTCAGTTACAAGTATATGTTTTAACGCATATACAAATAATATAGGTTCGTGAATCCGAGGCCAACCCTATACTTGTTCAATGTCGTCATATGTATTTTTACTACAAAATACATTAGGTGAGTTTCATTATTCCCTTTTTATATACATTTTGGGCTGAGAATACATGCAAATGCTTTATTAACTGTTTTACAATATTTATATGCGTGAGTTTTCATTACTCCCTTTTTAAATGCTTTCGCAATATATATTTTTGGGACTGAGAATGCATGCGCTGCTTTTATAAATGTTTTACGAAATGGACACAAGTGATCGAAACTACATTCTATGGTTGGATTATCTAATCGAATATGCCCTTTTTATATAGTCTGGTAATCTTAGAATTAGGGAACAGAAACCTTAATTGACGCGAACTCTAAAGATAGATCTATCGGGCCCAACAAGCCCCATCCAAAGTACCGGATGCTTTAGTACTTCGAAATTTATATCATGTCCGAAGGAGGATCCCGGAATGATGGGGATATTCTTATATGCATAATTGTGAATGTCGATTACCAGGTGTTCTATCCATATGAATGATTTTTGTCTCTATGCATGGGACGTATGTTTATGAGAAATGGAAATATGAAATCTTGTGGTCTATTAAAGTTATGAAATGATTATTTATGATAAACTAATGAACTCACCAACCTTTTGGTTGACACTTGAAAGCATGTTTATTCTCAGGTACGAAAGAAATCTTCCGCTGTGCATTTGCTCACTTTAAAGATATTACTTGGAGTCATTCATGACATATTTCAAAAGACGTTGCATTCGAGTCGTAGAGTTCATCAAGATTATTATTTAGCTAATTATAATTAGATATGTTATGAAATGGTATGTATATCGTCAATTTTCGATGTAAGGAAGTTTGTCTTTTCAAAACGAATGCAATGTTTGTAAAATCTATCATATAGAGGTCAAGTACCTCGCGATGTAACCAACTATTGTGAATCGTTTGTAATCGATGTGGACTTTGTCCGGATGGATTAGGACGGGTCCTTTCAGTTGGTATCAGAGCGGTGGTCTTAGTGAACCATGTCTGCATTAGTGTGTCTAACTGATAAGTCGTTAGGATGCATTAGTGAGTCTGGACTTAGACCGTGTCTGCATGTCAAAAGTTTTGCTTATCATTTCGTGTCAAAAAAAAATTACCTGCTTATCATTCTTAGAGAATCACTTGCTTATCATTCTTAGTCTAGACACGTTTTACTGCATTGACTGCATAAATAGTGTATAGACAAAAATTCATATCTTAGCGTATCTGTTACTGTAGATCTTGCCTGATATCTTTCGTAAATTTCTCCGTAATTTAAGGGAACCTGGTACTATATATCTATGCATATTATGCATTGAGAATACCATCCAACTATCAATTGCTGTCACTAAACTTTTCATACCAAAATTTTTTCTGAGATCGCGTAAGATGGCCTCTACGAACCAACCAAGTTCATCTGACTCCGAAGATAGCGTGACAGGAGCTCACCAACCAATCAACTACCGTGATTACTGGAGAAAATGGGGGTGGGTTCGCGACATACTCACCCTATGGAGAAGGGAAGAAGGTACTCCATATCATGAACCGAATCTACCACCTAACCTTGGAGTACTTGACCCGCTCACCGGCGAACCTGTTCGCAACACCGTTTATACCCTTTTTGCAAGAATTTTTCATCTTGAGGCTACCATTAACGGAAATAGAGGAGATATCCGACCTCTACCTCACACTGATAACCAACCAGGGTTAGTAGAAGAAGTTAAAGAACTCCGAGCTCGAGTGTTAACTTTAGAGAGCACGGTACACAATTTGCAATCACCAGCAGTATCACCAACACCAGTAACATCACCAACCTTAGCACCAACAGCACTAGTACCACCAACAACAACATCCGCATCACCAGCTTCGACGTCTCATTCTGTACCTCGAGTATAATCATCGTTCTACATGACGTTCTACATCGTTTATCTTCGTTCGATATGATGATTATGTAAACTCTAATGTTTTAGAGATTATATATTCTTGTTCAAACGGTAAATCAAATGAGTTTAATATCATATCGACTCATTAAATCTATAATTACATCTGAAGAAAATATATATTTAAGTATGTTTTCATAAAGATTGTAATTAAAAATTCTTTTGTACAAACTGTTAATGGTGAAAATATTTTAACGGGTAGGTAATATCCGAAAAATATTTAGATTTCACATTAATAGGTTACGCTATACATTCTTCGAATCTGATTCAACAGTCATTTACTATCTTACTTACAACCACCGATATACGTATCCGTTCACCGCAGAATAACCATTTTTATTCAATTTCATATTTGGATTTTGACCTATCAGAATCCAACAAGTGGCATAATGAAGAAATAATGGACACAATAAAAATTGATTAGAAACAGACTAATTAATAATATTAAATTTTATTAAGAAACCACGCTAACAAAATCCTAGCTAACTGTTAATTCCGTATTACATTTTATCTATCGCATTTTAATTATCGCAATTTATTTTTTCGCAATTTATATTCTCGCAATTTTATTTATCGTCATTTAATTTCTAATATTTACTTTACGCACTTTATTTATCGTCATTTAATTTTTGTTATTTATTTTATGCACTTTAAATATCGGGACACGTATACAAGGTTTTGACATATCATATCGACGCATCTATATATATTATTTGGAATCACCATAGACACTCTATATGCAGTAATGATCGAGTTCTCTATATAGGGTTGAGGTTGATTCTATAATAATATATATACTTTGAGTTGTGATCGAGTCTGAGATGTATACGGGTCACGACACGTATTAATTAATTCAAATATGATATATTAAACTATATATGAATTATTGAACTGTCAACTGTAGACTATCGACTGTGGACTAATAAGATTGGACAATTAAAAATGAATTAAAATATTGATTATAACATATGAAACTAAACAATTCTTCAAGTTTACCACTTGATTTCATATTAAACCTCATTTGTATCTTGACGATTACAATCTGCGTTCAAACCTTTCATGATTCTTGAAAACACCTCAATCGATAGGATAAATCAACCGCACATCATTAACGGAAGGAAAGATTTATACATATAGTTATGCACCTGAGAAACTCTCGGCAACTGAGTAAAAGTTTAACATGTAGCCCCGTCAGATCATTTGACATTTATTAGCAAAAATAACTTTGCGATTTTTTTTTAAAAGTAGCCAATTTTGTCACAGCTCCAGCAAGTCAACTTCGACTTTTCATTCGAAATGGCCTTACTATAATCCTGATATATACAATTACCCTTTTGATACCGAAGAATTCTTTTATATTCCACCATATTACCAGCAGACGTACCAGAAACCTCGTTGCTTTTTGGCTTAAATCTCTCTGATAAGTCATTATATTTATTCATTGAAACCCTATCATATACTCATCCACATCTTATAATGAGAACTGCCATAACAATTACCAGGAATCAGCAATCAGTACTTTGAAAACTCACAGCATATCTACATCAACAATTATAGGAATGACATTTATCTCTTAGAATTATGATCTCTCATTCTGAAATTCCGAAAAGCACTCAGTCACAAATCAATACTCTGAATGTTGAAAAAGCTGAACAAAGCAGCAGAAACTGTAGATAACCGTAAACGATCATAATCATCGAAGGTTTGATGATAAAGATTAGTATGTTGGAATAGCTCAGAAAAGTTGGAACTGGAAAACGGATTGAGCTAACCATAAAGGAAACCAAGGAGAAATACAAGTAACATACCCTAAATTCATAGAACCCAGATAAATCTAGATCCGTTGAAATCTTTAGAGAATATCTTGCTCCGAAGTCATGTTAAAATCTTGCGGAAAATCTTTCTCCATCAACCATCGAACTTAGAAATTCCAAAATATCATCATCAATATCTTCGATATTTCTGAGGATAATTTCATAAATATTCTCGTCCGAAATTATATACCTCTTTGTGCGTCCTGTATATCATTATGTTGGAAACATTCAATGGAAAATATAATATCGAAAAGCGGATTATGCGAAACTATGAAGGAAGCCGTGAACAAATCACAAAGAATAAGTTTGACTACAAAGAATCCAAATGATTCCGTGTCTGATGAAATATTTAGCGAATACCTCGCTTTCGAATCTAAACCCTTACGGATAAATCTGCTTCATCATCCATCGATATTAGAAATTCCAAGATATCATCGTATCTTTCATTATAAATATCCTCCATATTTCTGAAGATATTTTCATAATTATTCTTATCTGAAATCAATAATCTATTCGTGCTATCAATGTTACATCATATAGAAACTGTTAGTTTCTATATTCTGTAAACTTTCGAGCTTAAAATATGAATGTTTTTGGAAGTAGTGTTGGGAACTGATGCATGAGTTAGTATAATATAATGACACTTGATCAACGTGATTATATTACAGTAAGTCATGCTGAGTTTCTAATGAAACCTGATGATGGTTCACAGTAGATTATACCATCATCATGTGTCATGTTACATAACTCTTCCATTCTACATAACCTCTGAACATATCAAGAAGAATATATTCTTGATAGTTCTATCATCTGTATTTTTGATAAATTTGAAAATCAAATCGTGCTATCACGTTCCACCCTGCTTAGAACATTATAATCATTTAGAACTCTATATCTACAAATTCTGGACCATTATTCGCTTGATTTAAAGTCGGGAAGAGAAAACAAGAGCATGAAGCTCCGATATATAAGAAAAATATAAAGCCCAACAACACCACCGAAATTACAAACTGTGGGTATCAGTGCGTATAGCAATATAAAGACACGGGAGAATTATAAATACAATAATCCCTAGACCATAGTAGAAATAAACAGATTCTTCCGGTGGGAGTTGGAAAAGAAGAATGATCATTGCGATAGTCAGAAGAAGAACAAGGATTAGAACCGGATTAAGCATTATTATAATCTTTTAGATATATGAACTAAGAAAGAAGGTATAGAAGTGGTGGAAACTAATGGAATGGAAAAGATAAATTTATAGTGGAAATATCAGACAGAGCAATCAAGGCAGATCATCGCATTTAATTAAAGAGATCCTAATTTCCTCATTTACCGAAGAATCATATCTTTTAGGTTTCGAAGATCTTCTTTGAAATCCCTTGAATTCCGGAATTCAACCAAGGCAATGTCGAAAGTTAAGACGCGTCTTATTTTCTAAATTCAAACCTGTCTACGTTAAAAGTTAAAAACAAATCTTTGTTTCTCATTTCATTCTTTTGTGAATAGCTTCACTCGTGCTCTTCGAATAATCAAATTGTTTTATCCATATTACTCAATGATGATAAAACTCTAATTATCAATTCATATTTTTCATGAAAACATTTTTATTGTTAACCATGATGACCACACTCAAATTTCGGGACGAAATTTCTTTAACGGGTAGGTACTGTGATGACCCGGAAATTTCCGATCAAATTTAAAATTTAATCTTTATATATTTTTGAGACGATAAGCAAAGTCTATAATGTTGAATCTCAAAAATGTTGGAACTATATTCATGTAATCGATTACCCTTTGACTGTGCTCGACGATTCACGAACGATTGTTGTAATTAAGTATATATATGTATAAAAATATATAAATAACAATTTATATAATAAATCGAAATACAACTTAATCAATTGAGTTAATTATGTAAAAATATTATTATGAATCCATATATAAGTTCTATTAATAAATTAATAAAATATAATATAAATATTATTATATAATATAGAGTAAAGTTAAAATATAAAGGATATATCAATATCATTATTATTACTTTCATTACTAATGATAACATTAATATTTGTAGTTGCATTATCCATATTATTAATGTTAATATGAGAATTAAATGGACATAAAAAAATTTGAGATACTTAAGTTGTATTATTATTATTATTAATGATATTATTATCATTAATAATGTTAATATTATTATAACCAGTATTATTATTTGTATCATTAATAAAATTATTATTATCATTATTACTAATTGAATTTATTAAAATTATCATTTTCATGTTACTATTTATCATATATTTTTACTAGTCTATTTATCAATAATATTATTATTATTAATATCTTTAATTATTAATAATATTATTAATAGTATTAATATATCTGTTAATTACCAAAACTTATGAATTAGGTATATATATATAAACAGATATATATAATTAGGTATATATATATATATATATATATATATATATATATATATATATATATATATATATAATGTGATTATAGATATATATCATTACATATATAGCTATTATATACAATTACAAGACAAATACATAATCAATTATATAAATTTGATTATATGCATATATATATATAAATATATATATAGATAAAATGCGTATATAATTATAAGATCCACAAATCAGTTCTAAAACCTTGTTTAACTGTTTATGATTGATAATTACTGCCGCAAATTGTGGAGGTTAAAACTGAAACACTCTAAAACCCGTTAGATGTCTGTGTCTACTTTATTTTTTTTATTATTATTCTGTACTGGATTTTGAATCGATCGATAAATCCATTTTAATGAGAGGAGATTGTTTAACTATCCATTGTCATCATCAATTATAAACTGGGTTGCTGTCATTTAATCGAATTAAATAGAAAAAGATGGGAAACATACCAAAACACTCTGTTCTTCATCCATTTTAGCCAAAATTAGAATACGTGTTTGATGTCAAAGCAGAGGGGTATAAAATACTATTAAATTTTAGCAGGAAATACTATTAAATACGATACAATTTTACACAAGATATTTATTTATTTATAGAATGGATATACTTAAACCTTGCTACAACACTTATAGGCAGTGTACCTAATCGTACAGTAGTGTAGTTTTTAGTAAGTCCGGTTCGTTCCACAGGGAAATCTTTAAACAAAGCTCAACGCTATATTAGTTTACTTTTATAAAAATACAAATATATATATAAGTAATATTATTATTATAAAGGGGGATTTTTACCGTTTAATGACCGGTTTGTCGATTTTAAAACTTTAGTCGCAGTTAAAACCTAATGTAAAATATTAAATAAATACAAGACTTTAAATTAAAGCGTAAAGTAAATAACGATAATGAAATTGCGAATAATAAAAATGCGATAAAATTAAATTGCGATAATTAAAAAGTACGATAATTAAAAGTGCGATAAAATAAAATAACAATAAATAAAAGTGCGATAATTAGAAGTGCAATTAAATATAAAATAAAGGAAATTAAATATGAAATAAAAGAATTATGCTTATTTAAACTTCCGTAATCATGATGTTTGACGTGTTGATTTTAGTTTTATGCCCTTGGGTTAATTGTCCTTTGTCCTGGATTATTCAATATGTCCGTCTGGTTTTTGTCCATAACAGTCCATCAGTCATAAATATAAATTGCAAGTGTCCTTGTCAAATTATTATTATACCCGAAGATAAATATTCCAACTAATTGGGGATTCGAATTGTAACAAGGTTTTAATACTTTGTTTAATGAATACACCAGGTTATCGACTGCGTGTAAACCAAGGTTTTACTACTTTGTTAACAATTACACCAATTACCCTTGAATGTAATTTCACCCCTGTTTTAATTATTCTAGTGGCTATTAATCCATTCCCGTGTCCGGTTAAATGAACGATTATTCGTACATATAAATACCCCGCCCATCGTGTCCGATCGAGTGTATATGGTAATTTATAGGGACGCCCAATTGTAAATCTTTATATTAACATTAACAAACTTTCATTTAGTTAAACAAATATAAAGCCCATTAATAGCCCATAGTCTAGTTTCCACAAGTGTCGTTCTTTTGTCCAAACCCCAATTATGGTACAAAGCCCAATTACCCAATTTTAGTAATTAGCCCAACATCATGATTACTTCGTTTTAAATAAGCATAATAATAACTTAGCTACGAGACATTAATATAAAAAGGTTGAACATAACTTACAATGATTAAAAATAGCGTAGCGTTACACGGACAGAATTTCGACTTACACCCTTACAACATTCGCTAACATACCCTTATTATTAGAATTAAAATTAAAATATAAATTATAAATATAAATATATTACGTATATATTGAGAGAGAGATTGAGAAAATGGATGTAAAATTCGATCAGAATTCGGTTGGCTTTATAGCCAGAAGTGAAATTTGGGGCTCCGCGACTCGCGGCAAAAAGCCCTTCAAACTCCGCGAGTCGCGGAGAGGTATTTTCAATTCACACCCTTGGAGTTTCTGGCTGCCGACAGTTTTTAATATATATATATAATATATATATAATTAATATAATTAATTATATATTATATTATATTTATATACATAGTTAACTTGTAATTTTTAGTCCGTTGCGTCGAGCGTTAAGAGTTGACTCTAGTCCCGGTTCCGGATTTTCGAACGTCCTCGCGTACAATTTAATATCTTGTACTTTGCGTTTTGAATCTTGTACTCTTGTGATTTCGAGACGTTTCTTATCAATAATTGGAACCTTTTTGATTGTCTTTTGTTCTTTTGAGCTTTTTGGTCGTTTGCGTCTTCAAATCGTCGAATCTGTCTTTTGTCTTCACCTTTTATTATTTAAACGAATATCACTTGTAAATAGAACAATTGCAACTAAAAGCTTGTCTTTCTTGAGGAATAATGCTATGAAATATATGTTCGTTTTTAGCATTATCAAATATTCCCACACTTGAGCGTTGCTTGTCCTCAAGCAATATCGTCTTGAAATACTAGAATCACTTCTTTATTCTTCACACTTTGTACATCAGTGATTTCTATACGGCGGTATAAACAATGGTAGTAACGATATGGTTTACAGTCCCACATGACTATAAAAATTTAGATCCATTAAGGAAATTGGATCTCTATGAAAACATTTGATCTTTTGAAAATTAAATCTAGTTTTTACCCTAGATAAGTTTTCCGGAATAACCCTTTACCGGTGTTTGCAAAATATTTTTGTGGGTTTGGTGGGTTTCAGATTTGAAAATTTTAGCTCAAAACTTGCGGTTTTGTGTCACCCACTTGCTAACCTTGTATTTGGAAAGCAACACGTCCAGTTTACTTGTTCCGTATATTACCTTTCGGCAAACTACCGTCCGGTTGTAAAGGAAAGCGTTGAACAAGCAACTGTTAAGGCAATGTCCCGTGACATGCTTTTGATTATGGTCTATAACGTGTCGGACGCAATTACTATCCTTGGTAGGAGCAATAGTAAAGCTCATCCTATGATTTTTCGGTCTGGCACAAGGTTCTGTCTTTGACCATGTTATGCAACCACCGTTCTTACGGTTGACACCCGATTTAGTTCAGGTGACCTAATGAATTCCAGGTGAATTCCTAGGATTTTACGTTCAATGGTAATGAACGCATTGAAAATAGGGTTTTCAGAAAACAAATCGGTTTATAATTTTGATCAAAATATTTTCTCGTTTAAGCTCGAGTTTAGATATCATTGAATTCCATGAGTTTGTAATTCTCAATCTTTAAGGTCAATCTCTAGGATTGAGTAATATCAGTCTTAAAAGCTGATTTTTAATCTTTAAGGAGATTATCCTTTCTGGGGATCTGATTCATTAGTCTTATCCAGCTAATTTGCATGGTGCCCCCCCATTGTACGAGATAAATCCTTCTCATGGTTAGGATAAATCTGACCACTTGGCGACCCTGTTTAATGCTGAGGTCTGTGGATTTCCTGCTGATTTTAGTGATGACTTTTCTAGATTTTTCGTCAACCTACAGCTGGTCTGAACGACAACTTCATGACCTAAATCAAGAAGCGCGTGTCTTTTTCGGAAGACTTTACTTCCTTTTAATGATGGAATTGATTCATCGTGTAGATCCATCTCTTCTTTTCTTTCATCGGGTAAAACAGTTTAGTTTAGTCCAAAGCAAAAGTATTTTCAGTTATTTGTTACAGATATATGTGACATATGTTTAAAATAATTTGGTAAATTTTCCCACACTTGGCTTTTTATTTTTCTTTTTATCGTCCTCTATTCCATTTTAAATGAATTTTAACATTTTAGTTTGTTTCTCAATTTATGTCCTTTCCGAGGTAACAATAATTTCGGTGTTAAAACCTAGTTTTATCGTTCATAAATATGTATAAACATGATTTTGAATTCATTTAATTGAAAATTTTGAAAAATTTTACTAGAATTGGGTAGTCAGTATATAAGACTAGGGCTGTTCTTTTTTATCAGAGAGCACTAGATTCTAATACAACTACTGCTTTACTAGTATTTTTTCTTAATGGTAACCAAGTGTTTATAAAAATTTTTAAAAAATCCGAAAGAATTTAACCCCTTCCCACACTTAAGATCTTGCAATGCCCTCATTTGCAAGAAATCAGTAACAATTTAAATTATTGAGGGTGATTTGTGTGAAAATGATTAAATTTTTACCAAAGTTTCCATATATATTGGCGTTTGTTTGCTGAATGATAAATGGTGCACATCATTTGTTCATTCCGTCTTGTTGTTATTTCACATATATTTTGCATCATTGTCGTCAAAATTACTTGCTTTTGCTGAACTTACTGCCAGTCTTTGAAAATGCGTTGTTTTACCCTGTTGTGTACATAAGATAAACTGCAAACATATATACATATTTTTGAAGTTTGGTTTATTACCCCACATTCAAAAATTATTAAAATCTAAGAATAAAAGTTAGATAATTATAAAAATGATTACAATATTAAAAAAAAGTATTAAACATATCAATAATTACAAATTACAAAATAAAAAAAAAATAAATAAACTAAGGATGATATTGGTACCAATAGGGGTTCCACGCATAACCATAAGTGCTATAGAATGCTTCGGCAGGGTCATACGTAGGATATGGTGGCTGCATCTCTATCGACCAAGGAGGGAAGACGGGTTTCGGTGTAGGAATATAGTTTCTACCTATATGTTGGCAATGTGCTATGATCTGGTTCTGATGAACTTGCCAATCTTCAAATGCTCTCTGTCTAGCATTTTCGTATTCCTGAGAAGCTATAAACCTATGCATTTCTTGCATCTCATTCCCCCCTCCTACATTACCTTGTTCCTGGTTTCTCTCTACCTGTGGATGTCTACCATTGTATCGTACTGCGGCGTTATTTCGCCGCTTCAACACTTTCGCACCATGGTATACATTTAAACCTATAGTGTCGCGGGGTTCCGGCTCTTCTACCAATAATCCCCCCCGACTTATATCCACACCGAGATATTCACCAATCAAAGTAATAAAAATACCACCTCCTATTATGCTATGTGGACGCATCCCTCGAACCATAGCTGATAAATAATAACCCACACAATATGGTATACTTACAGCGCTGTGTGGGTCTCGAATACACATATGGTAAAACAAATCTTGTTCATTTACCTTTTCTTTGTTTTTACCCCTTTGTGTAATCGAATTAGCTAAAAACCTATGTATTACTCTTAATTCGGCTCTATCTATATCCAAATAAGAGTAGTTTCCCCCTTTGAAACGGTGATGGCTTGTCATTTGACTCCACACACCGTGTGTATCAAAATTCTCATCTATTTTCCTACCGTTTAGTATCAATCCTCTACAATCGGCAGACGCTAATTCCTCAGGCGTATATATACGTAAAGCCTGAGCCATGTCCAGTAAAGACATGTGGCGCATCGAACCGCCTAACAAAAATCTAATAAAAGAACGATCGGTTAAACTAGCTACCCGATCATTCAACTCTATACTACATAACAACTCTTCACACCATACTTAATTTAAAAATTCATAAATTCATACCAAACTTATATTAATTTTTCAAATATTTACAATTTTAAATATATTGTTTTTACAAAGTTTACAATATTAATTTAAGATTTAAATATTAATTTTAAAAACATGGTAAAAATAAAATTAAAAATCTTTTTGTCTTTTTATCCCACTTTAATCAATCAAATATTATCAAAAATATGCGCCCCTCTTTTCGGTAAAGTAATTTCGGTTCCAAGACCTAATTTAACTCATGACGAATTTTTGAAATATTTTGGGTTGATTGATTAAAGATATTTATACCTTAAGAATAAACGTTAAATTTCGCAGTGATGTAATAAATTTTTGAAGGATATCAATAATTTCGGTCGCCAAACCTAATTTTATTTAATACCAATTTAATACTTTTTAGCGAACAAATTAGCGTTTATTATCAAAAGGTTAAAAATAAAAATAAAAATAAAAACTGTACAGACATACCTGTGAAATAGATTTCTTAGTTATATGATCTATTATATTCATAAGATAGTCGGTTTAATTGGTTTTCCATGGCTGCATAGGCGTAACCTCGAGCATTCATTGTCTTTTCTTCTAAACATATGAACGGTCCGTCTCTGCATAAAGTAACAAATTCGGTATTTGAATAGGTTTGATTATTTGAACATTTACCTCCATGTGACCATTTTCCGCATTTGTGACATTTTTCTAGGTGTCGTGCTCTTCTTTTCGCTGCGGATTTTGATTTTCCTTTACCAAATTGTAACTTATTATCTTCGCATCTGGATCCTTTTCTAACTCCGTCCATTCTTTCTCTGATTACTGATACTATTTCACTCGGGAGTATGTCATTATTACGTTTAGTGATCAAAGCGTGTAGCATTAGACCATGGTTTAGTTCACAGGCAGTCTTCATTTCGTAAAAACCTAAAAAAAATAAAAATTCAGAATGGGGGGAGAAGACTAGTTCTTTAGGGTCTGCTAGGGAAAGACCATACGTGTTCCATTTTCGAGAACTACACGAAAACAGACAATCTAACTCTAACAGAAATACATATTATCCTTTAAAGACTTGATTCTCCCCACACTTAGTTAGCTGTGGTATTGAAATTGTGATTAACTTCGTTGTCGACTTCCATCGGACCCTGTATGTAATGTTTAACTCTGTGACCATTAACTTTAAATTCAATCCCATTTGAATTTATTAATTCTATCGTTCCGTATGGGAAAACTCTTTTGACTATGAATGGTCCAGACCATCTTGATTTCAATTTTCCAGGAAATAGCTTGAATCGTGAATTGAAAAGAAGAACTCTGTCTCCTTCTTTAAATTCTTTTGAACTTCTGATTCTTTTATCATGCCATTTCTTCGTTCTTTCTTTATAGATTAACGAATTCTCGTATGATTCATGTCTTAATTCTTCTAATTCGTTTAGTTGACTTAATCGTAGACGTCCAGCTTCATGTAAATCAAGATTACATGTCTTCAAAGCCCAAAATGCTTTGTGTTCAATTTCTACTGGAAGATGACATGCTTTTCCATAAACAAGTCTAAAAGGTGTGGTTCCAATTGGAGTTTTGTAGGCTGTTCTAAAAGCCCAGAGTGCATCCTCCAATTTAATGGACCATTCCTTCGGATTTGATCCTACGGTTTTCTCTAGAATACGTTTTAAAGCTCGGTTGGTATTTTCAACTTGTCCACTTGTTTGTGGATGATATGCGGTGGAGATTTTATGAGTTACTCCATATCTTTTAAGAACTTTCTCAAGTTGATTATTACAGAAATGAGTACCCCGATCACTTATTAAAGCTTTCGGTGTTCCAAACCTTGCAAAAAGACGTTTTAAAAAGTTTACTACAACTCGTGCATCGTTAGTTGGGAGAGCTTGTGCTTCCGCCCATTTAGATACATAATCAATGGCTACGAGTATATATAGATTATTATGAGATTTTGGAAATGGACCCATAAAGTCAATACCCCAAATGTCAAATACTTCACATACTTGGATGACATTTTGTGGCATTTCATCACGTTGACTTATTTTTCCGGCCCTTTGACATGCATCACAGGATTTGCAAAGAAGGTGTGCGTCTTTGTAAATTGTAGGCCAATAGAATCCAGCTTCATAAACTTTTCTTGCTGTTAGTTGAGGCCCATAATGCCCTCCTGTTGGTCCTGTGTGACAATGGTTTAAAATTTTACTAGCTTCATCTCCAAATACACATCGGCGTATTATTCCATCGGGACAACTTTTAAACAGATGTGGATCTTCCCAGAAATAGTGTTTTATATCACTGAAGAATTTCTTTCGTCTTTGGTACGATAATCCTTTTTCAAGGAATCCACAAACTAAGTAGTTTGCATAGTCTGCAAACCATGGGATTTCTTTATAATCTATCTTCAATAGATATTCATCAGGAAAGTTGTCTTGTATGGCCGATTCATTTAGAACTTCTAATTCGGGATTTTCAAGACGAGAAAGATGATCAGCGGCGAGATTTTCTGCTCCTTTTTTATCTCGGATTTCAATATCAAACTCTTGTAAGAGTAAGATCCAACGGATTAATCTTGGTTTAGCATCTTGTTTTGAAAATAGGTATCTAAGAGCAGAATGGTCGGTATAGACCACCGTTTTTGCTAGAACGAGATATGATCGAAATTTGTCAAAAGCAAAGACAATAGCAAGGAGTTCTTTTTCAGTAGTTGTATAGTTCGTTTGTGCTCCTTGTAACGTCTTACTAGCATAATATATAGGTTGAAATCGTTTTTCAATCCTTTGTCCTAAAACGGCTCCCATTGCAAAATCACTTGCATCGCACATTAGTTCAAATGGTAGATTCCAATTTGGTGTTATCATGATCGGTGCATTAGTGAGTTTTTCTTTAAGTATATTAAAAGATTTGATACATTCATCTGAAAAGATGAATGGCGCATCCTTTTCTAGGAGTTTATTCATAGGAGTGGCAATTTTAGAAAAATCTTTTATGAAACGTCGGTAAAAACCGGCATGCCCTAGAAAACTCCTAACTCCTCTAACATTGGTGGGATGTGGAAGTTTAGCAATTACATCTACTTTAGCTCTATCCACTTCAATTCCTTCTTTTGAAATTTTATGTCCAAGAACGATGCCTTCTTTAACCATAAAATGGCATTTCTCCCAATTAAGTACTAGATTTGATTTTTCGCATCTAATTAGCATTCGTTCCAGATTAACTAGACATGATTTAAATGTATCACCGAAGACTGAAAAGTCATCCATGAATACTTCCATGCATTCTTCTATCATGTCATGAAAAATCGCCATCATACACCTTTGAAAGGTTGCAGGGGCGTTACAAAGTCCAAATGGCATGCGTTTGTAAGCAAAAGTACCATAAGGGCACGTGAATGTGGTTTTCTCTTGGTCTTCGGGTGCTATTGGAATTTGAAAATATCCGGAAAATCCATCTAGAAAACAATAGTAACTATTTCCGGCTAATCTTTCCAACATTTGATCTATGAAAGGTAAGGGAAAGTGATCTTTTCTGGTGGCGTCATTTAATTTTCTATAATCAATACATACACGCCATCCTGTTACAGTCCTAGTAGGAATAAGCTCATTTTTCTCATTTGTGATGACAGTCATGCCACCCTTCTTAGGTACGCATTGAACTGGGCTTACCCATGGACTATCAGAAATTGGATATATCAAACCTGCATCTAGCAGTTTAATAATCTCTTTCTTAACTACATCTTGCATATTAGGATTTAGTCTTCGTTGGCGTTGCACATACGTTTTATGACCTTCTTCCATAAGGATTTTATGTGTGCAATACGAAGGACTTATTCCTTTAATATCATGAATCTTCCATGCAATGGCTGGTTTATGAGCTTTCAACACAGAAATGAGTTGTGATTTCTCATTTTCAGTAAGAGAAGACGATATTATTACAGGTAATTCAGATTCACCATGTAAATAAGCGTATTCCAAATGGTTTGGAAGTGGCTTTAACTCTAATTTCGGAGGTTCTTCTATCGATGATTTATATCGATATCTGTCTTCTTCTTTTAGCATTTGAATTTCTTCTGTTGTTGGTTCATATCCATTAGCTATAAGTGTAGCTAACATTTCGGCTTCATCAATTGGTTCATTACCTTCTCCTAAAGAACATTCTCCTGTTCCTTGTAATTCTGGAAATTCTTCTAATAATTCTGCATGTGCATCTATAGTTTGAATATAATAACATGTATCATCTGCAGATTGTGGTTGTTGCATGGCTCTATCAACTGAAAAGGTAACACTCTCATCCTCTATACTTAGGGTCAGTTTCTTACCGAACACGTCTATCATTGCTTTAGCCGTGTTTAAGAATGGTCTTCCTAATATGAGAGGAACTTGAGAATCTTCTTCCATGTCTAAAACAACAAAATCTACTGGGAATACTAAAGTACCAACTTTAACTAGCATGTTCTCCATTATCCCTCTAGGATATTTTATTGATCTATCGGCTAGTTGTATGCTTATTCTTGTTGGTTTCAATTCTCCGAGGTCTAGTTTAGCGTATAGTGAATACGGCATTAGATTTATACTAGCACCTAAGTCTGCCAATGCTTCTATTGAACTAAGACTACCCAGAAAACATGGAATTGTGAAACTTCCTGGATCAGATAGTTTTTCTGGTATCTTATTCAACAGCACTGCTGAACAATTAGCATTCATAGTAACAGCCGAGAGTTCTTCCATTTTCTTTCTATTCGTGATTAGATCTTTCAAGAATTTAGCATATCTTGGCATTCCTGAAATCACATCAATGAAAGGAAGATTTACATTTATCTGTTTAAACATATCCAAGAATTTGGATTGCTCGGCTTCAAGTTTTTCCTTCTTCATTTTACTCGGGTAAGGAAGTGGTGGTTGGTATGGTTTAACATAAGGTTTATCCTTAGCTGTGTTATCTTCATTAACCTTTTCAACTACCGGTTCTTTTTCCTTATCTTGATCAGGTTGTGGTTCTTGTGGAGTAGGAATAGTTTCATCAGAAGTTACAGGTATTTCAGGTGGTTTAAGTGTTGTACCACTTCTTGTGGTAATAGCTTTAGCTGTTTCATTCCGGGGGTTAGCGTTTGTATCGCTAGGTAGACTTCCCGGTTTTCTTTCACCTATTAACCTTGCTAGGTTACTCACTTCTTGTTCCAGATTTTGAATAGAAGCTTGTTGATTTCTAAATGCTTGAGCATTTTGTTCATTGGTTTGTTTTTGAGATGTGAAAAACTGTGTTTGAGTTTCAACTAGCTTCGTCATCATATCTTCTAAATTCGGCTTTTTATCATCGGTTTGTTGTGGTGGTTTGTTTTGAAAATTCGGTCTTTGCTGATTGTAAGTATTATTGGATACTTGTTGATTGCTAGGACCTTGTTGGTTGTTGTATGGAATATTTCGGTTATAATTCTGGTTTTGATTGTAAATCGGTCTTGGCGGTTGATAATTATTCTGATAATTATTTCCAGGCCTTTGGTTTATGTATGAAATATTCTCTCTTTGTTCCATTGTTAATTCAATACTGAGACAATCTTTTGTCAAATGTGGTCCTCCACACTGCTCACAACTAATTCGTATAGCATGAATATCCTTAGTCATCTTTTCCATTCGTCTCTCGAAAGCATCTATCTTTGCGGAAATGGAATCTAAGTCATGGCTAGAATCGGCTCTAGCTGCTTTAGATGATCTAATGATATCTTTTTCTTGATGCCACTCATGTGAGTGGGAAGCAGTATTATCAATAATTTTGTAAGCATCAGTTTCGGTTTTCTTCATAATAGAACCACCAGCTGCTATATCTATGTCTTTTCTTGTAGTGATGTCGCATCCTCGGTAGAATATTTGTACTATTTGACAAGTGTCTAAACCATGTTGCGGACATCCTCTTAACAACTTTCCATATCTTGTCCACGCCTCATATAGAGTTTCATTTGGCTTCTGTGTGAACGTAACAATTTCTGCTTGAAGTCTTACGGCTTTAGATGCAGGAAAAAATTGTTTAAGAAATTTGTCAACTAAAACATCCCATGTATCGATCGCCCCTTCAGGTAACGATTCCAACCAATCTTTGGCTTCTCCCTTTAAAGTCCAGGGAAATAACATGAGATATATTTGTTCATCCTCCACTTCTCGGATTTTAAATAGTGTGCAGATCCTATTAAAGGTACGTAGATGTTCATTTGGATCTTCCTTCGGCGCACCACTAAATTGGCATTGATTAGTCACCATGTGTAGAATTTGTCCTTTGATTTCATAATCTGGCGCATTAATGTCTGGATGAGTAATTGCGTGACCTTGGCCAGTGCGTTTAGCTCTCATTCGGTCTTCCATACTTAAAGGTTCCAGATTCTCCATAATTGAATTTGTTGAATCGGAATCACTAGATGGTTCTGATTTAATAGTTCGTTCCTCAACAATCTCTGTTTGAATGATTGGTGGTTCCGGAGGAAAGTTTAATGGTTCAGGATCTACAAACCGTTCCTGAATATTTTCTGGATTCTCAATTGTTAGGTTTGTTTCAAAAACTGGATTATCGGAAATTTGAACTGAAGTACTTGGTCGACTGGATGACGATTCTAAAGAAAAATCAACGGCGGTTATATTTGTTAAACGATGTCTTGATCGAGTTACAGGTGGTGAACGTACAAAAGGTGGTGAACGTCTTGCTCGGTGCATTCACTGAATATCCTATTAGTTTTTAAAAGGAAAGAAAAGTTATAATAAGTTATCCAATCAATAGACTTTTCTGATTTTGCCCACGTTTCGAATAGCCAAAAGATGCAGCAGAGGGGCAGGATTCGTTTGGTCTCAATATAATTGAGGACTGTTTGGCTCCAATAACCCGGTCCACGTACAAATCCAACTATTACTACGAACCAGAAAATTTTGATGTCTATCAATTTAACCACTTAAAATAAATTTTCGTAATTTTAAGAAATTTAGATAAGAAGTAGAAAAAATTCTAAGTCCTAAAAACTAGAATAGCGAGAAATAAGAGAGAAAAAGAGTTCGTCGCAAAAGGTCGAAAAAGAAAAATGGTTAAAAAATAAAAGGTGACGGAAAAATAAAAGAAACTTATAAAAACTTAAAAATACTTAACTAATTTAACCTTATTACTACAACTAACTTAAAATTATAATCGCAAATTGAAATTACTAATTGAAATGATAATTGATACATAGTAAAAGGTCTAAAAATATTAAAGCTTACAGGAAAAACTAAATCCCAAATGGAAATAACTTAAAAAGAAACTAAAACTTAAAAAGGCGTCGCAAAATTCTAAAGCACCTAAATCTTAGTCTAAAGAAAAAGCACTTAATGAATTCTACGGCAAAGCCTAAAAATCTAGGAGTAAAAATAACTATAGCAAAAACTAAGTTTAAAATTAATTATGAGCTAAAAATACAAAAGTTACGCTACAACGATTAAAAAGGTACAGAATATAAAAATATACAAAAAGTTGTAAAAAGTACAATTTTTATAAAAATATTATTTTTATATTATTTATTTAATAAAACTACTAATTTTACAATTTTAATAAAACTAATTTAACAAAATACATAAATAAAAAGTAAAAAGTAAAAATAAAACTAAAATTAATAATAATAATAATAATATTTAGGTTTTAATAATAATAATAATTAAAAATAACCCGTGATTAGGGTTTTTGTCCGTGTGTCAGAGGGTCTCCGCGAGTCGCGGCAAATAAAGAATAAATCCCCGCGAGTCGCGGGGTTCAGGAATTCAGTTGACAGGTTTGTCTTTTTACGCGTTTTTCTTTTTATTTTTTTTTTTTATAAAAGATATTAAAATTAAAGTTATATTTTTATAAAGTAAAATAGAAATAAAGAAACTTTTAAAACTTAACTATTTAACAAAATCTTAAAAATACTAATATTTTTGTTTTTCTTTTTATATTTTTCGAATTTTTAAAACGTAATTTTACAAAAACGACTTTTAATAAAAGTAGATAAAAATCTTTTTTTTTTTTATTAGCGTTGCGCTTCCGGCTTTTAAGAGTAAGTCCCCGGCAGCGGCGCCAAAAATACTTGATGTCAAAGCAGAGGGGTATAAAATACTATTAAATTTTAGCAGGAAATACTATTAAATACGATACAATTTTACACAAGATATTTATTTATTTATAGAATGGATATACTTAAACCTTGCTACAACACTTATAGGCAGTGTACCTAATCGTACAGTAGTGTAGTTTTTAGTAAGTCCGGTTCGTTCCACAGGGAAATCTTTAAACAAAGCTCAACGCTATATTAGTTTACTTTTATAAAAATACAAATATATATATAAGTAATATTATTATTATAAAGGGGGATTTTTACCGTTTAATGACCGGTTTGTCGATTTTAAAACTTTAGTCGCAGTTAAAACCTAATGTAAAATATTAAATAAATACAAGACTTTAAATTAAAGCGTAAAGTAAATAACGATAATGAAATTGCGAATAATAAAAATGCGATAAAATTAAATTGCGATAATTAAAAAGTACGATAATTAAAAGTGCGATAAAATAAAATAACAATAAATAAAAGTGCGATAATTAGAAGTGCAATTAAATATAAAATAAAGGAAATTAAATATGAAATAAAAGAATTATGCTTATTTAAACTTCCGTAATCATGATGTTTGACGTGTTGATTTTAGTTTTATGCCCTTGGGTTAATTGTCCTTTGTCCTGGATTATTCAATATGTCCGTCTGGTTTTTGTCCATAACAGTCCATCAGTCATAAATATAAATTGCAAGTGTCCTTGTCAAATTATTATTATACCCGAAGATAAATATTCCAACTAATTGGGGATTCGAATTGTAACAAGGTTTTAATACTTTGTTTAATGAATACACCAGGTTATCGACTGCGTGTAAACCAAGGTTTTACTACTTTGTTAACAATTACACCAATTACCCTTGAATGTAATTTCACCCCTGTTTTAATTATTCTAGTGGCTATTAATCCATTCCCGTGTCCGGTTAAATGAACGATTATTCGTACATATAAATACCCCGCCCATCGTGTCCGATCGAGTGTATATGGTAATTTATAGGGACGCCCAATTGTAAATCTTTATATTAACATTAACAAACTTTCATTTAGTTAAACAAATATAAAGCCCATTAATAGCCCATAGTCTACTTTCCACAAGTGTCGTTCTTTTGTCCAAACCCCAATTATGGTACAAAGCCCAATTACCCAATTTTAGTAATTAGCCCAACATCATGATTACTTCGTTTTAAATAAGCATAATAATAACTTAGCTACGAGACATTAATATAAAAAGGTTGAACATAACTTACAATGATTAAAAATAGCGTAGCGTTACACGGACAGAATTTCGACTTACACCCTTACAACATTCGCTAACATACCCTTATTATTAGAATTAAAATTAAAATATAAATTATAAATATAAATATATTACGTATATATTGAGAGAGAGATTGAGAAAATGGATGTAAAATTCGATCAGAATTCGGTTGGCTTTATAGCCAGAAGTGAAATTTGGGGCTCCGCGACTCGCGGCAAAAAGCCCTTCAAACTCCGCGAGTCGCGGAGAGGTATTTTCAATTCACACCCTTGGAGTTTCTGGCTGCCGACAGTTTTTAATATATATATATAATATATATATAATTAATATAATTAATTATATATTATATTATATTTATATACATAGTTAACTTGTAATTTTTAGTCCGTTGCGTCGAGCGTTAAGAGTTGACTCTAGTCCCGGTTCCGGATTTTCGAACGTCCTCGCGTACAATTTAATATCTTGTACTTTGCGTTTTGAATCTTGTACTCTTGTGATTTCGAGACGTTTCTTATCAATAATTGGAACCTTTTTGATTGTCTTTTGTTCTTTTGAGCTTTTTGGTCGTTTGCGTCTTCAAATCGTCGAATCTGTCTTTTGTCTTCACCCTTTATTATTTAAACGAATATCACTTGTAAATAGAACAATTGCAACTAAAAGCTTGTCTTTCTTGAGGAATAATGCTATGAAATATATGTTCGTTTTTAGCATTATCAGTGTTTTAATTCAAATTCTATAAATGCAGTTCTATCCTAAATCCTCTATTTAAACTCTCTGAAAAGATTCAACCCCCAATTTTTAGTATCAAGAAAGAATTTTAGAGTCAAACTTAATTTGTCAAAAAGTCAAAGAATGTTCTTCCATCGAATTCGATTTATCAGTTACGTTTCAATTAAAATTGTTGATTTGTAAAGTTTATAGGATGTATTTAAAACATATTTCATGTTGTAAGTACAACCTATAAGTGTCTAAATTCTTGAATCAAGCGGTGAGTTATTATTATTGTTTTTCGACTAACAGCGATGCTGTTATTTAATTTGTTCTTATTACTTTCGCACCTGTTAATCACCAATGAGTTTGTTAAATCTGTTTCTGTGTAATTCCTAAACCTAAAACAAAAACTTATGTGTAATGAAAATTGTTTCCTGGTCGATTGGTATGGTGACGAAAGAGAAGAAAGGAGACACAAGTAAATCGGGTTATATATATTTGAAATATGATATATTCAGAAAAACAGAAACGGTATCATGGTTTAGGTTGTTGAAGGGTATTCTGTTGGTCGCGGGTTCGAGCCCTACAAAGGCTGTTTTTTTTAAAAAAACCCCATGAGGTAGTTCTTGTTATTATTATTATTATTATTATTATTATTATTATTATTATTATTATTATTATTATTATTATTATTATTATTATTATTATTATTATTATTATTATTATTATTATTATTCTTATTATTATTATTATTATTGTTATTGTTATTATTATTAGTAATATACTTATTATTATGTATTTATTAAGGATTAGTACTAGTATTAATATTGTTAGTATTATTATTATGACTATTATTATTATTCTTATTACCATTATTATTAACTATTGTTATTATTATAGTATTAAAATTATTACCAAAGTTATACGAAATATGACTAATATTATTATTAGTAGTAATATCATGTTGTGATTATAAGTATCAGTGATAATATTAAGGTAAGTAATATTATTAATATTTATATAAGTATTATTATTAACCTTATCATAGTTATTATTATGAGAATCATTCTTAATGAACTAATACTAAAATTAATATCACTAGTAGTAAAAATGGTTACTTTTATTATTAATAATAGCATTATGATAGTTATCATTAAAACTAAGAGTATCATTAATTTTAAATTTATCATCTTATTAAAAATTAGTATTATTACTAAGAATATCATTAGTAGTATCATAATTACTAACATCATAAGTATTAATAAAATTAGCACTTTACATAAAAATTATCATTTCCTGTATTATTATTATTATTGTTAAGTTTAATAGTATTAATATCAATATCTTAGTATAATCAATAATTTAGGAAACAAGTGATATTTACATAAACATATACTTAATACACATAGATAAACAATATTAACATCTTATGTATTAAAACATATAAAATGAATACATTTAATTAAATAATGAAATATATAAGTTATTAATATAAAAACTATACCACTAATAATAATATATCTATTTGTTCAGTTACAAGTATATGTTTTAACGTATATACAAATAATATAGGTTCGTGAATCCGAGGCCAACCATATACTTGTTCAATGTCGTCATATGTATTTTTACTACAAAATACATTAAGTGAGTTTCATTATTCCCTTTTTATATACATTTTGGGCTAAGAATACATGCAAATGCTTTATTAACTGTTTTACAATATTTATATGCGTGAGTTTTCATTACTCCCTTTTTAAATGCTTTCGCAATATTTATTTTTGGGACTGAGATTGCATGCGCTGCTTTTATAAATGTTTTACGAAATGGACACAAGTGATCGAAACTACATTCTATGGTTGGATTATCTAATCGAATATGCCCTTTTTATATAGTCTGGTAATCTAAGAATTAGGGAACAGAAACCCTAATTGACGCGAACTCTAAAGATAGATCTATCGGGCCCAACAAGCCCCATCCAAAGTACCGGATGCTTTAGTACTTCGAAATTTATATCATGTCCGAAGGAGGATCCCGGAATGATGGGGATATTCTTATATGCATAATTGTGAATGTCGATTACCAGGTGTTCAATCCATATGAATGATTTTTGTCTCTATGCATGGGACGTATGTTTATGAGAAATGGAAATATGAAATCTTGTGGTCTATTAAAGTTATGAAATGATTATTTATGATAAACTAATGAACTCACCAACCTTTTGGTTGACACTTGAAAGCATGTTTATTCTCAGGTACGAAAGAAATCTTCCGCTGTGCATTTGCTCACTTTAAAGATATTACTTGGAGTCATTCATGACATATTTCAAAAGACGTTGCATTCGAGTCGTAGAGTTCATCAAGATTATTATTTAGCTAATTATAATTAGATATGTTATGAAATGGTATGTATATCGTCAATTTTCGATGTAAGGAAGTTTGTCTTTTCAAAACGAATGCAATGTTTGTAAAATCTATCATATAGAGGTCAAGTACCTCGCGATGTAACCAACTATTGTGAATCATTTGTAATCGATGTGGACTTTGTCCGGATGGATTAGGACGGGTCCTTTCACACGTAACCCGCAAAACTGCAAGACCCAAAATTGATAATCAAGATCCCTTCGTTTTGTTCGAAATTGGAGTTACAATAAGAGTTACATCTGGATTATGTAAACTCCGGTGGTAATGGATTCATTAATTTCATATCTTCATATGTTTTCGCAACACACCTTCATCTTCTGCAGATCTAGGTTTCCGATTGGGTGACGGAGGTCGATGTAACATTAGTTCATCGATGTAACACTGGTTCACGTCATTTACAAATCATTAGCTTCTTTCAAATCAACGGTGATGGAGCTCTGGCCAACTTCTGGTATTCGTGATCTGGGTTTCATTTAGATCTGAATTTGGTTGCTTCGGGTGAGTGTTAGACTTAGAACCAAGGATATATATGTATGTTATACGGAGTATGTGTTTGTAAGACCCTAATAATAATTGTACAGCAATGTAATTATGGTACATGAAGAGTGGGTGACTTTGTATATTAAAACAGAGGTCAGAGAACGAACTGGGCAGGGTGCGCTCAGCGCACACTTAGGGGTTGAAATGTCCCGTTCTTATTGATTAAAAATGTTCCATATTAATTGATTTCGTTGCGAGGTTTTGACCTCTATATGAGACGTTTTTCAAAGACTGCATTCATTTTTAAAACAAACCATAACCTTTATTTCATAAATAAAGGTTTAAAAAGCTTTACGTAGATTATCAAATAATGATAATCTAAAATATCCTGTTTACACACGACCATTACATAATGGTTTACAATACAAATATGTTACATCGAAATCAGTTTCTTGAATGCAGTTTTTACACAATATCATACAAACATGGACTCCAAATCTTGTCCTTATTTTAGTATGCAACAGCGGAAGCTCTTAGTATTCACCTGAGAATAAACATGCTTTAAACGTCAACAAAAATGTTGGTGAGTTATAGGTTTAACCTATATATATCAAATCGTAACAATAGACCACAAGATTTCATATTTCAATACATATCCCATACATAGAGATAAAAATCATTCATATGGTGAACACCTGGTAACCGACATTAATAAGATGCATATATAAGAATATCCCCATCATTCCGGGACACCCTTCGGATATGATATAAATTTCGAAGTACTAAAGCATCCGGTACTTTGGATGGGGTTTGTTAGGCCCAATAGATCTATCTTTAGGATTCGCGTCAATTAGGGTGTCTGTTCCCTAATTCTTAGATTACCAGACTTAATAAAAAGGGGCATATTCGATTTCGATAATTCAACCATAGAATGTAATTTCACGTACTTGTGTCTATTTTGTAAATCATTTATAAAACTTGCATGTATTCTCATCCTAAAAATATTAGATTTTAAAAGTGGGACTATAACTCACTTTCACAGATTTTTACTTCGTCGGGAAGTAAGACTTGGCCACTGTTTAATTCACGAACCTATAACAATATATACATATAGATCAAAGTATGTTCAAAATATATTTACAACACTTTTAATATATTTTGATGTTTTAAGTTTATTAAGTCAGCTGTCCTCGTTAGTAACCTACAACTAGTTGTCCACAGTTAGATGTACAGAAATAAATCGATAAATATTATCTTGAATCAATCCACGTCCCAGTGTATACGTATCTCAGTATTGATAACAACTCAAACTATATATATTTTGGAATCAACCTCAACCCTGTATAGCTAACTCCAACATTCACATATAGAGTGTCTATAGTTGTTCCGAAATATATATAGATGTGTCGACATGATAGGTTGAAATATTGTATACATGTCTATGGTATCTCAAGATTACATAATATACAATACTAGTTGATTAAGTTATGGTTGGAATAGATTTGTTACCAATTTTCACGTAGCTAAAATGAGAAAAATTATCCAATCTTGTTTTACCCATAACTTCTTCATTTTAAATCCATTTTGAGTGAATCAAATTGCTATGATTTCATATTGAACTCTATTTTATGAATTTAAACAGAAAAATTATAGGTTTATAGTCAGAAAAATAAGTTACAAGTCATTTTTGTAAAGGTAGTCATTTCAGTCGAAAGAACGACGTCTAGATGACCATTTTAGAAAACATACTTCCACTTTGAGTTTAATCATAATTTTTGGATATAGTTTCATGTTTATAATAAAAATCATTTTCCCAGAATAACAACTTTTAAATCAAAGTTTATCATAGTTTTTTAATTAACTAACCCAAAACAGCCCGCGGTGTTACTATGACGGCGTAAATCCGGTTTTACGGTGTTTTTCGTGTTTCCAGGTTTTAAATCATTAAGTTAGCATATCATATAGATATAGAACATGTGTTTAGTTGATTTTAAAAGTCAAGTTAGAAGGATTAACTTTTATTTGCGAACAAGTTTAGAATTAACTGAACTATGTTCTAGTGATTACAAGTTTAAACCTTCGAATAAGATAGCTTTATATTTATGAATCGAATGATGTTATGAACATCATTACTACCTCAAGTTCCTTGGATAAACCTAATAGAAATGAGAAAAATAGATCTAGCTTCAAAGGATCCTTGGATGGCTTGAAAGTTCTTGAAGCAGAATCATGACACGAAAACAATTTCAAGTAAGATTTCCACTCGAAATAAGATTGTTATAGTTATAGAAATTGAATTAAAGTTTGAATATGATTATTACCTTGTATTAGAAAGATAACCTACTGTAAGTAACAAAGGTTTCTTTATCTTGGATGATTACTTGGAATGGATTTAGAAAACTTGGAAGTAAACTTGCAATCTTGGAAGTATTCTTGATTTTATGAAACTAGAACTTTTGGAATTTATGAAAAACACTTAGAACTTGAAGATAGAACTTGAGAGAGATCAATTAGATGAAGAAAATTGAAGAATGAAAGTGTTTGTAGGTGTTTTTGTTCGTTGGTGTATGAATTAGATATAAAGGATATGCAATTTTGTTTTCATGTAAATAAGTCATGAATGATTACTCATATTTTTGTAATTTTATGAGATATTTCATGCTAGTTGCCAAATTATGGTTCCCACATGTGTTAGGTGACTCACATGGGCTGCTAAGAGCTGATCATTGGAGTGTATATACCAATAGTACATACATCTAAAAGTTGTGTATTGTACGAGTACGAATACGGGTGCATACGAGTAGAATTGTTGATGAAACTGAACGAGGATGTAATTGTAAGCATTTTTGTTAAGTAGAAGTATTTTGATAAGTGTCTTGAAGTCTTTCAAAAGTGTATGAATACATATTAAAACACTACATGTATATACATTTTAACTGAGTCGTTAAGTCATCGTTAGTCGTTACATGTAAACGTTGTTTTGAAACCTTTAGGTTAACGATCTTGTTGAATGTTGTTAACCCATTGTTTATTATAACAAATGAGATGTTAAATTGTTATATTATCATGATATTATGATATATATAATATATCTTAGTATGATATATATACAGTTAAATGTCGTTACAACGATAATAGTTACATATATGTCTCGTTTCGAAATCATTAAGTTAGTAGTCTTATTTTTACATATGTATTTCATTGTTAATACACTTAATAATATATTTACTTATAATTTAACATAATTAACCAAGTGTATCAATATCTTAATATGATTCATATGTACCTAGTAAGACGTTGTTATAACGATAATCGTTATATATATCGTTTTCGAGTTTCTTAAATTAATAGTCTCATTTTTATGTATATAACTCATTGTTAAAATACCTAATGAGATACATACTTATAATAAAATCATGTTAACTATATATATAACCATATATATGTCATCGTATAGTTTTTACAAGTTTTAACGTTCGTGAATCACCGGTCAACTTGGGTGGTCAATTGTCTATATGAAACCTATTTCAATTAATCAAGTCTTAACAAGTTTGATTGCTTAACATGTTGGAAACACTTAGTCATGTAAATAACAATTTCATTTAATATATATATAAACATGGAAAAGTTCGGGTCACTACAGTACCTACCCGTTAAATAAATTTCGTCCCGAAATTTTAAGCAGTTGGAGGTGTTGACGTATCTTCTGGAAATAAATGCGGGTATTTCTTCTTCATCTGATCTTCACGCTCCCAGGTGAACTCGGGTCCTCTACGAGCATTCCATCGAACCTTAACAATCGGTATCTTGTTTTGTTTAAGTCTCTTAACCTCACGATCCATTATCTCGACGGGTTCTTCAATGAATTGAAGTTTTTCATTGATTTGGATTTCGTCCAACGGAATAGTGAGATCTTCTTTAGCAAAAAATTTCTTCAAATTTGAGACGTGGAAAGTGTTATGTACAGCCGCGAGTTGTTGAGGTAGCTCCAGTTGGTAAGCTACTGGTCCGACACGATCTATAATCTTGAATGGTCCAATGTACCTTGGATTTAGTTTCCCCCGTTTACCAAATCGAACAACGCCTTTCCAAGGTGAAACCTTAAGCATGACCATTTCTCCAATTTCAAACTCTATATCTTTTCTTTTACTATCCGCGTAGCTCTTTTGTCGACTCTGGGCGGTTTTCAATCTTTGTTGAATTTGGATGATTTTCTCGGTAGTTTCTTGTATTATCTCCGGACCCGTAATCTGTCTATCCCCCACTTCACTCCAACAAATCAGAGACCTGCACTTTCTACCATAAAGTGCTTCAAATGGCGACATCTCAATGCTTGAATGGTAGCTATTGTTGTAGGAAAATTCTGCTAACGGTAGATGTCGATCCCAACTGTTTCTGAAATCAATAACACAAGCTCGTAGCATGTCTTCAAGCGTTTGTATCGTCCTTTCACTCTGCCCATTAGTTTGTGGATGATAGGCAGTACTCATGTCTAGACGAGTTCCCAATGCTTGCTGTAATGTCTGCCATAATCTTGAAATAAATCTGCCATCCCTATCAGAGATAATAGAGATTGGTATTCCATGTCTGGAGACGACTTCCTTCAAATACAGTCGTGCTAACTTCTCCATCTTGTCATCTTCTCTTATTGGCAGGAAGTGTGCTGACTTGGTGAGACGATCAACTATTACCCAAATAGTATCCTAACCACTTGCAGTCCTTGGCAATTTAGTAATGAAATCCATGGTAATGTTTTCCCATTTCCATTCGGGATTTCAGGTTGTTGTAGTAGACCTGATGGTTTCTGATGTTCAGCTTTGACCTTAGAACACGTCAAATATTCTCCTACATATTTAGCATTATCGGCTTTCATACCTGGCCACCAAAAATGTTTCTTAAGATCCTTGTACATCTTCCCCGTTCCAGGATGTATTGAGTATCTGGTTTTATGATCTTCTCTAAGTACCATTTCTCTCATATCTCCAAATTTTGGTACCCAAATTCTTTCAGCCCTATACCGGGTTCCGTCTTCCCGAATATTAAGATGCTTCTCCGATCCTTTGGGTATTTCATCCTTTAAATTTCCCTCTTTTAAAACTCCTTGTTGCGCCTCCTTTATTTGAGTAGTAAGGTTAGTGTGAATCATTATATTCATAGATTTTACTCGAATGGGTTCTCTGTCCTTTCTGCTCAAGGCGTCGGCTACCACATCTGCCTTCCCCGGGTGGTAACGAATCTCAAAGTCGTAATCATTCAACAATTCAATCCACCTACGCTGCCTCATATTCAGTTGTTTCTGATTAAATATGTGTTGAAGACTTTTGTTGTCGGTATATATAATACTTTTGACCCCATATAAGTAGTGCCTCCAAGTCTTTAATGCAAAAACAACCGCACCTAATTCCAAATCATGCGTCGTATAATTTTGCTCATGAATCTTCAATTGTCTAGACGCATAAGCAATCACCTTCGTCCGTTGCATTAATACACAACCGAGACCTTGCTTTGATGCGTCACAATAAATCACAAAATCATCATTCCCTTCAGGCAATGACAATATAGGTGCCGTAGTTAGCTTTTTCTTCAATAATTGAAACGCCTTCTCTTGTTCATCCTTCCATTCAAATTTCTTCCCTTTATGCGTTAATGAAGTCAAGGGTTTTGCTATTTTGGAGAAATCTTGGATGAATCTTCTGTAGTAACCAGCCAATCCTAAAAATTGACGTATATGCTTCGGAGTTTTTGGGGTTTCCCACTTTTCAACGGTTTCGATCTTTGCCGGGTCCACCTGGATACCTTCTTTGTTCACTATGTGACTGAGGAATTAAACTTCTTCCAACCAAAATGCACACTTTGAAAACTTAGCGTACAGTTTTTCTTTCCTCAATACTTCTAGCACTTTTCTCAAATGTTCTTCGTGCTCTTGATCATTCTTTGAGTAAATAAGTATGTCATCGATGAAAACAATGACAAACTTGTCAAGATATGGCCCACACACTTGGTTCATAAGGTCCACGAACACAGCTGGTGCGTTAGTCAATCCAAACGGCATAACCATAAACTCGTAATGACCATAACGCGTCCTAAAAGCAGTTTTTGGAATATCATTCTCCTTTACTCGCATTTGATGATATCCAGAACGTAAATCGATCTTCGAATAAATCGACGAGCCTTGTAGTTGATCAAATAAGTCGTCAATTCTCGGCAGTGGATAACAGTTTTTGATGGTAAGTTTGTTCAACTCTCTGTAGTCAATACAGAACCTAAATGTACCATCCTTCTTCTTGACAAACAAAACAGGAGCTCCCCATGGTGATGTGCTTGGTCGAATGAAACCACGTTCTAATAGTTCTTGCAATTGGCTTTGCAGTTCTTTCATCTCGCTGGGTGCGAGTCTATAAGGAGCACGAGCTATTGGTGCAGCTCCTGGTACAAGATCTATTTGAAATTCAACAGATCGATGTGGAGGTAGTCCCGGTAATTCTTTCGGAAATACATCGGGAAATTCTTTTGCGACGGGAACATCATTGATGCTCTTTTCTTCATTTTGTACTTTCTCGACGTATGCTAGAACAGCATAGAAAAATTTTCTTATTAGTTTTTATGCCTTCAAATTACTAATAAGATGTAGCTTCATGTTGCCCTTTTCTCCGTACACCATTAAGGGTTCTCCTTCTTCTCGTACAATGCGAATTGCATTTTTATAACATACGATCTCTGCTTTCACCTTCTTCAGCCAGTCCATGCCAACTATTACATCAAAACTCCCTAACTCTACTGGTATCAAATCAATCTTAAATATTTCGCTACCCAGTTTAATTTCTCGATTCCGGCATATATTATCTGCTGAAATTAATTTGCCGTTTGCTAATTCGAGTAAAAATTTACTATCCAACGGCATCAATGGACAACTTAATTTAGCACAAAAATCTCTACTCATATAGCTTCTATCCGCACCAGAATCAAATAAAACGTAAGCAGATTTATTGTCAATAAGAAACGTATCCGTAACAAGCTCCGGGTCTTCCTGTGCCTCTGCCGCATTAATATTGAAAACTCTTCCGCAGCCTTGTCCATTCGTGTTCTCCTGGTTCGGGAAATTTCTAATAATGTGGTCCGGTTTTCCACATTTATAACAAACTACATTGGCATAACTTGCTCCGACACTACTTGCTCCGCCATTACTCGTTCTGACACCATTTGTTCCTTTCGTTTTGTTAACCCCTGGTCCGTAGACCTCACACTTCGCCGCGCTATGACCATTTCTTTTACACTTGTTGCAAAATTTGGTGCAGAACCCCGAGTGATACTTTTCACACCTTTGGCATAGCTGCTTCTGATTGTTGTTGTTGTTGCGGTTGTTATTGTTGTTGGGATGATTGTTGTAGTTGTTGTTGTTATTGTTGTTGTTGTTGTTGTTGTTGTTGGGCCATTTGTTGTAGTTGCGATTGATGTTGCGATTGTTGGGATAATTGTTGCGATTATTATTGTAATTGCTGTTGTTGTTGTATTGGTGATTCTTATCACCGTTTTCCTCCCACTTTCTTTTGACTTGCTTCACATTGGCCTCTTCAGCCGTCTGTTCTTTAATTCTTTCCTCAATCTGGTTCACTAGTTTGTGAGCCATTCTACATGCCTGTTGTATGGAGGCGGGCTCGTGTGAACTTATATCTTCTTGGATTCTTTCCGGTAACCCTTTCACAAACGCGTCGATCTTCTCTTCCTCATCTTCGAACGCTCCCGGACACAATAGGAACAATTATGTGAATCGTCTTTCGTACGTGGTAATATCAAATCCTTGGGTTCGTAACCCTCTAAGTTCTGTCTTGAGCTTATTGACCTCGGTTCTGGGACGGTACTTCTCGTTCATCAAGTGCTTGAATGCTGACCACGGTAGTACGTACGCATCATCTTGTCCCACTTGCTCTAGATAGGTATTCCACCATGTTAACGCAGAACCTATGAAGGTATGCGTAGCGTACTTCACTTTGTCCTCTTCAGTACACTTACTTATGGCAAACACCGATTCGACCTTCTCGGTCCACCGTTTCAATCCGATCGGTCCTTCGGTTCCATCAAATTCCAAAGGTTTGCAGGCAGTGAATTCTTTATAGGTGCATCCTACACGATTTCCTGTACTGCTTGATCCAAGGTTATTGTTGGTATGTAGCGCAGCCTGTACTGCGGCTATGTTTGAAGCTAGAAAAGTACGGAATTCCTCTTCATTCATATTCACGGTGTGTCGAGTATTCGGTGCCATTTCCTTCAAAATAGTCAAATGGAACAAGTTAATCATACAGAATATTAAGAGTAGTTAATAGTATTTCGTAGCATAATATGAGCTCATTTATAAAAGCTTTTTCTTCATATTAGCGTTTTATAAGTTTAAATTCGGGTAGTACCTACCCGTTAAGTTCATACTTAGTAGCTAATATACAATTCAACTACTACAATTCTATATGAAAAACTGATTATAATAATATTTCGCGTTCAAACTTTTATACAATATTTTACAAACTTACAACACCGCTTATTTTACATAAAGCATGAAATATAGCACACAATAACTTTGATACAAGATAGTTGTGAAGATAATTCTTGCTAGTACACAAGTCGTTCAGCAAAGGCAATAAAGACACGTAATTCATACGTCCAGAAACAAGTCATGCATTCTGGTTTTACTAGGACAACTTCCCATCCTTGGTCTTGTGGAACATAACCGTTATGGCCGTTGATAAGACAGCGTGTTGTAACGTTGTCAAAGGGACGAGGGTTACGTAATGACCAACAGTCTCGTAATAACCTAAAAACCTCATTTCTTACCCCAATTACCGACTCCGTCAGTTGTGGGAACATTTTGTTTAATAGTTGTAGCCCGATGTTCTTTTTCTCACTTTGGTTAGAAGCGAACATTACTAACCCGTAAGCATAGCATGCTTCTTTATGTTGCATGTTAGCCACTTTTTTTAAATCATAAAGTCCTATATTCGGATACATTGAGTCAAAATAATTTCTTAACCCGTTGCGTAAAATAGCATTTGGGTTCCCCGCAATATATGCGTCAAAGTAAACACATCGTAACTTATGGGTTTCCCAATGTGATATCCCCCATCTTTCAAACGAAAGTCTCTTATAAACCAAGACATTTTTGGAACGTTCTTCGAATGTCTTACAAACTGATCTCTCCTTAAATAGTTGTGCCGAGGAATTCTGACCGACTCTAGACAAGATTTCATCAATCATGTCTCCGGGTAGGTCTCTTAAAATATTGGGTTGTCTATCCATTTTGTATTTTTAAACTGTAAAATAGACAAGGTTAGATTCATAAAAAAAAAATACTTATTAATACAAGCAATTTTTACATATATCATAAAGCATAAGCATACTATATTACATATATTACACCACACGAATACAACTATCTTATTCTGACTTGCTCGTTTCTTCTTCTTCAGTTTTGGTTCATTTTGCCAAGCTTCTAGGGATATATGATGTTCCCCTAATACGAGCTGTCGTTTTCCACAACGGTTTAGAAAAATCTGGTGGTTTAGAGGTTCTCGGGTCATTGTTACAACTTAAGGGCTTCGGGGGTTGACGATACATATAAAGTTCATCGGGGTTGGAATTAGATTTCTCTATTTTTATGCCCTTTCCCTTATTATTTTCTTTTGCCTTTTTAAATTCAGTTGGGGTAATTTCTATAACATCATCGGAATTCTCGTCGGAATCCGATTCATCGGAGAATTGGTAATCCTCCCAATATTTTGCTTCCTTGGCGGAAACACCATTGACCATAATTAACCTTGGTCGGTTGGTTGAGAATTTTCTTTTACTTAACCGTTTTATTATTTCCCCCACCGGTTCTATTTCCTCCTCCGGTTCCTCCTCTTCCGGTTCTGATTCTTCTTCTGGTTCTGATTCTTCTTCCGGTTCTTCTTCGGGAACTTGTGAATCAGTCCAATATATATTCGACTCTTCGTTATTATTAGGTGAGTCAATGAGATTTGTGCTAGAGGTAGACATCTATCACACAATATCAAACATGTTAAGAGATTAATATATCACATAATATATACATGTTAATAATATATAGTTTCCAACAAAAATGTTAAGCAATCATTTTTAAAGAAAACACGGTCGAAGTCCAGACTCATTAATACATCCTAACAAACTCGATAAGACACACTAATACAAATTTTCTGGTTCTCTAAGACCAACGCTCGGATACCAACTGAAATGTCCCGTTCTTATTGATTAAAAACATTCCATATTAATTGATTTCGTTGCGAGGTTTTGACCTCTATATGAGACGTTTTTCAAAGACTGCATTCATTTTTAAAACAAACCATAACCTTTATTTCATAAATAAAGGTTTAAAAAGCTTTACGTAGATTATCAAATAATGATAATCTAAAATATCCTGTTTACACACGACCATTACATAATGGTTTACAATACAAATATGTTACATCGAAATCAGTTTCTTGAATGCAGTTTTTACACAATATCATACAAACATAGACTCCAAATCTTGTCCTTATTTTAGTATGCAACAACGGAAGCTCTTAGTATTCACCTGAGAATAAACATGCTTTAAACGTCAACAAAAATGTTGGTGAGTTATAGGTTTAACCTATATATATCAAATCGTAACAATAGACCACAAGATTTCATATTTCAATACACATCCCATACATAGAGATAAAAATATTCATATGGTGAACACCTGGTAACCGACATTAACAAGGTGCATATATAAGAATATCCCCATCATTCCGGGACACCCTTCGGATATGATATAAATTTCGAAGTACTAAAGCATCCGATACTTTGGATGGGGTTTGTTAGGCCCAATAGATCTATCTTTAGGATTCGCGTCAATTAGGGTGTCTGTTCCCTAATTCTTAGATTACCAGACTTAATAAAAAGGGGCATATTCGATTTCGATAATTCAACCATAGAATGTAGTTTCATACTTGTGTCTATTTTGTAAATCATTTATAAAACTTGCATGTATTCTCATCCCAAAAATATTAGATTTTAAAAGTGGGACTATAACTCACTTTCACAGATTTTTACTTCGTCGGGAAGTAAGACTTGACCACTGTTTAATTCACGAACCTATAACAATATATACATATATATCAAAGTATGTTCAAAATATATTTACAACACTTTTAATATATTTTGATGTTTTAAGTTTATTAAGTCAGCTGTCCTCGTTAGTAACCTACAACTAGTTGTCCACAGTTAGATGTATAGAAAAAAATCGATAAATATTATCTTGAATCAATCCACGTCAGTGTATACGTATCTCAGTATTGATCACAACTCAAACTATATATATTTTGGAATCAACCTCAACCCTGTATAGCTAACTCCAACATTCACATATAGAGTGTCTATAGTTGTTCCGAAATATATATAGATGTGTCGACATGATAGGTCGAAATATTGTATACGTGTCTATGGTATCTCAAGATTACATAATATACAATACAAGTTGATTAAGTTATGGTTGGAATAGATTTGTTACCAATTTTCACGTAGCTAAAATGAGAAAAATTATCCAATCTTGTTTTACCCATAACTTCTTCATTTTAAATCCATTTTGAGTGAATCAAATTGCTATGATTTCATATTGAACTCTATTTTATGAATCTAAACAGAAAAAGTATAGGTTTATAGTCGAAAAAATAAGTTACAAGTTATTTTTGTAAAGGTAGTCATTTCAGTCGAAAGAACGACGTCTAGATGACCATTTTAGAAAACATACTTCCACTTTGAGTTTAACCATAATTTTTGGATATAGTTTCATGTTCATAATAAAAATAATTTTCCCAGAATAACAACTTTTAAATCAAAGTTTATCATAGTTTTTTTTAATTAACTAACCCAAAACAGCCCGCGGTGTTACTATGACGGCGTAAATCCGGTTTTACGGTGTTTTTCGTGTTTCCAGGTTTTAAATCATTAAGTTAGCATATAATATAGATATAGAACATGTGTTTAGTTGATATTAAAAGTCAAGTTAGAAGGATTAACTTTTATTTGCGAACAAGTTTAGAATTAACTAAACTATGTTCTAGTGATTACAAGTTTAAACCTTTGAATAAGATAGCTTTATATGTATGAATTGAATGATGTTATGAACATCATTACTACCTCAAGTTCCTTGGATAAACCTACTGGAAATGAAAAAAATAGATCTAGCTTCAAAGGATCCTTGGATGGCTTGAAAGTTCTTGAAGCAGAATCATGACACGAAAACAATTTCAAGTAAGATTTCCACTCGAAATAAGATTGTTATAGTTATAGAAATTGAATTAAAGTTTGAATATGATTATTACCTTGTATTAGAAAGATAACCTACTGTAATTAACAAAGGTTTCTTGATCTTGAATGATTACTTGGAATGGATTTAGAAAACTTGGAAGTAAACTTGCAATCTTGGAAGTATTCTTGATTTTATGAAACTACAACTTTTGGAATTTATGAAGAACACTTAGAACTTGAAGATAGAACTTGAGAGAGATCAATTAGATGAAGAAAATTGAAGAATGAAAGTGTTTGTAGGTGTTTTTGGTCGTTGGTGTATGGATTAGATATAAAGGATATGCAATTTTGTTTTCATGTAAATAAGTCATGAATGATTACTCATATTTTTGTAATTTTATGAGATATTTCATGCTAGTTGCCAAATGATGGTTCCCACATGTGTTAGGTGACTCACATGGGCTGCTAAGAGCTGATCATTGGAGTCTATATACCAATAGTACGTACATCTAAAAGTTGTGTATTGTACGAGTACGAATACGGGTGCATACGAGTAGAATTGTTGATGAAACTGAACGAGGATGTAATTGTAAGCATTTTTGTTAAGTAGAAGTATTTTGATAAGTGTCTTGAAGTCTTTCAAAAGTGTATGAATACATATTAAAACACTACATGTATATACATTTTAACTGAGACGTTAAGTCATCGTTAGTCGTTACATGTAAACGTTGTTTTGAAACCTTTAGGTTAACGATCTTGTTGAATGTTGTTAACCCATTATTTATTATAACAAATGAGATGTTAAATTGTTATATTATCATGATATTATGATATATATAATATATCTTAGTATGATATATATACAGTTAAATGTCGTTACAACGATAATCGTTACATATATGTCTCGTTTCGAAATCATTAAGTTAGTAGTCTTATTTTTACATATGTATTTCATTGTTAATACACTTAATAATATATTTACTTATCATTTAACATAATTAACCAAGTGTATCAATATCTTAATATGATTCATATGTACCTAGTAAGACGTTGTTATAACGATAATCGTTATATATATATATCGTTTTCGAGTTTCTTAAATTAATAGTCTCATTTTTATGTATATAACTCATTGTTAAAATACCTAATGAGATACATACTTATAATAAAATCATGTTAACTATATATATAACCATATATATGTCATCGTATAGTTTTTACAAGTTTTAACGTTCGTGAATCACCGGTCAACTTGGGTGGTCAATTGTCTATATGAAACCTATTTCAATTAATCAAGTCTTAACAAGTTTGATTGCTTAACATGTTGGAAACACTTAATTATGTAAATAACAATTTCATTTAATATATATATATATAAACATGGAAAAGTTCGGGTCACTACAGGGGTGCGCCTGGCGCACTCCTCACTGTAGCCGGGTTCTGTTTTTTTTATTCATATATTTTGATGGGCATTTTGGTAATTTCACTTGTGGACGAGTTGGAGGCCAGTAGGTCAGATCTTGGGGTATCATTCACTCCATTTTCAATAACCTTATCTTCTTCACTTTAATTTTGGAGAGAGTGTGTGATTTCTTGAGTGAGAAAGCTTAAATCCAAGAGGAAGAAGTTGTTCTCGGGACAAAGTGCGGGTATTAAAGTCGTTCATCTACTCACTAGCTACGTTGTGGTTGTAGTGGTAAGCTCTAATCTTGATTTCCTCACTTTGATTTTGTGTAGGGTTAGGGTTTGGGTAAATGAAGAACATAAAACCCATATTTGTTGATTTTGAGTGTTCTTGGGTAAGATGGAGTCATGAAGACTCAATGGTAACTAACCTAGGGTTTCAAAGTGTTAATTGATGTTTATGAGTCCTAATTGGTTAGTTAATTACTAGCACACCTAGCTAATTGGTAAATGGATGTTAGTTGGGTTAGCGGATGACCCGAAATGGGTGTGTTGACTTTAAATGAGTCAAAGGGGTTAATGATTGACCTAGTTGGGGATTACGGGTATGAATTACCCTAATTGTGTTATAGTTAGTGTTGATAGACCTTAATCACTAGCTTTTAAGTGATTGACGACGGTCTTGACCCTTAAGGGGCGGTTTGGTGAAAATGGGGCATTTAATGCATTTAAGTCATTAAATGCACTTGAGTGAAATGTTGGTGTTTAGCCCAACAAGTTTGTTTGTTGATTGAGTACTTATTGTATTAGGTACTCGGCTTTGAAGCATTCGGAAGTATAAAATCATCACCAAATCGTTGAGGTGAGTGGAATAATTATATATGTATGTATATGATTTATTTACTTGTGGGGTATGGGTTAAAGTTCGATCTTGACGATACCATATCCTAGAGTATATTGTTGGTTCGTTTTGATGAGGGTTTAAGTTCGATGTTGACGATACCTCATGTATGGATTTAAAGTTCGATGTTGACGAAGCCATACCGCTATTGTAGTGAAATTCGATGAGGGTTTAAGTTCGATGTTGACGATACCTCATATGTGTGTTTAAGTTCGATGTTGACGATACCACATTTATTAGGACGAACGGGAATTAAGTTCGATGTTGATGATACCATTCGTTGAGCTAGCCTTGGGATTCGAATACTAATGGATGTTGTGAACATCAATGCTTATGTATTGTGTTGTAACGTATTGTGTTGTTGCGTTATATGATATTGTTATACTAGCTTATGTTATCGAGGATTTAGCGTTATAAATTATAAGGGTATGCTAATTATGTTGCTAGTATGTATGCGGATTTGTTGTAAGTGTTTGCAAGTAAGTAAGTTATATATGTATATGTATAATTATTGCATCCACTAAGCTTTAGCTTACCCTCTCGTTGTTTATCTTTTTATAGGCTCGGGCGTTGATAAGGGTAAGGGCGTACGGTTGGATTAGAGATTTTCGCTTGTTGTTTGATAGGGGACGCTTTTGAATGTGATAGCTTTTGGAGTTTGACCGAGATTTGGGTAGTTTAATCCCAAACACCATGCTCTTAGTGTCGTTTGGAATTTAAACTAATGTGGTCGAAACTCGTGTTTTGTATGAAACTCGTAAAATGGCCGACGTGGGCCCCGTTTTGTAAAACTCATTTTATTATTGAATCGTGTGAGTTTTAACTATTATGACATGTTGTGAAAAGCGTTTCGTCTAAATATGTCGGGAAGTGGGAGATCTTTATATGAAAAATTACAAAACCGGACAGAACTGAAAACAGACATGTGCGCGCCGCGCACCCTGAGGTGGTGCGCGTGGCGCACTCCACTGTTATATAAAAAAAAAAAAAATTTTATTTCGCGTATTTGGTTGGTTATTGGTTTGGGTTGTTACAGTGTTTTTGGATTTTAATTGTTCGTACTTTTAGGGTGTTTTAATTTGGGGAAGATGAAGGTTGGTACTAATAAAATTAGAATATAAAAAGAGGATAAAAGAGATGATGGAGGTGGCAAATGATCTGCACATGATGAAGATGAAGTGACGAAATTACCCCTCACGTTACCAGCACGTGATTAGTTCAAACGGACTAAACTAACGTCGTGAGTGATCAAAATTGTAATTTTTTCAAACCACAGTGATTAAACTTGCAAAAAAAAAAAAAAACCATAGTGACTAAACTTGTAATTTTTGACAAACCACAGTGATCAAACATGTAATTATACCTTATATCTAAAAGGCATCGCCCAAATGAATAGTAACCCAAAAATTTTCACAACTACCCCCACTCTTTTACTTACTTACATTTTAGATCCAAAAGTCCAAATGAATGGTAACTCCAAAATTTTCACAAACTACCCCCACTCTTTTACTTACTTACATTTTAGACCCAAAAAAACATACAACGGTTAACTTTATGGTTTTTTACACCCTTATCCCAAACTTTTAAGATTTTATACTTTAACCATTAAACTTCTCATTCATTATAAATCGACTACATACTTTAGATACTACCTAATAGACAAAAACGATTAACAGTCACCAGGGGTGCTTTCGTTCTTTCACTTTTTTCCCCCTTTTCCACCTTTTTTTTTAAAAAGCCCCCATAGTTTGTTCAAATATTAAAATCGACCCCCAAACAGGGGGTAAAGTGTCAAACACTCATTTTCATAAAAAAATTTAAAAAAACTACACCCAAATATTCAACGGGCCATATCTTCTCGCTCGCACCGAATTAAATTTTTCTGACACCATCGTTAAACTCGAAACAATTTTAGGAGCACACTGTCACTAACTATACGCAAATCGGACGCTTTTTAAAAAACGCTAAATATTTGAGATACTTCTCATACACGTCAATTTTGCGTTAAATTTTTAAAAGTCGACAATTCCATAGTGAAACGCGGAGATGTACATATATTGTTAATTTAAAATAACATTTAAATCTTTCACGGATTATACCTTTTAGTTCGACTTGAGTTGCGCTTCAACGATATCATCGTTAGCCACGAAATAATTTTACAAACTAAACGCAATACAATACATTGAAAACCGAACCCCGGCGCGAAGCGAGGGTTCGAACACTAGTTAAGTCTAAAAGAAATGAGTAAGTGCCTGTAGGGGAATGTGTTTGCAGTTTGCTACTTGAGATGTTTGTAACAAGGGCTACTATGTGTTTGCTACTAGAAAAGTTTGTAACAAGGACTTGGAGGGGGTAATTATATCGATCATACTCACCATCCTCACAACGATTAATGCATCACAAACTCATATCATCAATTCCTATTTTGAGATCTAGCATCATTATTGAAATGTTACCTCGATATGTATAGTCCAATTACCCTTTAATCACTTCACTACATATAAATTTTAATATTGTAAATATATAACATGATTTAATTTATAACATCTTAAAATTTTTGTGTGGAACGTTAATCAAACGCACTTACAACTTGCATATTAGTAGATAAATTCTTGAAGCAAACCATAAATACATACTGTATTATACATGAAACCATGAAATGAAAATATGCAAACACACCACGTCTTATTCGTTAAAACATACGTAAAAAGCCTTAAGTTATTAACAATAAAGAAGTTTTATTTATTTGGAAAGCTAGTATTTCATTACCAAGCACGCAAAAAACGTGCACGAAATAATGAAGAATTCTTACCTGCATACTTCATCATATATATAATATTGTCGAGTGATGTCAAATAGTGATCAAACTAGTCACGAAACTTGAGGGATATGAGTAATCGTTCTTTCTTGTGCATTGCTACATGGACCTCCTCATCCATGTTAATATCGTCTGGATTCATATTATTTGGAAGAAACCAATCAAAATTTTGAATCAAAGAAACGATAGTTAACAGCACGATCTTAGAAGCCAATGCTAGTCCTGGACACATTCTTCTTCCCGATCCAAATGGCAAGTAGTCGAAGTCATTTCCTAAATAACTCAACTTCGATCCCACAAATCTTTCGGGTTTAAACCTCAAAGGATCATCCCAAAAGTTCGGGTCTCGATTGATGGCCCAAATGTTGACTAATATTAGACTGTCCTTAGGAATAGTGTATCCCATTAACTCACATGCTTCTATAGCTTTATGAGGTATAAGAAGTGGTCCCGATGGGTGCAACCTTAATGTTTCCTTATAACATGCTTCCATGAAAGGAAGATGAACCAAATCCGACTCTTTTACTACTTTCCTATTTATGTGTTTTCGAACTTCGTCCTTAGCCTTTTGCATCGCTTCTTGGTTTCTGAGAAGCTCTACAATCATCCACTCGATCGTCAAAGTTGTACTTTCAGTGCCGGCTGCAAATAGCTCCTAAATTTATAACAAGGAAAATGAACAAAGCAATCGATATTAAGTGGATATTTTATACGAGTAACTGATAACCATCATGACATTAATAAACATCATATCCTTATAGGCCTTACAAGAAAATTGGTACTAATAATCCATTTATTAAACCTTCGGTTGTATCTCATCTGGTAGTGATTTGCATCTCTTAGCGAGACAAGAGTTCGATTCCCGTGAGGTGCAACATTGCACACAAGGTTGCCACTTTACCCTTGAATTCTACCCAAGGGTGTATTTCACACATCGCGTTGTGGGGTAGTGGGGGACGAGGGTTTTACCACCCATGACCTCAGATTGGGCCCGATTTTCTCCTAGACAACAGTTGGGAGAGGGTTATGCAACTGCGATAAATGAACGCGTGGGTGATTAAATCCTCAAGGTGATCTCGTACGGTTGTTAAAAAAAATAAAAAATAAAAAATAAATAATACATCTACTAAAATTCTGGTAACGGAATCCTAGTAGCGAAATCTAATCGTTATGAAGATGATTAGATGAACATCCGTAGTTTTAGGATGAACATCCCATTTGCGAACGAATTTGTGCGGCTGATTTTATCCGATGGCGGCTTTTTAAATAATAGTCATGAGTTTTGATTTTATTTACTGTGTGTTTTGATTTTAGATGGGGGATATCTATTACTCCTATTTAGATTTAGATTGGATTTTCTAACGAAGATTTTAGGGCACGTGGGTAATTTGTTCATAACATTAAATATTGAATTAGAGCGTGTGTTTAGATGAAACTAGCTGAAGCTCGAGCTTCTAGCTGGAGCTGGAGCTTATGGGATAGAGCTGGAGCTGGAGTTAATTTTATAAGCTGGTGGCTGAAGCTTATTATTTTTTATAATTGTTTGGTAAATTAGCTAGAGCTTATTTTTCATAAGCTACTAGAGCAGTGTTGTAAATCTCTCGAGATCTCGAGATCTCGTTTTTAGAAGGCAACGAGACGAGATGTTCATCTCCAGAGATTTCTCGGTCAACGAGGTCAAACTTAGTCAAAGCCACGATTTCTCGAATTTTCTTGCTAATTTGTAAGATTTTCTTGTAAAATTCGTAATTTCTAAGATTTTCTCGCTCATTTCTCGGATATTTTTGTAAAATCTCGTAAAAACGTATATAAATATACATATATTTATGTTTTTATGTATATTTTTATTATAAAAAACTATAAAGTCAACGTAAGTCAAAGTCCGAGATCTCTCCAAAATTATTCCGAGATGCCGAGATCTCCCTAAAAAAGTCCAAACGAGATCTCCACGAAATCCGAATTCTCCAACCTTGACTAGAAGTAGCTTATTTTTTAAGAGCTTATGATTTTCATAAGCTTCACTTTTTATGTCTACCAAACAAAACTTATAACTTGAAGCTTATTAAAATCATAACCTCAAACTCCAATAATAAACTTCAAAAAGTTGTGTGCCAAAAACACCTGAAGATTTTTCAAACGTACTGTATATTAATATATTTCTTTTTTATAGAAAGCAATGTTATGGAAAGCAATGTTATAAAGTGTATTCATATCCAAAAACACCTGAAGATTTTTCAAACGTACTGTATATTAATATATTTCTTTTTTATAGAAAGCAATGCTATAAAGTGCATTCATATCCATATAGTGAATTTTGACAAATCAATTCGACTATTTATAAATATCCGATGTTGGCTGTTAAAATTGTTTATTTTTCCGTATTTATTTTAAATATTTTTATTTGTGTTAAATATTACTACGTATTTGATAAAAATTAAATGAATATAACTAAATTTAAATGTGTTTTTAATGATATTAATTTATTTTCGCCTTACTTCCTCCGTTCATATTAATAGTCTAGTACTATGTATTACTTTTTTTTTTTGAAAGGCAATTCAATATATATATATATATATATATATATATATATATATATATATATATATATATATATATATATATATATATATATATATATATATATATATATATATATATAAACGCAATAGTACAAAATACAAGAAAAAATAACCCCAACAAGAGCCGCACGATATCTACATGAGGGAGGAGATACAAATGGATGCTAAGGAAGCAACCATCGCAATATCTACTCCCCTTTTTACATTTACATCTCACACGACCTAAAGACACCTAGATTACAAGGCGTTTTGGATCCAATAACCAAGAGTGCCAATCCAATAACCACTATGTATTACTTTTGGTCCGTCAATTATTAATCAATTCCTATAAATAAGCCAGAGTAAGCGGTACATTTTGCTTTCATATATGTGCATTTGATTAATTAAATAATATAGTGAGTCACAATTTTTATGAAGAAATATGTCATAATTAAGAGTGATTAGTCTTTGGTTAGTCTTGATGAAGAAGTGCTGTTGTAGCAATAATTTGACAGTTAGTTCTAGTAATGAAGTAGATGTTATGGTTATGGATGAGAGTGGTTTAATCAACCAAAGAATCCAAAATTTTTCAAGTAACAAAGTACATAATTCAAGAACAATATTTTATTACCAATGATATTATGAAAATAAAATAACAAGAGATTATATGATATTAATTTTTATGCAGGATGATTTTCATATTAATCACAGAGATATATACAAAATACACATATTATACACGCATAATAGTACATTCATTTGGTATATTTATTACTATGTGTTGTTAAAAACAGTATATACTAAATATTAATTAAAAAAAAAAAAAAAACTACTAATTATCAAAAGAATTTTTTTTACTTTTGATTAAATTAATATTAATATTTTTTTTCTAAAATTAATATTTCTGATAAATGTTCACATTTTTTTCCTAAAAAATTAACATTTCCGATGAATATTAAGCAATTTTCACTCAGATTTTTAGATATTCTATTCTTTTCAAAGAATATTATTCTTTTCAATGAATATTATTCTCCTCTAAAAATATTACTCGGTACTAATCTTTGCTTAGAAAATTAATCTAATTTCCATAGAATAATATTCTTATAGAAGATTATTGTTAATTTTACCTGAATCAAAGGATTAATCTGTTGATTTGTAAACCCTTTGTGGATCAAAGTATCAGCAAAATCTTGTAGACTTGAGAAAACATTGCCTTTATCTCGTTTCATTTGTATGCTATCTTTCCAAATACTTCCAAGTTCTTGTTCTGTGATATGCATAACTTGCTTATACCAACCCGGTATATCCCACTGTCCCAATATTGGATACATATTTGCTAATAGTGGCTTTGAACCCAACAAATCTAACTTTCCAAGTGATTCCCTAAGGTTATCACCAATACCATTTCCCTCGTAATCGAGTAGATCGATCGATAAGCACACATTTCCTAATACGTTTACACTAGTTGTAAACGCAACATCTCTTATAGCTATAACTTCATCTACTTTTGACCCTAAATACTCCATCATATCCTTAACTTTACTCTCCCTTATATTTGTACGAATTTCTAAAGCCGTGTTTGAAAAAATCTCCGATCTATAAATATTTCGAAATAGCCTCCATCTATCATCACAATCGGATGTAAATGATAGATTCTTATTGTGAGCATTTGGTTGCTCTCCTTTAATGAAACGTGATACATCTCGGCCCGAAAGAACATCATCACGAGTCTTGAGGATCTCTAGAGCCACATTGGATGTTGATCCAACAATTAGGATTTGTTGGCCTAGTCGAAGTGACATAAGTGGTCCGTGCACTTGTGCCATCTCGGCTAGACTAACATGAAGAAGGTTGTTTTTGATTTGAAAAAGGTTACCGAATATTGGCCATGGATAAGGACCCGGTGGAAGTGGGAGATCTTTTGAAGAAAAACGTTTAATAACGATACCGAAAAGGAACCAAATAACCCAATAAACTAAGAAAACAGTGGCCATATCTTTCATTGTAAGTGTGCTTAAATCCATGGTAAGTTCGTTGCTTAAAATGGTTGTGAAGAACAATATATAGGGAGGCCTTGATTGATTCTCTTATGTGAAGGAAGAATATTTATAAAAGATTTGTTACTATAGAGTATGATCAATTATACCTAAATACTAAGTATTTTACACAACCTCTATACGGAGTATATTAACTAAAAAAGTAACTTTATGAAATAACGAAAAACTTCATTCAGTTCATTTATTGATTAAATAAATCCTATGACATACGGAGTATATCTATTGTGTTTAACTAGAAAAAGTTCAGACCGCGCATTGCCGCAGTTACATTTGAATATACGTTGTTTGATACCTGTTTATAGTATTAGACGATATTTGTGTACAAAATGCTTATATATATTTACTTTTTATTACATATATACATAATGTTGTACATTTGAAATTTTGAAAATACGATATTTAAAGAAAAAAGATAATATTTCTGAAAGTGACTTTCTTTTTGTTGGTTTTTCTTTTATTTTTATTTCTATCAAAATCAAATATTGACACCATGATGCATTATAGTGGTTGAAACATTTTAACTTCTTTTATGAAACTAATGTTGATTGAGAACTGAGAAAAAAATTGTGAACAATCAAAGTTGACAAAAAAAAAAAAAAAAAAAAAAAAAAACCTCTGAAAGTCAAACGTGGACACTTATAATGGGACGGAGGGAATAATTTATCCAAAATATTTTCCTTTAAAAGAAGTTTGATATCTGTTAAAAAGTCACGTTTTTACCCATGATATTTAGTCCTAAAACATTAAAGATATAAACTTTATCTCTGGATTAATCGTTCATTTGCTTTATTTTTAAATCAAGTGATTATAAAGACGATGCAAGAAGAATCGACGAAAACGGACTTAAAACGAAGAATCTAGAGCAAAAACGGTGAAAATCAAGTTACGATCTCGAAAATCAAGTTACGATCCAAGAAATCAGCAAAAACGATCAAGGAAGACCTGGCACACGACCTGTCCAAGGATCACACGGCCTGCCCAAGGTGGTGTGCACACGGCTACCTCACCCGTGCATGGCACCCACACGGCTTGCTCACACGGCCAGGGCACGGCCTGCCCAGTGTGCACAGCCGTGTACACGGCTTGCCCATCAAGAAATTTTGGCTATAAATAGGTTATTTGTTATCCATTTTCAACACAAACTTCCCACATCACACTTCTTACTAAATATTTCACCTTAGAAACTTTCGAGGCCTTCTCACCTCCGAGCGGAAAAATTAGTACTTGGAGGCGAACGCCGAAGATCGTGGTAGGAGCTGTTTAGAGGTCGAAGTTGTCATTCTTGTACTTCCGAAACTCGCTTAATCTACTGGTACCTTTATCCCTTTACTCTATACGTTATAATACTTTCTATTCTTATGATGACAAATGATATTGTTGCCATGATTAGCGAGTAGTTATCTTTAAGTTCTTGTTATGACGTAGTTAGTTACGATGCTGAAATAATACTGTATAAGCGTGATGTCGTTGAGATGTTTTCCGATTATGATTTAAACTCAATCGCTTTTCCAACCAATATAACGTGGTTATTGGCTCTGTTATTGGGATCTAGCGAACCTCGATTCAGAGTACACTATCTGTGTCACCCCTTCGTAAGAAACGCTGCCGGATACATAGTGCGTTTATCAGAGGCACAACGGTTTATGTGCGTTTATAAGAGGCACAACGGTTGTAGTAAGGAAACATACGCTATGGATTCTGACAGTCGATCTTTCGTAATGGAAACTCTGACTGAGATACGTAGTACATGGTTGGCCCTGAGCTATGCCTGTGTAGTCACTAGCATTTAAACACTGTAAGTATATGAGGAGGCACATCGGTTGTAGTACTCTATGCCTCTGCCGTGTATGGCCATGGAAGCTAATCTTCAGTGCGGATACAGTACATTGCACCATAATGCGGTCTCAAGCATTGCACCCCGCTTGAGGGATTCTTGGTTAATTAAGGAACTGTTTGATTAAAACCCATAAAGGATTGGACCGGTAGGATAACCGAACGTGTTCATGGAGGTTACTTTGTAACTTAATGGTGTTCTTTATGGTTCTTCTCTTTTAATTAAGGGCCTACTGATTTAATAAGTCCAATCATTAACGAAAACATCGGAAACACATCATGTCTCTCGGATCATGGATACCTTCTATCTTTTCTTATACTTAAGAAAGTTTAGACCTTAAGGATCATTAATATGTCACCTTACCGGGTCACTCCTATTGATGAGCCGTCAGTGTTTACATGTAGTTCATGTTTCTCGGGAGTCGAGGGTATGGGACATTGCTGTCTATTCTGGATCTTTAAGCCTAAGGTATATACCTAGTGTCATGTCAGTGTTCTGACAGGGGCGGTAGGACCAGTATAATGGGTTTAAGGTTATCACCTATTCATGAGACGACGCCATAAATTTTCATCTATGTAACTAACGAAATCATAACATGCACTTGCTCTTAACCTTATCTGAATTGCAAATTTTATCTTTATCGCTTTCCTTTATTTATCTGCCTTATAAAATAGAAAAACCCAAAATACACCCAACACTACTCCTTAGAAATTATAGGTCTAAAAGTGTTTACTACTGTGATAGGTTCGATTATGTTGTCTTCTTAAACGAACGACCATAGGTCATACTTCCCTTACTCATCCTTAGGTAAGAGTAGTAGATTTAGGGTCCGCATACTATAACATTAAAACCCAGTCCTCGTGTGACGAACCTTGATAGACGGGTGGCAACCTAACGACATTGCCGCAAAATAAATCGTCCGTTTTGGCCACATAATAAGGAGAACTAAGTTTTTTGCGCCACTGCCGGGGACTAATATTAAATGATACTGTTTCATATCAAACTTATTTAACGTGTTTTTTGTGGTGTCTAAGAAAGACAATTATACACGGACTTGGTTTTTGGATTTTCCGAACAGTCTCCAATTCTATTGGAACCAAAAGGTTCCTGCCTCTTCGTAGTCGATCTGGCCACTTGGTTTGTTGAATAGTTCGTGCAAGACCTTGTTGCCAAAATATAAGGGAAACAATAGTAAGAACCAAAAGCTCGTTTTAGTAGACCTCTTAGATTAATAGAATCCCTTAGGATTTCTTAAAATAACTAATCAAGCATACCTAGTGTATGATACAAAATCAATCCAGACCAGGACCACTGATATTCGTACCTAATTCGATCAATAATATGTAAAGCACGCAGGGCGGAAAGACTTAAAGCTCACATGGCACTACGTTTTACCCTTTCTGAAAATACAAAACCCTCCACTGAAGGTCGAGGAGGACCAATCAGATATCCAGAGATACAAGGACAATTGTTCGAGTTAAAACATCATATTGTGTAGCTCTTCTAAAATAGCTGTCAATTTCATGGATTACCGGATGACGACCCCAACTCGCACATTGACAAGTTCATTTCTCTATCAAACTCCTATAAACAACAAGGGGTAGGCAAAGATATATTTCAGCTATACTTGTTTCCCTACTCTCTCACTCATCATGCGCAGACGTGGTTTGAAGGATTGAAAACGATTCGATTACTTCATGGAGGGAGATGATAACGAAGTTTCTAACCAAGTATTTTCCCCCCTCTAAGCAAACCAAGCTCAAAAATAACATCATTAACTTTAAACATCGTTATAATGAATCTCTTTATACCGCATGGGAGCGATTCAAAACCTTACTGAAGAAATACCTGAATCACCCACTAGAACAGTCAGCCCAAATCTGTACATTCTACAATGGTCTTACGGTGAATCATAGGATGACGATTGATGCTGCAGCTTAAGAGAATCCGATGAATCAAACAGCAGACGAAGCATGAGACTTGCTCGAAAACATGACAATGCATCATCATGACTAGAACAGTGGTGAACAACACTCATCATTCGCTTCACTCTCTATACTTAACAATCAAACAGAGGCCATCAAAACCCTCACGGACAAGATTCTTCTAAAATAACTTGGAGGCATGAAGACGCAACAGCAACAGGTTAATCAGGTGCAAACATGTAACAACTGTACCAACCACAACCCTTAGAAGAATATCAAGTTGAGTGCGAAAACCCTGACGAATCAGTCTGTTACGTTCAATAACCTGCTCGTCACCAAAACCCTGGATTTAGTCATCAATCCAGAGGTGGTCAGTTTCAAAGAAATAACCAACTGTTTCAACCTCGTTATCGTTACCCACCTTATCCTCAACTACCTCAACTAAATTATGACCAACCACTCACACTCACTAGTCCTACAGAAGATAACCCTCGTGTTAACCAAATTACAAAAGCAGCTACCTCAGGTCTCGGGACTGAAGAACAATTAAACCAGTTCATTCAGGGACATCAATAGCTAAAGCAAAGAACTGCATCTAGGCAATATTAGACCGAGGTGCTTATGAGAAATCAATTGGCACTACTCAAAAGTCTAGAGATACAGCTCAGACAGTTATCACAACGCCTTGAAACCCGACCAGAAGGGAGATTGTCTGGTAAGACCATTCAAAATCCCCACATAGAAGAAGCTAAACAAATGGATTCCATTATCTTGAAGGAAGAACCCACCCCTCGAAGAAGATCAGCTTGACTAAAGAAGAAGTCACCTGCTGTAACTAAACCTCTTTAACAGAATCTAGTTCGTGTACCCTATCCTGGAAGACTCAAGAATAATCCGGAGAAACTTGGAACTTTCAAGCTCGATGGAATGTTCTTAGACACTGTGTCCAAATCATCTAGCCATAATAGATATATACGAAGACTTCTTTATACAAAGGAAAGAATGCCAGACTCTAACAAAATTCCACTAGGTGTAGAATGCTCGACATTACTCAGATCTCTCTACCTAAGAAATTAGGAGATACCTGACAATTTACATTCCCATGTTCGATCTACTAATATGGAACCATCCAAGCTTTGGCTGATTTAGGAGAAAACATCAACCTTATCTCCTATTCTCTTTTTAAGAGATTAGAGCTAGGTGACTTAACACCAACTAAAATGAAAATCGAACTTGCCGATCACACAATTTGATATCCTAAGGGCATAGTTGAGAACGTCTTGGTGAAAGTCAATCATTCTTGTATACTATGGATTTCGTAGTTATGGACATTAAGGAAGACTTAGACACACCTATCATCATAGGAAGACCGTTCATGAACATGGACAGGACCGTCATCGATGTTTACAATCAAACTTTGGTCTTATGATGGCATAGGAGAGTGTAACATTTAGAATTGACCGTCCTACTTTTTTCTCTGAACATGAAGAGGTGTTTGCAATTTCCACCAGATAGATCACTATCAATGATGAATCGCCGCCACTATTCAAAGATTTAAAAATGGAAAAGAGGATCTCGAAGAAGAAATATAGTAGAGGAATTTGAAGGGGAGATGGAAGTGGAAGAAGAAATAGAAGAGGAAGAAGATATTGAGGAAGAGGAAGAATTTGTAAGAGAAACTGAAATGTCCCCACTTAGCTCAGCACCTTAGCAACGTCATGAACAAATCATGTAGCTAAAAGTGGAAGATTGAAGCAATAGTATTGTTATTCGCCTTCGCAAAAAGTCCAAAGAACCATCCGATTTACGAGATATCGTAATTGATCCTGTGAAGACCCGTCCTAATCCGTCCGGATGAAGTCTATATCGATTATAAACGATTCACAACAGTTGATTACATCACGAGGTACTTGACCTCTATATGATACATTTTACAAACATTGCATTCGTTTTTGAAAAGACAATATTTCATTACATTGAAAGTTGACAACATGCATACCATTTCGTAATATATCTTACTATAATTGACTTAATAATAATCTTGATGAACTCAACGACTCGAATGCAACGTCTTTTGAAATATGTCATGAATGACTCCTAGTAATATCTCTAAGATGAGCAAATGCACAGCGGAAGATTTCTTTCGTACCTGAGAATAAACATGCTTTCAAGTGTCAACCAAAAGGTTGGTGAGTTCATTAGTTTAACATAAATAATCATTTCATAATTTTAATAGACCACAAGATTTCATATTTCCATTTCTCATAAACATACGTCCCATGCATAGAGACAAAATATCATTTATATGGATTGAACACCTAGTAACCGACATTCACAATATACATATAAGAATATCCCCTATCATTCCGGGATCCTCCATCGGACATGATATAAATTTCGAAGTACTAAAGCATCCGATACTTTGAATGGGACTTGTTGGGCCCGATAGATCTATCTTTAGAGTTCGCGTCAATTAGGGTGTCTGCTCCCTAATTCTTAGATTACCAGACTTAATGAAAAGGGCATATTCGATTTCGATAATTCAACCATATAATGTAGTTTCGATTACTTGTGTCTATTTCGTAAAACATTTATAAAATTTTGCGCATGTATTCTCAGCCCAAAAATGTAATGAGTAAAAAGGGAAATGAAACTCACGCATATAAATATTGTAAAACAGTTAATAAAGCATTTGCATATATTCTCTGCCCAAAAAGGTAAAGAGTAAAAAGGGAAAATGAAACTCACCATACTGTATTTTGTAGTAAAAATACATATGACGACATTGAACAAGTATAGGGTTGTCCTCGGATTCACGAACCTATATCAATTGTATATCTTATTAAAAATTATAGTCGTAATCGAAAAAACATATATTTATTATTATTAGTGATGTAATTTATATATACATATATATATTAATAAATTAATAAGTTTTATTATATATATATATATTTTTTCATATATAATTAGGTTATATGTAGTAAATATGGTTTTCATATAACTAATAGTCATTTGATAAGATAATATTGGTAGTAATAAATAAAAGTCGTTTCATCCTATAATAATAATAATACTAGTTATAATAATAAAAATGGTAATTTATATAAAAATGATACTTTTAATAATAATGGATACTAATAATAATAACTATAAGATAATGATTTTACTAAAACTGATAATTTTTAACAATCTTGATAATATTTATATTTTTACAAATGATAATATTAATAATAATAATAATAATAATACTCATATTAATAATAATGATAATAATATAATTCGTATTAATGATAATAATAATAATAATAATAATAATAATAATAATAATAATAATAATAATAATAATAATAATAATAATAATGTTATTAGTATTAGTAATAATAATAAGTAATCTAAAATAATATCAACAATAATAATAATAACAATAATAGTAATAATAATAATAATAATGATAATAATAATTACATTAATAAGAGTATTATTACCATTAGAAAATTTGTGGGCTAAAATTGGGTCCGTCATTTTTAAAAGCTTGAAGCCCAAACTATAACCCAATCCAATTTAGGTTTATTTAGTCCAGGTGGATACCAAATGTATTAACCGATGGGTGTGTGACGAATTTGTTCAATCCAGATAGACGAATGAAGCAGCAACAACCTAATCGATCTAGTTCGTTGGTTCCTCACTCGATCAATCAGATATAGGAGAAGACAGCTGCAACATCGTGCGAATCAGAGGAGTAGCTGCTTTTAACAACGCAGGGTTTGAGTTTCTGTTTCAATCGATAAATACAATTAAAGATCTAAGTAAGTAATTCAATTTACTTTTAATTTATTCTCATACTAGGGATCTTACAGGTCTGATTGAATTGTCTATGTTAATTTTTATGTTCATAGTTATGATTTTGTTGTTTTTGTTGAATTATAAAAATTGATTTTTATTTTAGGGATTAGATTGATCCTGTGATTGTTCAAATGATAGTCAGGGAGTAGCAGGTCTTTGGTTTAGTAATAACAAAAGTAAACAGGTTAATAGAAACAGATTAGTCGACCTGATTGCACAGTAGTGGCTGGTGGAACACGAACAAATAGTGGTAGTAGTAATAGACAGGCTTTTTCAGCAGTAGAAATAGGTAAGATTGAGTAGTGGTTATTAGGTTTCGTTAAGTGGATGAAGAAACTGTAAAACGAAGAAGAGGTTAGAAGAAAAATGTACACTGGTGCAGCTGCAATATAGTAAGCTATAGTATTGATTGATTTCGTGCAGGTGGAGGGTTTGAGGTTTTCATGGTTGTACAAACAGAACCCAATGATGCAGTTTGATGGTCAATTTTCTTGCAGTAGGCAATTCCTGATGTTGTGGGTCATTATGATGGTTGAATTTGTGGTGATTTGGTTACCTCCTTTCCTCGATTCATATCTATGTATTTGTATATATTCTTTAGAGAAATAGAGAGAGACATGTGAGGGAGATAAAGGAAGATAGTGGAGACAACTTAGATAGTGATAGATAGTGATAGATAGTGATGGACGGGGATAGATAACAGAAAGGAATCTCATTGTTTGTAAATTGAGAGACGACAAAGTATATATCATCTTTTATGGGCCGGGGTTACAAAAAAATCAAAAGTGATGTCCAATTTTTCCACCTACTAGTCAATATCATTGATTTATGGGAACAATATAATAACTCTTTACCGTGGTAAGATTCAAATTGTAAAAACTTTCCCATAAGGTGTTATTTTATACATGTACTAGTCTAACATGAGTCTAATTATATTTACTAAAGAATTTAATTGTTTGTGTGTTAATTTGCAGGAAAAATCAAAGGTGTTTTCAAGGTATTGTGGGTGTTTGTATTTCTCTCCATATGAATGTGTATTATATATAGATGAAGAGGTGTTGGTGTTTGTCGAGTAGGAAAAACAACAAGATGGGTTTGTGGTGGCGTCTAGTGGTGATTTATGGTGTTAAACAGAATAGTAGTAGCCGACAATGAAGTTTAGTTTGTGAGTGGTGTTGTACGGTCCAAACAGAAGCATACCGAAGTGGAAAACGAGTTGTAGGTTGATGATGGGTTTGTTTCATGTTAGTTGAAGATAAACCACAAATAATTAAGTAAAGATTCGATGCCTTATGTATGAAAAGTATACATATAAATAGATATTAATATTAATATGTGATATGTGATATAATATTAGATATTGATATCACTGACTATTAATTTTATATAATGGTGAGTGGAAGAGTTTAGAGCCCTTAATTATGTTTCTATATCAATATATGTAATGGAGAGAAGTGGGATAGACTTTGTTATTTAATTCGTTTGATAAAGCTTCTAGTGGGAAGTAATACAGAAGAAAAAAAAATTATCCCATATTCCAATTGTTTATTAGCATTGTTTCTATAACCAGTCAACGTCAGAAGCAACCCATAAATATCCTTACGATTTGAGTTAATCTTCGATTCGTAACGGTTCATGGGTTCACGTAGATAAACCAGGAACAAGGTGGTCTCGGACGTGCATCTTAATTGGATATTTTATTGGATGTTAAAAAAATTTGGATGGCAAGTCACCGAAGCAATAATTGCGTAATGTATATAAATACAACTAAAAGTCTTATGATAATAATTATAAATGATAAATGATTTTATCAATTTAATACTACAAGTTTTCCAACATCAATTCCCACTAACGTGTTGGTCTTGAAGATAACTTTAACAATTTTTATTGATTGAAGTTTTAATACAGTATTAAGTTTACTTCTAACGATTAAATAGCATATTATTATTTTAAATTATTATATATATATATATATATATATATATATATATATATATATATATACACACACACACACATTTATTTACAATTAATTGTTCGTGAATCGTCAGGATTAGTCAAAGGTCAAGTGTATATATGAACACAGTTCAAAGTTTTTGAGATTCAGTTTGACAGACTTTGCTTATCGTATCGAGATCATGTAAAGATTAAGTTTAAATTTGGTCGGAAATTCCCGGGTCATCACAGTACCTACCCGTTAAAGAAATTTCGTCCCGAAATTTGAGTGAGGTTGTCATGGCTAACAATAAATATGTTTTTCTTGATGAATATGAGCTGATAAATAGAGTTTTCATCATTACAGAATAATACAGATAAAATAATTTGATTATTCGAAGAGCACGAATGAAACTATCATGAGAGAGGTCCCAACGGGCATCGTCCACCTTCGCCCAAAAACTTGCCCAAATTTTTAGCCGTTAGTAAAATAAAAAAAATTCCAACGGCTATCCCAACGGTCACTTTTACACTATAAAAACACCAACCATATACTTCATTTTATACACTCAAACATATATTTCTTTTATATTTTCACCTTTCTCAAAATCAAAATCAAACACTCCCAAACTGCAAAAAATGTTAACACTTCCCCCAATGATTGTTTCATTCGATGTTCATTACGGAGGTGATTTCCGTAATCAAATGAAGGAATATAAGTGGAGCGACAGTATTTCCTTTGAAGATATCGACATTCGTGATGTTGGTTTACAAGACTTGCTATCCTTTCTGAAGGAAAAAGTTCCGTGTGAATTCACGTCTGTGTTCTTTTATAAAGACGATTATGATGCGGATTGTAGGGCAAGTTTTCTGTGTACCGATGATCAATGGTACTTTATAAAAGATACCATTGAAGATCGCGGTAAACGCATTTCTTTGTATGCGGTTCTTGAAGATGAAGAGACGTTGGGTTATCGTTACCTGGATGAATCAGCTGAAGCAGTAGTTGAGGCATCAAGAGAAATACCGATGTCTTCAGAGTACCTCATGGATGGTGAAATGACTGGTGAACGCTACTTTGCAGATGACAATTGACGACGACGAGTAGTTTGATTGTAATCTTTTAATTTTTAATTGTCGTGATGTTTTAATTTTTAATTATTGTAATTTCAGTGTTGTTGTCGAGTTTTATATCTTCCTTTATGTTTCGGAGCTCTTCGTCTTTTTAATCTCCTCTCGATCTCTAGTAAAACGAGTAATGGTCTAGAATTTGTAAGTATGGAGTTTCGAATGAATTTAATGTTATAATCAAGAAAGAACGTAATAGCACGATTTAATTCGTCAAATTACCAGAATCATTGAGAATAGAGCTATCGAGAATATACTTTCTTGATATGTTCAGAAGTTAATTAGAATGAAAGAGTTATGTAACATGACACATGATGGTGGTATGATCTACTGTGAACCATCATGTCCCATTAGAACTCAGCATGACTTACTGTAATATAATCACGTTGATCAAGTGTCATTATATTATACTAACTCATGCATCAGTTCCCAACATTACTTCAATAACATTCATATTTTAAGCTCGAAAGTTTACAGAATATAGAAACTAACAGTTTCTATATGATGTAACACTGATAGCACAAAGAGATAAATGATTTCAGATAGTATTAGTTATAAAAATATCTTCAAAAATATGGAGGATATTTATAATGAAAGATACGATGATGTCTTAGAATTTCTAATATCGAAGGATGGCGAAGAAAATTTGTCCGCAAGATTTTGGAGTCAGAAGCAAGGTATTCGCTAAAGATTTCATCAGAAACAGAATCATCAAAATTCTTAATGTACAAGTTTAGTCCTTGTGATTTGTTCAGGGACTCCTTCGTAGTTTGCTCAATCAATTTTTCAGTTTCAAACTTTTTCTGAGCTTTGCCAACATATAATTCTTTATCATCAACTTTTGGCTGTTGAGGTCGTTTACAGTTTTTGTTGCTTCATTCAACTTTTCAAAATTCAGAGCATTAATTCGCAGACTGGGTGCCTTTCAGAATTTCAGAATGAAAGATCATAGTTCTAAGAGATAAATGTTATATGGATACATATAACTGTTGATGTGGAAACGTTGCGAGACTCACAATACAGATTTGCTGATTCCCGATAATTGGTATGGCAATTCTTGTTACAAGATGCGGATGAGTACATGATGAGACTTCAATAGATAAATATAGTGATTTGTCGAAGAGATTTAAGCCAAGGAGCAACGAGGTTGCTGGTACGTCTGCTGGTAATATAATGGAATATAAAAGGTTCCACGGTAACAATTAAAGAGCACGTATATATATCAAGGTTATAATAAGGTTGTTTTGAACGAAAAGTCGAAGTTGACTTGTTGAAGCTATGACAAAATTAGCTAATTTGAAGAGGGATTGCAAAGTTATTTTCGGTAATAACAATGCTAAAGGAATTAGTACCGATACGTGTTAAACGTTTACTCAGTTTTCGAGAGTTTTCAGGTGCATAACTATATGCATCAATCTTTCTTCTCATAGATAACGTGTGGTTAAATCATCCTCTCGATTGAGGTGTTTTTAAGAATTATAAAAGGTTTGAACGCAGATTGGAATCGTCAAGATACAAATGAGGTTTAAGATGAAATCAAGTGGCAAACTTGAAGAATTGTTTAGTTTCATATATTATAATCAATATTTTAATTCATTTTATTTGTCCAATCTTTTTAGTCCACAGTCGATAGTCCACAGTTGACAGTCCAATAATTCATATATAGTTTATTATATAATATTCGAATTAATTAACACATGTCATGACCCGTATACGTCTCAGACTCGATCACAACTCAAACTATATATATTATTGTAGAATCAACCTCAACCCTGTATAGAGAACTCGATCATTACTGCATATTGAGTGTCTATGGTGATTTCAAATAATATATATAGATGCGTCGATATGATATGTCAAAACCTTGTATACGTGTTCCGATATTTAAAGTGCGTAAAATAAATAACAGAAAATTAAATAACGATAAATAAAGTGCGTAAAGTAAATAACAGAAATTTAATGACGATAAATAAAATTGCGAGAATGTAATTTGCGATAAAATAAATTGCGATAAACAAAATGTAATCAGTTAGCTAGGAACAGTTAGCTAGGATTTCGTTAGCGTGGATTCTTAACAAAATTTCTCATAGTTAATTTGTTTGTTTCTAACAAATTTTATTTTGTCCAATGTTTTCTTCACTATGCCACTTGTCGGATTCTGATAGGTCAAAATCCAAATATGAAATTGAATGAAAATGGTTATTCTGTGATGAACGGATTCGTATAGCTGTGGTTGCAAGTAGGATAGTAAATGACTGTTGAATCAGATTCGAAGAACGTACAATGTAACTTATTAATGTGAAATTTAAATATTCCACGGGTATTACCTATCCGTTAAAATATTTTCACCATTAACAGTTTGTACAAGAGAATTTTTAATTACAATCTTTATGAAAACATATATACATATATATTTTCTTCAGATGTATTCATGGATTTAATGAGTTAATATGATATTAAACTCATTTGCTTTTCGGTTGAAACTAGAATAAATAATCTCTAAAACTTTAGAGATTACATATTCGTCATGTCGAACGAAGATAAATGAGGTAGAACGATACGTAGAACGAAGATTATACTCAAAGTACAGATGATGATATTGAAGCATGGATTGTTGATGGTACTGGTGCTGTTATTGATGGTACTGTTGGTGCCGGTGATGTTGCTGAAGCTGGTACATTTTGCACCATATTCTCCGAATTGATTATTCGAGCACGAAGTTCGTTGACTTATTACTTCAGGATGATTGTCGGTCAGAACGAGCGGATGAATAAGGTTCAGAATTGTGGATACAATATAATCTTGTCGAGTTACCCTGGAAATGAGACTGAAAATGGTGTCTCGAACAGGTTCGCCGGTAAACGCTTCAGGTTCATTGTCAAGAGGTGAATTTGGTTGGTGGAAGGGATTGCCTTCTGCGCTTTTCCATTAATTAAGTCTAATACGAACCCATCAGATGAATTGATACTGGCTGATTGGTTGATTCATGCCGATGACGCTGTTTTTTGAGCTTAGGTGAACATCTATGTCGGAATAGCTGTCGGAATAACTATCGGAATAGCTATCGGAATCTGAGGGACTCGAACTAGTTGCAGGATTCATCTCATACGATCAGATGGAGGATTTTTGATAAGAAATAAATTATAGGATGTAGATTAGTACCCTGCAATACATAATTTACATATGCATATATAATACTAAAATCCCATAAGTTACGGAGGAATCCATGGAAGTTGTCAGGCAAAGTTACAGTAACAGATACGCTAAGATATGAAGTAGCAGATACACTAAGATATGAATTTTGTCTATACACTATTCATGCAGTCAATGCAGTAAAACGTGTCTAGACTAAGAATGATAAGCAAGTGATTCCCTAAGAATGATAAGCAGGAAATTTTCGACACGAAATGATAAGCAAAACTTTTGACATGCAGACACGGTCAGAGTCCAGACTCACTAATGCATCCTAACGACTTATCAGTTAGACACACTAATGCAGACCTGATTCGCTAAGACCACCGCTCTGATACCAACTGTGAAGACCCGTCCTAATCCGTCCGGACGAAGTCTATATCGATTATAAACGATTCACAACAGTTGATTACATCACGAGGTACTTGACCTCTATATGATACATTTTACAAACATTGCATTCGTTTTCAAAAGACAATCTTTCATTACATCGAAAGTTGACAACATGCATACCATTTCGTAATATATCTTACTATAATTGACTTAATAATATTCTTGATGAACTCAACGACTCTAATGCAACGTCTTTTGAAATATGTCATGAATGACTCTTAGTAATATCTCTAAGATGAGCAAATGCACAGCGGAAGATTTCTTTCGTACCTGAGAATAAACATGCTTTCAAGTGTCAACCAAAAGGTGGGTGAGTTCATTAGTTTAACATAAATAATCATTTCATAATTTTAATAGACCACAAGATTTCATATTTCCATTTCTCATAAACATACGTCCCATGCATAGAGACAAAATATCATTTATATGGATTGAACACCTGGTAACCGACATTCACAATATACATATAAGAATATCCCCTATCATTCCGGGATCCTCCTTCAGACATGATATAAATTTCGAAGTACTAAAGCATCCGATACTTTGGATGGGCTTGTTGGGCCCGATAGATCTATCTTTAGAGTTCGCGTCAATTAGGGTGTCTGTTCCCTAATTCTTAGATTACCAGACTTAATAAAAAGGGCATATTCGATTTCGATAATTCAACCATATAATGTAGTTTCGATTACTTGTGTCTATTTCGTAAAACATTTATAAAATTTTGCGCATGTATTCTCAGCCCAAAAATGTAATGAGTAAAAAGGGAAATGAAACTCACGCATATAAATATTGTAAAACAGTTAATAAAGCATTTGCATGTATTCTCAGCCCAAAAAGGTAAAGAGTAAAAAGGGCAAATGAAACTCACCATACTGTATTTTGTAGTAAAAATACATATGACGACATTGAACAAGTATAGGGTTGTCCTCGGATTCATGAACCTATATCAATTGTATATCTTATTAAAAACTATAGTCGTAATCGAACAAACATATATTTATTATTATTAGTGATGTAATTTATATATACATATATATATATATATTAATAAATTAATAAGTTTTATTATATATATATTTTCATATATAATTAGGTTATATGTAGTAAATATGGTTTTCATATAACTAATAGTCATTTGATAAGATAATATTGGTAGTAATAAATAAAAGTCGTTTCATCCTATAATAATAATAATACTAGTTATAATAATAAAAATGGTAATTTATATAAAAATGATACTTTTAATAATAATGGATACTAATAATAATAACTATAAGATAATGCTTTTACTAAAACTGATAATTTTTAACAATCTTGATAATATTTATATTTTTACAAATGATAATATTAATAATAATAATAATAAGACTCATATTAATAATAATGATAATAATATAATTCGTATTAATGATAATAATAATAATAATAATAATAATAATAATAATAATCATGTTATTAGTATTAGTAATAATAATAAGTAATCTAAAATAATATCAACAATAATAATAATAACAATAATAGTAATAATAATAATAATAATGATAATAATAATTACATTAATAAGAGTATTATTACCATTAGAAAATTTGTGGGCTAAAATTGGGTCCGTCATTTTTAAAAGCTTGAAGCCCAAACTATAACCCAATCCAATTTAGGTTTATTTAGTCCAGGTGGATACCAAATGTATTAACCGATGGGTGTGTGACGAATTTTTTTGATCCAGACAGACGAATGAATCAGCAACAACCTAATCGATCTAGTTCATTGGTTCCTCACTCGATCAATCAGATATAGGAGAAGACAGCTGCAACATCGTACGAATCAGAGGAGTAGCTGCTTTTAACAACGCAGGGTTCGAGTTTCTGTTTCAATCGATAAATACAATCAAAGATCTAAGTAAGTAATTCAATTTACTTTTAATTTATTCTCATACTAGGGATCTTACGGGTCTGATTGAATTGTCTATGTTAATTTTTATGTTCATAGTTATGATTTTGTTGTTTTTGTTGAATTATAAAAATTGATTTTTATTTTAGGGATTAGATTGATCATGTGATTGTTCAAATGATAGTCAGGGAGTAGCAGGTCTTTGGTTTAGTAATAACAAAAGTAAACAGGTTAATAGAAACAGATTAGTCGACCTGATTGCACAGTAGTGGCTGGTGGAACACGAACAAATAGTGGTAGTAGTAATAGACAGGCTTTTTCAGCAGTAGAAATAGGTAAGATTGAGTAGTGGTTATTAGGTTTCGTTAAGTGGATGAAGAAACTGTAAAACGAAGAAGAGGTTAGAAGAAAAATGTACACTGATAGCAGCTGCAATATAGTAAGCTATAGTATTGATTGATTTCGTGCAGGTGGAGGGTTTGAGGTTTTCATGGTTGTACAAACAGAACCCAATGATGCAGTTTGATGGTCAATTTTCTTGCAGTAGGCAATTCCTGATGTTGTGGGTCGTTATGATGGTTGAATTTGTGGTGATTTGGTTACCTCCTTTCCTCGATTCATATCTATGTATTTGTATATATTCTTTAGAGAAATAGAGAGAGACATGTGAGGGAGATAAAGGAAGATAGTGGAGACAACTTAGATAGTGATAGATAGTGATGGACGGGGATAGATAATAGAAAGGAATCTCATTGTTTGTAAATTGAGAGATGACAAATTATATATCATCTTTTATGGGCCGGGGTTACAAAAAAATCAAAAGTGATGTCCAATTTTTCAACCTACTAGTCAATATCGTTGATTTATGGGAACAATATAATAACTCTTTACCGTGGTAAGATTCAAATTGTAAAACTTTCCCATAAGGTGTTATTTTATACATGTACTAGTCTAACATGAGTCTAATTATATTTACTAAAGAATTTAATTGTTTGTGTGTTAATTTGCAGGAAAAATCAAAGGTGTTTTCAAGGTGTTGTAGGTGTTTGTATTTCTCTCCATATGAATGTGTATTATATATAGATGAAGAGGTGTTGGTGTTGGTCGAGTAGGAGAAACAACAAGATGGGTTTGTGGTGGCGTATAGTGGTGATTTATGGTGTTAAATAGAATAGTAGTAGCCGACAATGAAGTTTAGTTTGTGAGTGGTGTTGTACGGTCCAAACAGAAGCATACCGAAGTAGAAAACGAGTTGTAGGTTGATGATGGGTTTGTTTCATGTTAGTTGAAGATAAACTACAAATAATTAAGTAAAGATTCGATGCCTTATGTATGAAAAGTATACATATAAATAGATATTAATATTAATATGTGATATGTGATATAATATTAGATATTGATATCACTGACTATTAATTTTATATAATGGTGAGTGGAAGAGTTTAGAGCCCTTAATTATGTTTCTATATCAATATATGTAATGGAGAGAAGTGGGATAGACTTTGTTATTTAATTCGTTTGATAAAGCTTCTAGTGGGAAGTAATACGAAAGAAAAAAAAAATTATCCCATATTCCAATTGTTTATTAGCATTGTTTCTATAACCAGTCAATGTCAGAAGCAACCCATAAATATCCTTACGATTTGAGTTAATCTTCGATTTGTAACGGTTCATGGGTTCACGTAAATAAACCAGGAACAAGGTGGTCTCTGACGTGCATCTTAATTGGATATTTTATTGGATGTTAAAAAAATTTGGATGGCAAGTCACCGAAGCAATAATTGCGTAATGTATATAAATACAACTAAAAGTCTTATGATAATAATTATAAATGATAAATGATTTTATCAATTTAATACTACAGGTTTTCCAACATCAATTCCCACTAACGTGTTGGTCTTGAAGAAAACTTTAGCAATTGTTATTGATTGAAGTTTTAATACAGTATTAAGTTTACTTCTAACGATTAAATAGCATATTATTATTTTAAATTATTATATATATATATATACATATATATATATACATTATTATATATATATACCTGTCACGGTTCCCGTCATATCAAATCATGCCAATATGATATTGATATGACCAAAATGGACGGTTTTATTTGTGCGGTGTCATTAAGTCGCAAAACGGCAGAATCAGTTACCAAAAGGGAGTAATGGTTTTATTATTTATATTTAGCTGGGGTTTCCTAGCTATAATTCACCTACTTGTCTTCCTTTTAACGAGTAAGTGGTAAGTATAACTTAGGTTCATATTTTTGTATGTTTGCTCAGTAATGAGGGATAAAAGTGCCTAAATAGTTAACCCTAGTGACAAGTGGTGATAGATTAAGATTAACTAAAGGAAATACAAACTATAAAGATAAAAAGGGATAGGTATGAAGAATAGAATACTGATGGGGAATTATTACAAAAGTTTATCTTCCTAGAATAAACACTAAACCTCAATCAACTAGGCTATGAACCTAATCGATTTGTCCCTAAGAGTTTAGGCTTTAAAGATTCTGGCTAGGACATATATCCCTACTCCCAACGTTAACCTTAGAGGGTTTAAACGATCTTATGGATAGAATTCTAGGTACATGAATAAAGTGGTATATCCCTAGAGGAAAGTCTCAGCTTTTCTTAATCCTAGTTGGTCTAACTATAGTAACGTTCCACCACTTAATACTAAGCTATGCCTTTACATTAACAGGTGTGCAATCTTAGATATTCTAAGGTACTGCTAATTGGATTAGAGGTCTTTCCTTTGCGATCACTTACTCAACCCAGGATCATCTTATATCATCTCAAGAACGTTGCTTCTGATGCGAATCATGCTTTTGAGTAAGCCAGTGTTCACTGAACTCTATATTGCTTACTCTAATCACAACCTAAATGGACAGCTCTTCTTTGATGGATAAATGATTAACCGTAAGTAGGTACTATATTCCTATTGTGACGTTAAGCACACATAACTACTTACCTCGTATCCTAGGGTTGATCATGTAACGACCCGACTTTTTTGACTTGCTTTTGTGCTTTGTGCTTTCACGAAACTACGTATATGTGCGTACTGAGCTAGTTTATGCTCTGGGATCTTATTTAATGATTAATTACTTTCATTAATATCTTACAACGTGCTATTAAGTGTGTAATCACTTAACTTGATCCCCAAATGCTTTTACGACCGTTGGTGTCACTTGACGTTTGAAACGAGCTATGTACTTTGTAACGACCCTGGTTTTTCCAACGTTAATTAATAATTATTATTATTAATACTTGTGATTAAACGAATGTATGTTATTACATTTACTTTTTGTCATGATTAATTATACTTGACTTTAAATGCCCGAAACGTCTTTGTGACACACGAAACTTTCACGAATAATATTTTCAGATATTATTTACATTCATGATTGATTTTATTAATCATTTTGATTAACTATGGTTATTAGTTAGTTACTTGGGCTTTAATTGGATTAACTTGTTAAATACTTGAACTTGGGCCTTGTTAATGTTATGGACTCATGATTTTGGACTTTAGAAGCCCACCCTACTTCTTTAATGGACTATTTAGCCCATTCATTCATGTAAGTAATTCATTTAATTGTAACTAGTTAGTTTAAGAGCAATTGGAATCTAGTTACACATCATTCCCATGAACTAACACCTTATATCCATCTTTTTAAGCTTTTACATGCATGAAACTAGTGGTTTTTCTCCTCCTCCCTCCCCTCATTCAAACCGTCGGCCAAGGGGGTCTACAAGGGGATTCAAATCTTTTTTTTCATCACTTTAATCACTTATACTCTCTCATTTACACACACAAAATACTTGTAACATTTCTCTCATATTCTCTCTAAACCTGTAAGGAACTTGAACTTCTTTTCTCTTCTTCTTTTCTTTGAACAAACCGAAACCAAACACCCCTTTAATCATCATCATTTACATGTTGTTACTTGTTCTTTGTTAATGTCTACTTACTTACTTGTTTATAGTTGTTGTTCCTTACTAGTTTCAAGAATCAAACTTACTAGTTTCATTCTTCTTTTATCTTGTATTTACAAGAACAAACAAGAACATAAGCTTTCTAGTTATGTTCTACACTTGTTGTTTTAAAAAGATTTAAGTTCATGTGTTGTGAAAGCATACTTGTAATTCATGTTAGTAAACTTTAAAGTTTACTTTCTTAAAGATCAAACTTTGGTTTGAATCTTTAAAGTATGAACAACCCATGAACTAGTTACTAGTTTACTTAGTTTATTTCCTTATATTATGCACTTTAAATTAATGTTTGTTGGTTAAAATTGGTCAAGTGTACTAGTTAACTTTGATCTCATTTATCTTGAACAAAAGTTAACTTTAAAAGTTCAAGAACATGTAAGTAAGCTTTCTTTAACTATAACTTTGTACACTTATGTTATATCTAGACTTTTGGGTCTAGGATCTTCAAGATCTAACTAAGAACTATGTTTTACAACTTAAGATCTTGATTTCATAAGTTCACTTTCAAGTTTGTAACTTATTATTAGTTTTAAAGTTCATGTATGTGTTAGATCTAAGACTTTGATGTAACTTTGGTTCATCAAAACACTTGCAACACTTAAGTGAGTTGTGCTTCATGTCTTAGACTTACACTTGGGTTATGATGGTCAAACCTTGGTGAAAATGATGCAAACACATCAACGAGTTGTACACTTGAAGCTATATGCATCAAGGATGAGAACCATGATAAGTATCGAGCACCAAGAACCACCGGAACCTACTGACCCTACTGTTTTACTGTTTCTGTGTCTGACCCATACGACCTGGGCTACTGTAAAGATGATTTTCAGATAGCTCTGTTCGAGTAGATAACTTTTCATTTAGGACTCGTCTTAATCCGAGTTACAGTTTAGGATTTATGGCCCTCCGATCGTCCCTATGTCCTTTTAACGTTGTGCTGAAAATTCTGACCTACTCGCACTTAGACCGTCGCCACGGTCAAATGAAGACGATTTTGCTTCTGGAATTTTTACCACAGCTAAAGAACTCATATACGAAGCCATGGACACTGATCTCACCTTAGTTCAGTAGGTATGGAGACCGTGGTGACCGACCGAACTCAGCCTTTGTTTTAAACTCTATACTTGCACGAAACTTGCTTTACACCTTTTGTTTGATGATGAATGATGATGACCTTTAAGACCTTATTTACATACTTTTAATCCTATTCGGATGATTTACTGACTTAGTACTATTTGACTTAGGTTGAGGACTTTTCGGACCTACACACTTGCTTATTTCCCGAGTCATACTTTACCGCTACTTTATCATTGTGAGTTATAGCATTCCCTTTTTACTTTAACTATTTTGGGGACTGAGAATACATGCGCATTTTACATTTTACATACTAGGCATGAGTACTTAAACTTTATATACGTGTGGGTTATACAACGGCATAAACATTCCCTTTAGCTCGGTAACGTTTAGTCATTGGTTTTTGAATCGGTGAACGCGAATCTTAGATATGGATCCATAGGGTTTGACATCCCCACTCGGGCTAGTCGCGCTAGCATTTAATGAGTGTTTAATACTTCGTATACATATGCACTTGCCAAGTGTACTTTCAGGGGGTATAAACGTTAAGTTCGTTACCAAGTGCCCACGGTTAACATATACTTTATCATACTGTTTTGAAACACTCTTTGTAGCACTAAAATCTCGTGGCATACCTTACATACTGTTATACTTAAACTATAGCTCACCAACCTTTGTGTTGACGTTTTTAAGCATGTTTTTCTCAGGTGCTTAAGGTTAGCTGCTTCCGCTGTGTACTAGTCTTGCCGTAGACACCCGCTGCTCTAGTGTTATCACCGCATGAACTACTTTATCTTGCATTCAAACTTTAATACATTTGAAACTATGTTTTGTAATGACCTAAGGGTCACATACATTTATTCATGCTTGCTATTCGTAGAAGCATACTGTTGGTGAAAAACATTTGATGTCGATTATGACGTCATCTTTCTATCGTGAATGCAACTTCTTTTATTACAGCATATAGTACTTAACCTTGTAATGATCCTGTTGTTGATGATTCGTACACGATGGTTTTATACGGGGCATCACATTTGGTATCAGAGCATTGGTTGTAGGGAATTAGGTTGCATTAGTGAGTCTAAGATCGACCCGAGTAGGATTCACTAATAGGACTAATCTACAACTTGCTAGCTTACTTATTTCCGCTAAACTTACTGCATGCTGCTACTTACTTTTACTGCTATATGCCGTATGCTATTACATGATTTCACTACTGCATGCTATTATATGCTTTCGATTGCATGATACTTGTCATTATTTCCATGCTACTTACTGTTATACATGATTTAGACTGTTGGCCTAATACGTGCTTGCTTTATGACTTACTGACATGGAAAATTTATTTTTCCTTGTTCAGATGTCGGATATTCCACCTGCTATCATTTTGGGCAGTTCAGACTCGTCAGCCACCCCAGCTGCTGCTGCTGCCGACACACCGATCCCGCTACCCACGAGTGACCCCGGCGCTTCATCTTCCGGGACTAGCAGCTAGGCGCCTGCCCCAGTGGTTACTTCTAGCGCAGCCCAGGACCCTTAGGAGAATCCAGCTCCATCTGCCCCCGGACACTCAGGATCACAGCCCTGCTCCGGTGAGATTGTGATTCCCGCGGAGTTCGGGGAAGGTCCGTTCCGTAACCGGTATCGCCATTGGTGCCGACGCGCCCCTGATGTACGTCTCATTCCGATTGGACCCGCTAGGTACAGACAGATGATGGCCGCTCGAGGAGAGCCAGTTCAGCCACCAGTGCAGCCACCACCGCATGATTCAGATGATTCTTCATCCGATGATTCATCTACAGACGGCTCTAGTGATGATGACTCCGACGAGGAGGACCCCGATGCACCTGTTCAGCCACCCTCCACCCCGCCGAAGAAGCGGTATCGCTTCGACGGTACCATCATTCTGGGGATCAACGGAGGACGAGCCTTCACTGACGCGTTTGGTCGGCGTCGTAGGGTTACCGCCCGTAAACGGCTTGTGCCGTATCCTGCCAACCCACTCGTGCGTAAGGCACCCCGCTACGTACTGACTATTTCTGGAGCCGGACCATCTACATCTGCGCCACTTCACCACCCGCACCACCTGCACCACCAGCACCGCCAGCACCGCCTGCCCCACCATCTCCCACTGTCGAGGAATTGACAAGGGAGGTGGAGATCCTCCGAGCTCGAGTTGCTGAGCTAGAGGACCAGATGTCCCATGTTATGGACATCCTTCACCCACCTTCACCGTAGGGCTTTTGTATTTAGATTTCATTATGTAATCTAGTTGTAGTTTTATGTTTCACTTATGTATTGTACGAACTTATTCAGATGTATGCAACTTATTATTTTTTTAATGAATGGAAATTTGCGTTATTTAATTCTTGTACGATGTTCTATTTACATTACTGTATGATGATTCTGTGGTATTTGTACCTGGATTGCATTACTTAATAAACATGTGTTGTGTTGATTCCATGTTGGTTGTTGTATACTGTATTATTATATATTGAATGATGGATTTTGACTTGAGTTAAAATTTTTATTTAGAACATCATGGCCAATGGACGATCAACACCTACCACCGCCCAAATCGAAGAGATGATTGCCGAAAGGGTAGCCGCAGCCATTGCGGAAATGCAACCCCAAGCTCCACCGCCACCGCCACCACCACCGGTTATTCAACCCATTCGTAATGGGTGTACTTACAAGGAATTCCAGAGCTGTAAACCACATAACTTCAGCGGCACTGAGGGACCAGTTGGTCTCACTGGATGGTTCAAAAAGCTAGAATCAGTATTCCGAGTTAGCAACTGTTCGGAGGACAGCAAAACCAAATTTACTTCTTGCACGCTGTCTGACGGCGCGCTCACGTAGTGGAACACAATGGCACATGCACAAGGCATTGATGAGGCGTATGCTACGCCATGGGAAGAATTTAAGTGTGCCATGATTGAGGAGTATTGTCCGAGAACCGAGATACAAAAGATGGAAATGGAATTCATGTAGTTAAAGGCCGTTGGGAACGACCTTGATGGTTACAACAGGAGATTTTTGGAGTTAGCCCTGATGTGTCCGACAATGGTCACCCCAGAATTCAAGCGTATGGAGAGATACTTTTGGGGACTCCCTAAGTCCATCAAGGGTAATGTCAACTCGTCCTAGCCACCGAATGTTCCCGAAGCAATGCGCATGGCGCATACACTCATGAATCAAATCACCATTGATGAGCTGGAGAAGGCTAAGTTTGAAGCTGGTAGTAGTTAAAAGAGAAAGTGGGACAACAACAACAACAGGGGGAGAACCTACGATCAAACCCCCGCCAAGAGGCAAAACAACAACGGTGGAAACCCCAACCCCAACAACAACACCAACTCCAACCCGAACTACAAGGGAACCTTACGACAATGCAAATGGTGCTACAAACACCACAATGGGTATTGTAATATTGTTTGCGAAAAGTGCCAACGGACTTGACATATCGGGAAGGACTGCAAGGTCACCACTTTGAATGGGAAGCCAAACACCAACGGGCCTAAGAAGTGTTATGAATGCGGGCAGACGGGCCATTTCAGAAATGCGTGTCCAAATAAGAGAAAAGATGGCGAACCACCGCGCGCTAGATCTTTCAATGTTAATGCAAGGGACGCACGCGAAAACCCCGACTTGGTGACAGGTATATTCAAAATCAACAATCTTTTAGCTTCTGTCTTGTTTGATACTGGTGCGGATAGAAGTTATGTATGTAGACATTTTTGCGATAAGATTAATTGGTCGTTAGTCCCGTTAAAAGAAAGTATGCTTGTCGAGGTCGCCAACGGAAAACTTGAGAAAGTTAACCATATCAGTCGAGGAGCTATTATCAACATAGCTGGTGTAGATTTCGAAATTGATTTGATACCCATCAAATTGGGAAGTTTTGACGTGATCATCGGTATGGATTGGTTGAGTAAGATTAAGGCTGATATTATTTGTGGAGATAAAGCTCTTCGTATACCACAAGGAGACGGTGAGCCACTGATCATTTACGGAGAGAGATGTACCTCGAAGATAAACCTCATTAGTTGCGTGAAAGCGCAAAAGATCATGAAGAAGGGACGTCTTGCTGTCCTAGCGCATGTGAAAACGGTAGAAACTGAGGTGAAGAATGTGAACGACGTTCGAATTGTGAACGAATTTTCTGATTTCTTCCCTGAAAAATTACCTAGATTACCGCTGCCGAGAGTAGTAGAGTTTCAGATCGACTTAGTGCCAGGAGCAGCACCTGTAGCTCGCACACCTTATAGACTCGCACCTTCCGAGATGCAAGAATTACAGATCCAACTACAAGAACTACTTGATCGAGGGTTTATCCAACCAAGTTTCTCGCCTTGGGGCGCACCTGTGTGGTTTGTGAAGAAGAAGGATGGATCCTTCCGTATGTGTATCGAATATCGTGAACTCAACAAATTGACGATCAAGAATCGGTATCCTCTTCCCCGCATTGACGATCTTTTTGATCAACTACAAGGATCGAGTGTCTATCCAAAGATTGATTTGCGATCCGGTTATCACCAGTTAAGGGTGAAGGAAAGTGACGTGATGAAAACTGCATTCAGGACTCGTTATGGTCATTATGAGTTTCTCGTGATGCCATTCGGTTTGACAAATGCACCTGCCGTGTTCATAGATCTCATGAATCGTGTCTGCAAGCCGTACTTGGATAAGTTTGTTATCGTCTTCATAGATGATATCCTCATCTACTCTAAGAGCGAAGAAGAGCATGAGCAACATCTCCGATTATTACTTGAACTCTTGAGGCAAGAGCAACTGTATGCGAAATTTTCCAAGTGTGAATTTTGGTTGAAGGAAGTCCAATTTCTGGGTCATGTTGTGAGCGACCAGGGTATCAAAGTTGACCCCGCCAAGATTGAAGCTATCAGCAAGTGGGAGACCCCCACTACTCCGACTCATATTCGCCAATTTTTAGGTCTCACCGGTTACTACCGAAGGTTTATTGAAGGTTTCTCTCTGATTGCGCGTCCTTTGACCGCACTGACTCACAAGGGCAAGAAGTTCATTTGGGAACCCGCACATGAATCAGCATTTCAAACTTTGAAGAAGAAGTTAACCTCCGCACCTATCTTATCACTTCCTGAAGGCAATGACGATTTTGTCGTTTATTGCGATGCTTCGAAAAGTAGTTTTGGTTGTGTACTGATGCAAAGATCAAAAGTTATTGCCTATGCTTCTCGTCAATTGAAGATTCATGAGCGGAACTACACTACTCATGATCTCGAACTTGGAGCCGTTGTCTTTGCGCTCAAATTGTGGAGACACTATTTGTATGGAACTAAGAGCACTATTTTCACCGATCACAAGAGTCTCCAGCACATCTTTGATCAGAAGCAACTGAATATGCGACAGCGTCGATGGATCGAGACACTGAATGACTACGATTGTGAACTCCGTTATCATCCTGGAAAGGCCAATGTTGTAGCTGACGCTTTAAGCCGAAAGGAGAGGACGGCACCTCTTCGTGTTAGGGCTCTGAACATCACCATCCATTCGAATCTCAACAGCCAGATCAGAGTAGCCCAAGATGAGGCTCTCAAGAAGGAGAATATAACTCATGAACATTTGAACATACTTGTCTCTCGATTCGAGGTTAGGGAGTCTGGACTCCGATGTTATGCCGGAAGAATTTGGGTACCTCTTTATGGAGATCTACGGAACCTTATACTTGATGAAGCACACAAATCGAGATATTCGATTCATCTTGGAGCGGGCAAAATATACCACGACCTTAAAGAAGAGTATTGGTGGCCGAATCTTAAGAAGGACGTTGCGACTTATGTTGGTAAGTGTTTGACTTGCTCGAAGGTTAAAGCCGAGCATCAGAGACCTTCTGGGTTACGCCAACAACCGGAAATCCCACAATGGAAGTGGGAAAGGATCACAATGGATTTCATTACTAAGCTGCCGAAGACGGTGGGCGGGTACAATACCATCTGGGTTATCGTTGACCGTCTTACCAAATTTGCACACTTTCTAACGATGAAGGAAACGGATACAATGGAGAGACTTACCCAACTATACATCAAGGAGGTTGTATCTCATCATGGTGTACCCGTATCGATCATCTCCGATCGCGATCCCCGTTTTGCTTCTAGATTTTGGCGTTCTTTGCAAGAAGCCATGGGAACTCGTCTTGACATGAGTACTGCTTACCACCCACAGACTGACGGGCAAAGTGAACGAACGATTCAGACCTTGGAGGACATGTTGCGTGCATGTGTCATTGATTTTGGAAAGGCTTGGGAAAGGCATTTGCCGTTAGCCGAATTCTCATATAACAACAGTTATCACTCGAGCATTAATGCTGCACCTTTTGAAGCGTTGTATGGCCGCAAGTGCTGATCTCCTATTTGTTGGGTTGAAGTAGGCGAAAAGCAAATCACTTGACCCGAGGTAGTCCATGAAACAACGAAGAAGATTGCTCAGATTCAAGCTAGACTTAAGACTGCCCGTGATCGCCAAAAGAGTTATGCTGATCTTAAACGTAAAGACTTTGAATTCAACGTTGGCGATTGTGTAATGTTGAAGGTTGCACCTTGGAAAGGTGTGATCCATTTTGGAAAATGTGGAAAGTTGAACCCACGATACATTGGTCCTTTTGGAATTTTGGAACGTGTTGGACCCATTGCTTACCGTTTGGATCTACCAGCACAATTGAGCTCAGTTCATCCTACCTTCCACGTGTCAAACTTGAAGAAGTGTCTTGCTGCACCCGAACTTATCATACCACTGGAGGAACTTACGATAGACGACAAACTCCACTTTGTTGAAGAACCAGTTGAGATTATGGATCGTGAGATCAAAACTTTGAAACGCAACAAGATTCTGATCGTCCGAGTATGATGGAATGCCAAATGAGGACCTGAGTTTACTTGGGAGCGAGAGGATCAAATTATGCGGAAGTATCCTCACCTTTTCCCGTCTCCTCCATCTACCTCAGCTTAAAATTTCAGGACGAAATTTTCTTTAACAGGTGGGTAATGTAACGACCCTGGTTTTTCCAACGTTAATTAATAATTATTATTATTAATACATGTGATTAAACGAATGTATGTTATTACATTTACTTGTTGTCATGATTAATTATACTTGACTTTAAATGCCCGAAACGTCTTTGTGACACACGAAACTTTCACGAATAATATTTTCAGATATTATTTACATTCATGATTGATTTTATTAATCATTTTGATTAACTATGGTTATTAGTTATTTACTTGGGCTTTAATTGGATTAACTTGTTAAATAATTGAACTTGGGCCTTGTTAATGTTATGGACTCATGATTTTGGACTTTAGAAGCCCACCCTACTTCTTTAATGGACTATTTAGCCCATTTATTCATGTAAGTAATCCATTTAATTGTAACGGTTAGTTTAAGAGCAATTGGAATCTAGTTACACATCATTCCCATGAACTAACACCTTATATCCATCTTTTTAAGCTTTTACATGCATGACACTAGTGGTTTTTCTCCTCCTCCCTCCCCTCATTCAAACCGTCGGCCAAGGTGGTCTACAAGGGTTTCAAATCTTTTTTTTTCATTACTTCAATCACTTATACTCTCTCTTTTACACATACAAAATACTTGTAACATTTCTCTCATATTCTCTCTAAACTTGTAAGCAACTTGAACTTCTTTTCTCATCTTCTTTTCTTTGACCAAACCGAAACCAAACACCCCTTTAATCATCATCATTTACTTGTTGTTACTTGTTCTTTGTTAATGTCTACTTACTTACGTGTTCATAGTTGTTATTCCTTACTAGTTTCAAGAATCAAACTTACTAGTTTCATTCTTCTTTTATCATGTATTTACAAGAATAAACAAGAACATAAGCTTTCTAGTTATGTTCTACACTTGTTGTTTTAAAAAGATTTAAGTTCATGTGTTGTGAAAGCATACTTGTAATTCATGTTAGTAAACTTTAAAGTTTACTTTCTTAAAGATCAAACTTTGGTTTGAATCTTTAAAGTATGAACAACCCATGAACTAGTTACTAGTTTACTTAGTTTATTTCCTTTATTATGCACTTTAAATTCATTTTTGTTGGTTAAAATTGGTCAAGTGTACTAGTTAACTTTGATCTCATTTATCTTGAACAAAAGTTAACTTTAAAAGTTCAAGAACATGTAAGTAAGCTTTCTTTAACTATAACTTTGTACACTTATGTTAGATCTAGACTTTTGGGTCTAGGATCTTCAAGATCTAACTAAGAACTATGTTCTACAACTTAAGATCTTGATTTCATAAGTTCACTTTCAAGTTTGTAACTTATTATTAGTTTTAAAGTTCATGTATGTGTTAGATCTAAGACTTTGATGTAACTTTGGTTCATCAAAACACTTGCAACACTTAAGTGAGTTATGCTTCATGTCTTAGACTTACACTTGGGTTATGATGGTCAAACCTTGGTGAAAATGATGCAAACACATCAACGAGTTGTACACTTGAAGCTATATGCATCAAGGATGAGAACCATGATAAGTATCGAGCACCAAGAACCACCGGAACCTACTGACCCTACTATTTTACTGTTTCTGTGTCTGACCAGTATGACCTGGGCTACTGTAAAGATGATTTTTAGATAGCTCTGTTCGAATAGATAACTTTTCATTTAGGACTCGTCTTAATCCGAGTTACGGTTTAGGATTTATGGCCCTCCTATCGTCCCTATGTCCTTTTAACGCTGTGCTGAAAATTCTGACCTACTCGCACTTAGACCGTCGCCACGGTCAAACGAAGACGAGTTTTCTTCTGAGATTTTTACCACAGCTAAAGGACTCATATACGGAGCCATGGCCACTGGTCTCACCTTATTTCATTAGGTATGGAGGCCGTGGTGACTGACCGAACTCAGCCTTTGTTTTAAACTCTATACTTGAACGAAACTTGCTTTACACCTTTTGTTTGATGATAAATGATGATGACCTTTAAGACCTTATTTACATAATTTTAAACCTATTCGGACGATTTACTGACTTAGTACGATTTGACATAGGTTGAGGACTTTCCGAACCTACACACTTGCTTATTTCCCGAGTCATACTTTACCGCTACTTTATCATTGTGAGTTATAGCATTCCCTTTTTACTTTAACTATTTTGGGGACTGAGAATACATGCGCATTTTACGTTTTACATACTAGGCATGAGTACTTAAACTTTATATAAATGTGGGTTATACAACGGCATACACATTCCCTTTAGCTCGGTAACGTTTAGTCATTGGTTTTTGAACCGGTGAACGTGAATCTTAGATATGGATCCATAGGGTTTGACATCCCCACTCGGGCTAGTCGTGCTAGCATTTAACGAATGTTTAATACTTCGTATACATACGCACTTTCCAAGTGTACTTTCAGGGGGTATAAACGTTAAGTTAGTTACCAAGTGCCCACGGTTAACATATACTTTATCATACTGTTTTGAAATGCTCTTTGTAGCACTGAAATCTCATGGCCTACCTTACATACTGTTATACTTAAACTATAGCTCACCAACCTTTGTGTTGACGTTTTTAAGCATGTTTTTCTCAGGTGCTTAAGGTTAGCTGATTCCGCTGTGTACTAGTCTTGCCGTAGACACCCGCTGCTCTAGTCTTATCACCGCATGAACTACTTTATCTTGCATTCAAACTTTAATACATTTGAAACTATGTTTTGTAACGACCTAAGGGTCACATACATTTATTCATGCTTGCTATTCGTAGAAGCATACTGTTGGTGTAAAACATTTGATGTCGATTATGACGTCATCTTTCTATCGTGAATGCAACTTCTTTTATTACAGCATATAGTACTTAACCTTGTAATGATCCTGTTGTTGATGATTCGTACACGATGGTTTTGTACAGGGCATCACATACTTGGTACACATTTAACTTTGGTCATAATCAGAATATTATGACTATGTAATACTAATTGTTATTTTATAATAACAATTACTTGGGTTTTTGGATGCTTAATTACGCTTAGTAATTTACTAGAGCACACTAGTTAGTCTTGTTGGACTTTCTACCTTGTTGAACTTTAGCCCACCCTACTCTAGCTAATGGACTATTTAATTAGCCCAATTTTAATAAGTTTATGACCCATATAAATGCAAGACAAAAACTCATTTATTAAAGGGAACATACTAGCATTTTTGTTAACCATAATCACAATTGTTGCATGGGGTCCCAACATAAGCACCAACTTTAGACAATCATTTTTGTTAACCATAATCACAAAAGTTGTCTCCTCCCTTATCCCCCCTAAACCCACAGCCAAGCACCCCTTTTTCCCTATAAATACCACTCAAACCTCACCCATTTTACACTTAATCTCATTCACAAATTACACACACTTACTCTCTAATTCTCTCTCTAGTCTTTCTCACTCTAAAAAGTGTAAGTTTTAAATTTTCTTCTTCTTCTTCTTCTTCTTCTTCTTCTTCTTCTTCTTCTTCTTCTTCTTCTTCTTCTTCTTCTTCTTCTTCTTCTTCTTCTTCTTCTTCTTCTTCTTCTTCTTCTTCTTCTTCTTCTTCTTCTTCTTCTTCTTCTTCTTCTTCTTCTTCTTCTTCTTCTTCTTCTTCTCCTCTTCTAAATGTTGACATCATCATCATCATGCAAGGATCTAGCTTTTTAGCTTTTTGATCTTGTTATGACTTGTAGATTCAAACTTGGGTTTGAATCCTTCAAGAACATGAAAGATTCAAGCTTTCTAGCTTAGGGTTTCATTATTTTATTAAAGATCTTAGCTTTTTAGCTTATGGTCTCATTAATTTCATTAGATCTTAGCTTTCTAGCTTATGGTCTCATTAATCTTGTAAAGATCCAAGCTTTCTAGCTTAGGATTTTTTTAATACTTGAGATCTAAGTTATTATTATAGATCTCACTTACTTGGAACCTTTTTGTGATTGTTGTGATGATAAAGATTAAGTCTTCATCATCTGATATGATGAAGATGCATAAACTTGTGTAAAAATGACAAAGGTTGAAGCTTTATTGGGTTCATGCAATAAAGAGGCAACCTTGATGTTCAAAACTTGTAGAATGATAGCTTTTTCTCTTAGTTACGTGTTGATGGTTGAAACTTGGTCAAAGTGATGCTAAAACATCAAAGAGTTGTACACTTGAAGCTTACAGGCATCAAGGATGAGAACCGTGATGAACATCAAGCACCAAGAATCCCACTGGAGCACTTGTTTACTGTTTTTCGGGGTCTGATCAGACTCTCTGTGAAAGGACCCGTCCTAATCCATCCGGACAAAGTCCATATCGATTACAAACGATTCACAATAGTTGGTTACATCGCGAGGTACTTGACCTCTATATGATACATTTTACAAACATTGCATTCGTTTTTAAAAGACAACTTGCTTTATATCGAAAATTGATGATATGCAAATCATTTCATAATATATTCAACTATAATTGACTAAATAATAATAATCATGAACCCGACGACTCGAATGCAACGTCTTTTGAAATATGTCATGAATGACTTCAAGTAATATCTTTTAAATGAGCAATTGCACAGCGGAAGACTTCTTTCATACCTGAGAATAAACATGCTTTCAAGTGTCAACCAAAAAGTTGGTGAGTTCATTAGTTTAACATAAATAATCATTTCCATCATTTTAATAGACCACAAGATTTTCATTTCTCATAAATATACGTCCCACACATGGAGACAAAATCATTCATATGGATTGAACACCTGGTAACCGACATTCACAATATGCATATAAGAATATCCCCATCATGCCGGGATCCTCCTTCGGACATAATATAAATTTCGAAGTACTAAAGCATCCGGTACTTTGGATGGGGCTTGTTGGGCCTGATAGATCTATCTTTAGAGTTCGCGTCAATTAGGGTGTCTGTTCCCTATTTCTTAGATTACCAGACTTAATAAAAAGGGGCATATTAGATTTCGATAATTCAACCATATAATGTAGTTTCAATTACTTGTGTCCATTTCGTAAAACAGTTATAAAAACATCGCATGTATTCTCAGTCCCAAAAATATATATTGTAAAAGCATTTAAAAGGGAAGTAATGAAACTCACCTAATGTATTTTGTAGTAAAAATACATATGACTATATTGAACAACTGAACGATGCAGGGTTGGCCTCGGATTCACGAACCTATATTATTCATATCTGTATTAAAACATATAACAAGTTTATATTTTAACAATATTAATATACTTGTTATATTTAATAATTCGTATGCTATGTTTAATAAATAACTTAAATATATTTATTTTATATATCTTAAATAATTAATTAATACTTATTAAACTATAATTATAGAGTTAAATTATCTGTTTTAAATATTGTTTTATATACCTACTAGTTATGTTAATAATAATAATGATACTATTAATAATAATAAAAAAATGATAATAATATTGATAATACTAATTATTACTACAGTTAGTGTTAGTAATAATTTTGATGATAATGATAATGATAATTAATAGCTCGCTTAAATCATAATTTATCCATAGTTTTTAACTCCATAAATTTATATATGCTTAATATCATTTAGCAAAATATTAATTTCGTATTCGAAGTTTCGAATTAACATTTGTAACCATACTTTTTAAATCATGAATTTTACTTAAGCTTAATTATATTACTTAGCTCATAACTTTGTTACATTACTTTTACGTCATAACATTCTTCATAATATTCTAAAATCTTAAAACCTTAACGGTTTTATGTCTGTACATACAAATATATATAAATACTTTGATTATCATACACATGACTATAGCTGTGTTACTCATATCCTACTCAATATAAATTTTATAACTATATACTTACTTAACTTATTTAAGCTCATAAGATTTTAGTTCATAAACTTATAATACCTAATAATAATAATCCTTCATCGTAATAATAATAATAATAATACCTATATTAGTATTAATAATAATAATAGTTTTAATACTTGTAATAACATCGATTATAATTAATAATAATAGTAACAACAACAACAACAACAACAATAATAATAATAATAATAATAATAATAATAATAATAATAATAATAATAATAATAATAATAATAATAATAATAATAATATTAGAAATGAAAAGAAAAGAAAAGAGTATACCCTTGAAAATTTTCTCTAAAAAGAACTGCCCAAGATGGGCTCGAACCCGCGACCTCCTACTCGACCCACAACACCTCTAACCAGCCGTCTGTTTTCATTTTTCTGATTTGAAACCCACTTTAATTTTTATAACCCATATCAAACTGTTTTCCCTTCTCCCAACCCAGAAGCAATCGAATTAACCAGAGGATTGATTTCAATCATCAAACCAATATATGTGATATATTTAAAAACACTAAACCGAACAGAATCAATTGTTTATGTTTGTAATCAATTAAAACAATAAAAATAATTAAATAAATAAAGCTGTAAAAATTTGGCTGAAGAACACGATGAAGCTTAAATCCATTTTCGAATTATAGTACGTTTCAGTCAATATGTATAACATGAAAAAGACTTGAAATCTCTCCTACAAACTTTCTCAAACATCAATTTTATTTAAATCGAAACAGAAAGTTCAAATTTATCTGAAGAACATAAGTTGACTTTTTTTGAAACATAACTTTGACTCGACAATCAAACTTTGTTTGGAAGAATTGAGCCTTGATATTTTACAGAGATTTTACATAGATGATTCCTAACAATATAGCATTAATACATTTTGAAATTAAATTCGTTTTTGAAACATTTGAAAGCTGAGACAGGAACAGAGGTCGAAACCTATGGTGTTTTTATTTTTTTTGTTTTTAAATTACGAATTTCAATACGTAAGGGATCTTATAGGATAATTGAGTGATGCTGTAAGATAATTGATCACTTAATATTTGTAATTGACAATTGAAACCGACCCTTAACTTATTGTCGACAAGGATATTCCATTTAGATGGAGAAGGCAAAATAAATAAATAAAATAAAATAAAGAGGAATCAGATAGTGAGTTTTCCACTGATTCGTACAAGTTTTTCGGTTTTTAATTCCAATCAATTTGTTTCTATCTGAATTATTGACTACAAAATGTAAATATAAAGATTAATAATAAATATACCAATAATGATCAAAGAATTAATCTTAATATTAATAATGTTAATATCAAACAACAAAGTGTTATAGAAAATACTGATAATAGAAAATAATAATAATAATAATACAAATCAAAATAATAATAATAATAATAATAATAATAGAAATAATAATAATAGAAATAATAATAATGATAATAATATCACTAATACTAATATTAATGATAATAAATAATGGTAATTATAATAATAACTATGAAAATGGTAATGATCATATTATTAATGATAAAAATGAAAATTATGATTTTTAATGATAGTACTTGATAATATTACTAATAACCACAAATTACCTATTTCATTTTTCATATCTATCTAATATATATCTTAATAATACAAATAATAATACTGATATTAATATTGATACTAGTAATGAGAGTAATATTAATAATGTTGATACAACAAATTATGTTTATTAATTCTCATACTTTTATTTTATGTATTAAATTAATAATGTTAATAATACTGGTATTAATATTACTAATGAAAGTAATATTTATTAATATAAGAACTATATTATAATTTATAATTATATTTAATATATTAATAATATATCCTGCATATTTTATATTTATATATTTTATATATATTACATACAATATTAGTTATGTATAGGAATTATATTTATATATAAGTATTCATTTTAATAGTAACTTAGTTATTGTTTTACATAAATAATTCCAAGGTTTAGTTTATATTTTATTATTTTAAATTATCATATAACCTTACATTTATATATATATATTCATTTACAAACAATTGTTCGTGAATCGTCGGCAATGGTCGAAGGTCAATTGAGTATATGAGCACAGTTCAAAGTTTTTGAGACTTCACATTATAGACTTTGCTTATCGTGTTGGAAATATATAAAGATTAAAGTTTAAATTTGATCGGAAATTCCCGGGTCATCACAGTACCTACCCGTTAAAGAAATTTCGTCCCGAAATTTGAGTGAGGTGGTCATGGTTAACAATAAAAATGTTTTCATGACGAATATAAGTTGATAAATAGAGTTTTATCATCATTGAGTAATATGGATAATATGATTTGATTAATCGAAGCGTACGAATGAAGCTGTCACAACAGATTTAGATAGAGATTTAACTTTTGACGTAGTCACGGTGGAATTTAGAAAATAAGGTGCGTCTTAGCTTTTGACGTTGTCTTGGTTGAATTCCGGAATTCAAGGGATTTGAAGAAAATCTTTGAAATCTATAAGATCTGATTCTTCGGGATTTATGGAAATTAAGATCTTCATATTTAAATACGGTGATCTGCCTCGATTACTCTGTCTGATATTTCCACTATAAATGAACTTCATCCGTTTCATTATTTTCACCATTCCAATACTTTCTTTCTTAGTTCGTACATCTAAAGGATTGTGAAATTGCTTAATACAGTTCTAATCCTTGATGTTTTCTTAATTATCATTTCTGTCATCCTTCTTTTCAATCTTCCACCAGAAGAATCTGTTTACTCCTATTATTACCTTGGGGTAATACTATTCTTAATTATACCATGTCTTTATATTGTTATTCGTATTACTATCCACGGTTTGTAACCTCCGTGTTGTTATTGGGATTTATATTTTCTCTTATATTTTGGAGCTTTGTCCCTTCGTTTCTTCTTCTTGCGATCAAACACCGCTTGTAATGGTTCAGAATTCGTAGATATAAACTTCGGAATGAACATTGTTAATGTTCTAAGAAGGAAATCATAATGGCATGATTTGATTTGTCAAATTACCAGAATATACGGAAAGATAGAACTATTTAAGAAGATATGTTCTTAATATGTTTGGAGATTGAGTAGAATGTAAGAGTCATGTAAATGGCACATGATGATGGTATGTTCTGTGAATCATCACGTTCCATTAGGAACTCAACATGAATTACTGTAATATAATCACGTTGATCAAGTGTCATTATATTATACTAACTCATGCATCAGTTCCCAACATTACTTTAATAACATTCATATTTTAAGCTCGAAAGTTTACAGAATATAGAAACTAACAGTTTCTATATGATGTAATGCTGATAGCACGAAAAGATTAATGATTTCAGATAAGAATAATTATAAAAATATCTTCAGAAATATGGAGGATATTTATAATGAAAAATACGATGATATCTTGGAATTTCTAATATCGATGGATGATGAAGAAGATTTATCCGTAAAGGTTTAGATTCGGAAGCAAGGTATTCGCTAAAGATTTCATCAGAAACAGAATCATTTGGATTCTTTGAAGTCAAACTTATTCTTTACGATTTGTCCACGGCGTTCTTCATAGTTTCGCATAATCTGCTTTTCAGTACTAAATTTTCTATTGAATGTTTCTAATATAATGATACACAGGAAGCACGAAGAGGTATATAATTTCGGACGAGAATATTTATGAAAATATCCTCAAAAATATCGAAGATATTGATGATGATATTTTGGAATTTCTGAGTTCGATGGTTGATGGAGAAAGATTTTCCGCAAGATTTTAACATGACTTCGGAGCAAGATATTCTCTAAAGATTTCAACAGATCTAGATTTATCTGGGTTCTAGGAATTTAGGGTATGTTACTTGTATTTCTCCTTGGTTTCCTTTATGGTTAGCTCAATCCGCTTTCCAGTTCCAACTTTTCTGAGCTTTTCCAACATACTAATCTTTATCATCAAACTTTCAATGATTATGGTCGTTTACGGTTATCTACAGTTTCTGCTGCTTCATTCAGCTTTTTCAACATTCAGAGTATTGATTTGTGACTGAGTGCTTTTCAGAATTTCAGAATGAGAGATCATAATTCTAAGAGATAAATGTCATACATATAACTGTTGATGTAGATATGCTGTGAGTTTTCAAAGTACTGATTGCTGATTCCCGGTAATTGTTATGGTAGTTCTCGTTATAAGATGCGGATGAGTATATGATAGGGTTTCAATGAATAAATATAATGATTTATCAGAGAGATTTAAGCCAAAAAACAGCGAGATTGCTGGTACGTCTGCTGGTAATATGGTGGAATATAAAAGAATTCTCCGGTATCAAAAGGGTAATTGTATATATATCAGGATTATAGTAAGGCTACTTCGAATGAAAAGTCGAAGTTGACTTGCTGGAGCTATGACAAAATTGGCTACTTTAAAAAGGGATCGCAAAGTTATTTTTGCTAATAAATGTCAAAGGATCTGACGTGGCTACATGTTAAACTTTTACTCAGTTGCCGAGAGTTTCTCGGGTGCATAACTATATGCATAAATCTTTCCTTCCGTTAATGAAGTGCGGTTGATTCATCCTATCGATTGAGGTGTTTTCAAGAATCATGAAAGGTTTGAACGCAGATTGTAATCGTCAAGATACAAATGAGGTTTAAGATGAAATCAAGTGGCAACTTGAAGAATTGTTTAGTTTCATATGTTATAATCAATATTTTAATCCATTTTAATTGTCCAATGTTATTAGTCCACAGTCGATAGTTCACAGTTGACAGTCCAATAATTCATGTTCATATACAATTTAATAAATAATATTCGAATTAATTAATACGTATCGTGACCCATGTACATGTCTCAGACTCGATCACAACTCAAAGTATATATATTATTATAGAATCAACCTCAACCCTGTATATAGAACTCGATCATTACTGCATATAGACTGTCTATGGTGATTCCAAATAATATATATAGATGCGTCGATATGATATGTCAAAACTTTGTATACGTGTCCCGATATTTAAAGTGCGTAAAATAAATAACAGAAATTAACTGACGATAAATTAAATGCGTAAAGTAAATAACAGAAATTAAATGACGATAAATAAAATTACGAGAATATAAATTGCGATAAATAAATTGCGATAAATAAATTGCGATAGATAAAATGTAATACGGAATTAACAGTTAGCTAGGATTTTGTTAGCGTGGATTCTTAACAAAATTTCTCATAGTTAATTTGTTTGTTTCTAACAAATTTTATTTTGTGCAATGTTTTCTTCATTATGCCACTTGTTGGATTTTGATAGATCAAAATTCAAGTATGAAATTGAATGAAAATGGTTATTCTGTGGTGATATCGGTAGATGAAAGTAGAATAGTAAATGACTGTTGAATCAGATTTGAAGAATGTACAGTGTAACTTATTAATGTGAAATTTAAATATTCCTCGGGTATTACCTACCCGTTAAAATATTTTCACCATTATTAGTTTGTACAAAAGAATTTTAATTACAATCTTTATGAAAATATACTTACATATATACTTTCTTCAGATGAAATCATGAATTTAATGGGTCAATATGATATTAGACTCATTTGATTTACCGTTAGAATATGAATATATAATCTCTTAAAATATTAAAGATTATATAATCACCATGTCGAACAAAGATAAATAATTTAGAATGATTCGTAGAATGATGATTATGCTCGAGGTACAGAATGAGATATTGGGGCATGTGATGTTGAAACTTGTGTTGTTGGTGATACTGTTGATGCCGGTGATGTTGTTGAAGCTGGTACGTTTTGCACCATATTCTTCAAATTGATTACTCGATCTCGAAGTTCGTTGACTTCTTGTATTATTCCGGAATAATTGTCGGTCGGAACGAGCAGATGAGTAAGGTTTTAAATTGTGGATAGAATATAATCATGTCGAGCTACTCTGGAAATGAGGGTGAAGATGGTGTTTCGAATTGGTTTGCCAGTGAATGTTTCAAGTTCTTCACCCAGCGAACAATATGGTGGGTGAAAGGGATCGATTCTTATTGTCTCCAATGATTAAGTAGACTACGAACTCATCATATGAATTGGGGATGGTTGGTTGGTTGATTTATTCTGGTGACGCTGCTTTCGGAGCTTAGGTGAACTTCCACGTCGAAATAGCTGTCGGAATAACTATCAGAATAGTTATCGGAATTCGAGGAACTCGAACTGGTTGAAGGATTCATCCCGTACGATCAGATGAAGAATTTTTGATAAGAATTAGATTATAGGATGTAGATTAGTACCCTGCAATACATAATTTACATATGCATATATAATAGTAAAATCCCATAAGTTACGGACGAATCTACGGAAGCTGTCAGACAAAGATAACAATAACAGGTACGCTAAGATATGAAGTAGCAGATACGTTAAGATACGAATTTTGTCTATACACTATTCATGCAATCATTGCAGTAAGATGTGTCTAGACTAAGAATGATAAGCAATTAATTTCCCAAGGATGAAAAGCAGATGATTTCCGACTAGAAATGATAAGCAAAACTTTTGACATGCAGACACGGTCGAAGTCCAGACTCACTAATGCATCTAAACAACTATCAGTTAGACTCACTAATGCAAGACCTGGTTCGCTAAGACCACCGCTCTGATACCAACTGAAAGGACCCATCCTAATCCATCTGGACAAAGTCCATATCGATTACAAACGATTCACAATAGTTGGTTACATCGCGAGGTACTTGACCTCTATATGATACATTTTACAAACATTGCATTCGTTTTTAAAAGACAACTTGCTTTATATCGAAAATTGATGATATGCAAATCATTTCATAATATATTCAACTATAATTGACTAAATAATAATAATCATGAACCCGACGACTCGAATGCAACGTCTTTTGAAATATGTCATGAATGACTTCAAGTAATATCTTTTAAATGAGCAATTGCACAGCGGAAGACTTCTTTCATACCTGAGAATAAACATGCTTTCAAGTGTCAACCAAAAGGTTGGTGAGTTCATTAGTTTAACATAAATAATCATTTCCATCATTTTAATAGACCACAAGATTTTCATTTCTCATAAATATACGTCCCACACATGGAGACAAAATCATTCATATGGATTGAACACCTGGTAACCGACATTCACAATATGCATATAAGAATATCCCCATCATGCCGGGATCCTCCTTCGGACATGATATAAATTTTGAAGTACTAAAGCATCCGGTACTTTGGATGGGGTTTGTTGGGCCCGATAGATCTATCTTTAGAGTTCGCGTCAATTAGGGTGTCTGTTCCCTATTTCTTAGATTACCAGACTTAATAAAAAGGGGCATATTCGATTTCGATAATTCAACCATATAATGTAGTTTCAATTACTTGTGTCCATTTCGTAAAACAGTTATTAAAACATCGCATGTATTCTCAGTCCCAAAAATATATATTGTAAAAGCATTTAAAAGGGAAGTAATGAAACTCACCTAATGTATTTTGTAGTAAAAATATATATGACTATATTGAACAACTGAACGATGCAGGGTTGGCCTCGGATTCACGAACCTATATTATTCATATCTGTATTAAAACATATAACAAGTTCATATTTTAACAATATTAATATACTTGTTATATTTAATAATTCGTATGCTATGTTTAATAAATAACTTAAATATATTTATTTTATATATCTTAAATAATTAATGAATACTTATTAAACTATAATTATAGAGTTAAATTATCTATTTTAAATATTGTTTTATATACCTACTAGTTATGTTAATAATAATAATGATACTATTAATAATAATAAAAAAATGATAATAATATTGATAATACTAATTATTACTACAGTTAGTGTTAGTAATAATTTTGATGATAATGATAATGATAATTAATAGCTCGCTTAAATCATAATTTATCCATAGTTTTTAACTCCATAAATTTATATATGCTTAATATCATTTAGCAAAATATTAATTTCGTATTCGAAGTTTCGAATTAACATTTGTAACCATACTTTTTAAATCATGAATTTTACTTAAGCTTAATTATATTACTTAGCTCATAACTTTGTTACATTACTTTTACGTCATAACATTCTTCATAATATTCTAAAATCTTAAAACCTTAACGGTTTTATGTCTGTACATACAAATATATATAAATACTTTGATTATCATACACATGACTATAGCTGTATTACTCATATCCTACTCAATATAAATTTTATAACTATATACTTACTTAACTTATTTAAGCTCATAAGATTTTAGTTCATAAACTTATAATACCTAATAATAATAATCCTTCATCGTAATAATAATAATAATACCTATATTAGTATTAATAATAATAATAGTTTTAATACTTGTAATAACATCGATTATAATTAATAATAATAGTAACAACAACAACAACAATAATAATAATAATAATAATAATAATAATAATAATAATAATAATAATAATAATAATAATAATAATAATAATATTAGAAATGAAAAGAAAAGAAAAGAGTATACCCTTGAAAATTTTCTCTAAAAAGAACTGCCCAAGATGGGCTCGAACCCGCGACCTCCTACTCGACCCACAACACCTCTAACCAGCCGTCTGTTTTCATTTTTCTGATTTGAAACCCACTTTAATTTTTATAACCCATATCAAACTGTTTTCCCTTCTCCCAACCCAGAAACAATCGAATTAACCAGAGGATTGATTTCAATCATCAAACCAATATATGTGATATATTTAAAAACACTAAACCGAACAGAATCAATTGTTTATGTTTGTAATCAATTAAAACAATAAAAATAATTAAATAAATAAAGCTGTAAAAATTTGGCTGAAGAACACGATGAAGCTTAAATCCATTTTCGAATTATAGTACGTTTCAGTCAATATGTATAACACGAAAAAGACTTGAAATCTCTCCTACAAACTTTCTCAAACATCAATTTTATTTAAATCGAAACAGAAAGTTCAAATTTATCTGAAGAACATAAGTTGACTTTTTTTGAAACATAACTTTGACTCGACAATCAAACTTTGTTTGGAAGAATTGAGCCTTGATATTTTACAGATATTTTACATAGATGATTCCTAACAATATAGCATTAATACATTTTGAAATTAAATTCGTTTTTGAAACATTTGAAAGCTGAGACAGGAACAGAGGTCGAAACCTATGGTGTTTTTATTTTTTTTGTTTTTAAATTACGAATTTCAATACGTAAGGGATCTTATAGGATAATTGAGTGATGCTGTAAGATAATTGATCACTTAATGTTTGTAATTGACAATTGAAACCGACCCTTAACTTATTGTCGACAAGGATATTCCATTTAGATGGAGAAGGCAAAATAAATAAATAAAATAAAATAAAGAGGAATCAGATAGTGAGTTTTCCACTGATTCGTACAAGTTTTTCTGTTTTTAATTCCAATCAATTTGTTTCTATCTGAATTATTGACTACAAAATGTAAATATAAAGATTACTAATAAATATACCAATAATGATAAAAGAATTAATCTTAATATTAATAATGTTAATATCAAACAACAAAGTGTTATAGAAAATACTGATAATAGAAAATAATAATAATAATAATAATACAAATCAAAATAATATTAATAATAATAATAATAGAAATAATAATAATAGAAATAATAATAATGATAATAATATCACTAATACTAATATTAATGATAATAAATAATGGTAATTATAATAATAACTATGAAAATGGTAATGATCATATTATTAATGATAAAAATGAAAATTATGATTTTTAATGATAGTACTTGATAATATTACTAATAACCACAAGTTACCTATTTCATTTTTCATATCTATCTAATATATATCTTAATAATACAAATAATAATACTGATATTAATATTGATACTAGTAATGAGAGTAATATTAATAATGTTGATACAACAAATTATGTTTATTAATTCTCATACTTTTATTTTATGTATTAAATTAATAATGTTAATAATACTGGTATTAATATTACTAATGAAAGTAATATTTATTAATATAAGAACTATATTATAATTTATAATTATATTTAATATATTAATAATATATCCTGCATATTTTATATTTATATATTTTATATATATTACATACAATATTAGTTATGTATAGGAATTATATTTATATATAAGTATTCATTTTAATAGTAACTTAGTTATTGTTTTACATAAATAATTCCAAGGTTTAGTTTATATTTTATTATTTTAAATTATCATATAACCTTACATTTATATATATATTCATTTACAAACAATTGTTCGTGAATCGTCGGCAATGGTCGAAGGTCAATTGAGTATATGAGCACAGTTCAAAGTTTTTGAGACTTGACATTACAGACTTTGCTTATCGTGTCGGAAATATATAAAGATTAAAGTTTAAATTTGATAGGAATTTCCCAGGTCATCACACTCTGGGCTTCTAGAAAGCTAATTTTCAGATAGTTCGTTTCGATTAGATAACTTTTCATTTAGGCCTCGCCTTAATCCGATATACGGTTTAGGATTTATAACCTTCCGAAAGTCACTACGCCTTTGTAATGTTGTGCTGAAATTTCTGACCTACTCGCACTTAAACCGTCGCCACGGTCAAACAAAGACGAGTTAGGTTCTGAAAATTTGTCAGTGGTTAAAGGACTCATATACGGAGCCATGGCCACTGGCTACGCATCTTTTCAATTTGTGTGGAGGTCGTAACAGCTGTCCAAATTCAGCCTTTTGTTTCGATCTCTATTCTTGTTAAACTTACATTAGCTTTAATGAATGATGATGATGATGATGACACTTAAACTTAATTTATGCACTTTTAAACTTATGGAGACAACATACTGACCAAGTGACCTTTGACTTAGGTTGACGACCTTTCGGACCGGCTTACTACCTGCATACGTTTCATATCAACTTTTACTGCTTATTCACTGTGAGTTATAGCATCCCTTTACTACTTTTACTATTTTTGGGACTGAGAATACCTGCGCTTTTTACGTTTTACATACTAGAAACGAGTACTTAAACTTTATACATGTGCGGGTTACAAAACGGCACAAAGATTCCCCTTAGCTCGGTAACGTTTAATCATTGGTTTCCTAACCGTGAACGCGAATCTTAGATATGGATCCATAGGGTTTGACAACCCCACTCGGGCTAGGCGTGCTAGCAGACAATGGGTGTTTAATACTTCGAGGACAAACGCACTCGTTAAGTGCACTTTTAGGGGGTGATATACATACGTTAAGTCTAGTTACCGGATGCCTACGGTTAAGTATATACTTTTCATACTGATTTAAACTGCTAATTGAAGCACTGAAATCTCGTGGTCTACATTACTTTACTGATTACAAACAAACTATAGCTCACCAACATTCGTGTTGACTTTTTAAGCTTGTATTTCTCAGGTGCTTAGATGTTGTTGCTTCCGCTGTTAGACTTGCTGTCTTAGTGTTATAGACTCGCTGTTATGGACCTGCTGTGTTAGATTTCCACTGCATTACTTAGAGATGTCTCAATCATTAAACTTTTATATTGCATTCGTAACTTATGTTATTTTCAAACAATGGCTTTGTAACGACCTTTGGGTCACATACTTATGTTAACGCTTCTATTCATAGGAAGCACGTTATCTTTTGTAAAACGCTATCTTTTTATGAATGCAAAACTGGTTTTCAAACAGCATATAGTGTTTGACCTAAAACATCATATAGTGTTTGAGCTTGTAATGATCCTGTTGTTGATGAACCGTACACGATGGTTTTGTATGGGGCGTCACATTTGGTATCAGAGCATTGGTTATAGGTAATTAGGTTGCATTAGTGAGTCTAGACCAGGCCGAGTAGGATTCACTAATAGGACTAATCTACAACTTGCTCGTTTACTTATTTCTGCGGACCGCTGCATGCTACTGTAGTATATTATTGCATGATACTTCTGCTTAATACTGTTAGTACTGCCATGCTATGTACTGTTGTAGACAATCTAGGCTGCTGTAGTTACTATGCCTGATTTCGTGATTGCTACCCGCCTGCTTTTCGCTGTGCCGACTTGGAGAATTTATCTTTCCTAGTTCAGATATTTTTCTGAACCCTTTCCCGCTCGTCTAACCCTAAGGATCAGTATTATAATCCACCTGTTACTACCGTTCCACCGTTTCGGAGATCGAAACATTACTTCACGCAGTCTAGGAGGAGTACCCCTCGGAATACAAGCCCACTAAGGTTGATCCTCGGAGAAGGATATATGCGAGGACTTGTCGGAGTAACCGCACCCACAACTCACCCTAATTAGCCACATACAGCGTATAAACATTAGAAGGATGTTCAATTTCTGCAAGATGACTCGTATCCCGTACACTTTCATGACCGTCACTTATCTCTTCCATTCTCCACCACTACTTGACGATCTAACAACACTTCTGGACTTAGGTCCCTAACACTCATAGGCATTGGAGAAGTCAGGAAGGCATCTCCTTTCACAACGTCATAGTGTTTTCCACTGATGCTTAGCCATACCCAAAGACTTGGGAGTCGCCTCAAGATATATCGTATTACTACTTGTTACACGTACAACTCGAAGCAAGACCCATATTGAATTTATAGAAAGGAACCCAACGACGTTACCTAAACCCGAACATTTTGAAGAAATTTCAGGACATTTAGGCATTGATACATGACCTACGGAACCTACGCACCCACACCGAGAAATCATGAGATTAATTATGTAGATTTGGTTTTGAGATAGCATAGATAAAGCACCATTAGATGAAATTGAGTAGAACTTGAAGTGATCACATTACATTGACCATATGGAGTGATATTGGAATGAACGTACGATTTAGTACAATATAATGACGCCAGGCCAGCGTGATTATATTGAAGTGAATCATGCAGAAGTCATAATGTTACTATATAAGGAATATGAAGTGATTCAAAGAAAATTTTGGTAGGAACCACTTGAGTATACGCATTATGGTCTGTTAGAGGTGGGGAAAGAATAACCACTTGGCCTAGATACTGTACAAGAAGGGCCTTGATTGATAAAACGAAAATTTGATATAGATATAGACACCCTGGACACTTAAGGAAAAAATTCTCAGATAGGAAAAACTTTGGACTTACTTACGGTAGAGCAATTGTTATCTCAGTTATGGAGACTCGCATGAATCCTGATTTTAGTTAAGGAACATTTCATCACAACGCTTTATTGTCTCGGAGTTGTTTAAATACTAGAGCGACAGAAACCTTATATCTAAGCACCTTAGTGTTATGACTAATAAGCCATTATCAACCATGAGAGTTAAGTATTCTATAGGGCAAGCTGATGGTAAGCTGGCAGAGATAGAGGAATAATTTAAGGTAGTACCTTAAAATTAACAGGTGGGTCATCTGGGGATGACCTCACGTCAACAAAACTTAGAAATTTTAAAGTAGTAGTTGGAAAGGATTAGTTTCCTACGCACAAGCAGATGTTATTTGAGGAAATTAATAGAGTTTTCACGGTAGTATAATAAGATTTTGTTGGAACGAACCTTAAGATTAACCTAACACTCATCAAGTTAGGAAGCTTGATGTAAAAGTTGGAATGGACTTTAGGATTAACCTAATACTCATCAAGTTAGGAAACTTTGATGAAATAGTTGGAATGGACTGGCTTTCAAGGATGAAAGCGAAAGTTATTTATAGTGAGAAGATTATTCGTATACCTCGCGAGAATGGTGAGCCAAAAGCCATCTGGGTTACTTCAACAACCTGAAATTCCACAATGGAAATGGGAAGGAATAACAATGGATTTCATCACTAAGCTACCGAAGACGGTAAGGCGGTTAGAACACTATCTGGGTTATTGTTGACCGCCTCACCAAATCTGCTCACCTTCTAGCCATGAAAGAAACCGATACAATGGACAAGCTTGCACAACGATACATAAAGAGAATTGTATCCCGTCACTCCAGCGATTCAAATTCTATATTAAGGAGTACCCAAAAATCTTATTTGATACTCATTCTTACGCGACTCTAAATCATAACTTATTCTGAGAAATTTCTTATTCGATGATAATCACAACATCATCCTTCTTACTTCGATATTAGTCATACCAGTTCGAAAATTTCCAAAATCAATGAGTGGTTAATTCTCCTCCTCATACTCTCCCATTCGTATCTCACTTATAAGCAACAACTTCACACTTAAGCATTTTTGGTCAAAGGACTTGTGCCCTACTAATAGTCATCAACCATATTTAAATTCAACAGTTTTCATTACCTCGTAACATTTTTGCTCGAATATCACCCGAGATTTTCAAAAGTCTTTTACTCGATTCTCATCAATCTTTTTCCAACTTGTAACCCCCGAAATATGAAAATTTTGTTTGCCAAAATTTTACTTACACTATTTTACTGTGCGATCATCTCAAAGTTTTATAAAAGTAAATTTATTTTATTTGCCATTCGTGCAAATTTTTGAAATCGTATATGTTATATAAAATAAAGTAAATGATTACTTATTTTTGACAAATACATGAAATTTTACTTTCACTTTTACAAATTAAATCTTTTATTTAAAAGATATTTTACTTTGAATGGTACAGGTTGTACATAACCCTAGTTTGCTAAGAACTTCGTTTCATTTCTTACATTGTCACCTTAAACAATTTCTATAAAAATTTTGTTGCTTGTTATATAAAATTTTCGTTGCTCATTCGTATTCAAGTCATCATGAAGACTGACTGTCGAAATTAAGAGATTCATGTGTTTGTGTGTATGTGATGAAGGCACTTACTACCACGTCATGCAGAGCCTTCGGGCATCCACTAACACTTAAACCATTCAAAAATTTTGCGTTACCCCAGAGATCTTATTTGCCACACCTGTTGGAGCGATGCTCTTTCTTACATAACTCTAAGTCCTGACTTATTCCAAGGGACTCTCATCTAGCGGTACTAACACAATCAGTATTCCGACTTTAGTATTAGCCATAATCTGTTTGGCATTTTGCAAAGTCAAGAAGCGATTAACTTCTCATCCTCATACTCTATCCTTCATACCTCACTTTTAGCAACGGCTTCGCACGTGAACATTTTTGGCCCAAAGACTTGTGTCCTGATAATTATCAAAACGACATTTAATTCATTAGTTTTCATTACTGTAACACCCCATTTTCCCCATATATGATTTCTAGGTGTATCGTGTATGTACGATAGGTGTAGGAAGGCTTCGGGACATGTTCGAGTGTTAAAGTCTTGTATACGAGAAAATGAGTCAGGTCATGTGGTATGTCACGGTGCGACATAGGAGGCCGCGGCGCGACAATTAACTTGAATCCGGATCAGGAGGCATGTAAACAAGGGCACCAGACCACGGTTTATCTCGCAGCGTGGAGAAGGGTGTCGCGGCGCGGCATTCAGCTGATTTCAATTCCAGGAAGCATGTTGAGGCAATCACCAAAATACGTTATATGTCATGGCACGACGATTAAGGCCGCGACGCGGCAATCTGGGCGGACTGGTACCAGTTTTGTGATTTTAAAAGATATTCAAGGGCATTTTGGTCATTTTGCATTTGAGCTAGATTTGAGATCTTAATCTCATCCATCCATTTCATTTCATTTCATTTCCTTTTATCTTTTTCCTTTTCTTCTTCATTTTCTCTCAAAAACTCAAACACCCCAATTGATTCAAAGGGATTTTTGGAAAGGAAGAAGCGGGTTTTGATCGAAAGCGTAAGAGAAAAGTTTGTTCTTCTCGTCCTTAGCTACAAGGTGATACTAGCGGTAAGCTCTAACTCTGAAATTCGTTTTTGTGTTCATCATTCAAATTTAGGGCTTTTGATTGTATGTTCATACATGGAACCCATTTAGTTGTTAATTGAAGATTAACACCAAGATTCGAGTTTATTGTTGTTATTGGCGGGTTTTGGGTTTGGTGAACAAGTGTAAGTTTGTAAGACTTGCAAATGGGTGTAATCACTAGTATTTAGTGATTATTGAGGTGTTGGAAGCCTTTAAGGTTCATTCGGTTGACTAATTTTGAAATGGGTCAAAATTAGGGTTTTGGTGTCAAATTGGGCAAGACAAGTGTTTAACACTTGTGTTCGGGTTTAATTGGCTTATTAGGACCATTGTCACTATTGTTAGTGATTATTGGTTAGTTTGGGCGCGGTTTTCGCTTGGAAGTGCAATTTGGGTCGAAATCTCACTAGTTGTCAATTTGGGTTGATTTGTAAATCCACCCTAATTGTGTTGTTGTATTTATGATTAATGGAATAGGTACTTCCATTGGCGTGTTGCTTATTTTGGATTTTACTTCATCGAGGTGTTTAAGGTGAGTGTAAATTTACTATGCACATGTGTATGTGTAGAATGGGTGCGTGTTTGTAGAGTGACCCTTTCTTGGGTTTACTCTATGTTGTTGTGGTTGAATGGACTCCTCTTGTGCTTCGGGTCCAAGTGATACGCATATGCATTGGGGGGTTTTTACCCATGGTGTTGTGAATTGGCTAGCGCTTTTCATAACCCTTTTTGGCGATAGGTTGCTAGCATTCTTGTTGAGGAAATGAATCTCAGTTAGTGCGGATTCATGATGACTCGGGTTGTTTCGGTCATCTTGTTGAAGTGGTGAATTTCGGGTTGTGCGAATTCACTAAGGCTCGGGTAGTTCGGCCAACCTCGGTTGTTGAAGTAATGAAGGAAGTGAATCTCGGGTAGTGCGAATTCACTAAGGTCCGGGTAGTTCGGCCAACCTTCATGTGGTTTGGGTTAAGGAGTTAACCTTATCGATATTGTTGATTATATACTTATTGTTGTGTTGTAGCTAATCTTGTGGCGTTAGCTTGGTGATTTCGTAACGTGTAGCTACTTTGTGTATTGTGCTCTTTTGTAGTTGTTTACCATGCGGATACAGTATGTGTTATTTTGATGCTTGGTGATGCGTAGCCATTTTATGCATATGTATGTGTATAGTATCTTTACATTCAGTAAGCATTAGCTTACCCTCTCGTTGTTGATATTTTTATAGGTTCGCGTGATGGCGGCTCTGGTAAGCATGGAGATTAGAGATCATGGCTAGGTTGCTTTAGAAGATCTTGCTTTTGTACTCGATTAGGATTTGGGTAGCGTAGTCCCAAATCACCATGCTCGGTTTTGTGTAAATGTAACTAGTCGGGTCATAATGATTATAACTGGTTTATGATTTAGCTAACGTATTATTGTATTAAGAAGTTTAAATTATTGTCGTACGTCTTTAAGTTCATTAAACTTACTTTGATCAAAATATGTTTTGGAAACTGTGTAATGGGAACTAAAGTATTATTTAACGCGTATTAAAAGGAAAAATTTTATGGGCCGGTTTTAATACGGGTTGGGTTGTTTCAAGTGGTATCAGAGCATGGTCTAAGGGATTTAGGCGACTTGAGATAGGTGCCTAGACTTAGACTTTTGTGTGTGCTTATTTGTTGCGGGACTTGTAGGTGAACGGGACGTAACGGGTTATAGTTAGTGCCTTGTCTGTAGGTGGACTAACGTTTATGTTAATAGGTGGATTCTATTAATATATTATTGCGTTGTGTTGGTTTATATCATCGAGCGAGGCGGTCATTGTACTAACGAGTCGATACGGCGTGTGTGCGTAATAAGGATTTGCAAACCTTATTGCGGGTGCAAATTTTGTCAAACAAGTGATGTACGACTGGTGTTGAGCAAGATGGGGCGGTGTTGTACGTGTGGTTTTATACATTCGTGATCTAATCGCTTTTGCATTCCTTAGAATGGCGACGGGAAACGGGATCGAGACGAACGATCTAGAGTTTAACGCTAGAGTTGCGGCCGCTGTTGCGCAGCAAATGAGTGCGTTTCGAAAAGAAATGGATAGGAAGTATTCCGAACGTCAAAGTAGTGGTGAAATGGAGTATTGTCTTAAGAGCTTCATGAGGAGTAAACCCCCGATGTATGACGGAAAACCGGATCCTTTGATAAGCACAACTTGGATCTTGGATGTCGAAGGGTGTTTTCGTACTATTGAATGCCCTCCCGAGAAAAAGACGAGACTCGCTACTAGTTTGTTGCGGGCTAGGGCGAAGGATTGGTTGGATGGTAAGATCGATCTTGTCGGTGGTGAACCGTTAATGGCGTTGTTGTGGGACGAGTTTAAGAAGGAATTCTTCGAGGAGTTTCGGACTTCAGCCGATTTGTCGGAAATGCAAAATGAGTTGCGAAATTTGCAACAAGGATCGATGGACTTGAATACTCTAAAGACGACCTTTATGTCGAAGGCTCATTTTTGCCCGGAGTATATTGGGAATGATCGGACGTTGATGGAAGATTTCTATCGGACTTTGAATGATGAGTTGCAGGGCAAAATTAGTGTAGGCCAAGTGAACTCGTTTACGGAGTTATTTAACATGGCTAGGGGTTTCGAATCTTATTCGCGATCGAAGGTTAGGGAGCTTTCAAGTAAGAGAAGGGTTGATTCGTATGGTGCTCCAAGTAAGAAAACTAAGGGTGCGAGTGCGAGTATGGGTAACGTGGAAAAAGGTTTGACGAGTTCTCATGCGCCTAGATGTTCCAATTGTGGTGTTAGGGGCCACAAGTTATGGGAATGCACAATGCCGAGAAGTGATGATGGAATGTGCTACAATTGTCATAAAGAGGGACATCGCAAGCTGGATTGTCCCAAGTTGGCGGCGGCGAATGCCTCAAGGAGACGTTAAGGTACGTTTCGTTTTAGTAAGTATGTCCTTTGAATATTTAATTATGTGCCGTTGAGTTGAGTTTGTTAAATGCCTTGTGTTGTGCATATTATGGTTATGGGTGATGTTCCTAATGGAAGTACCCTATGGTGACGTTGGATTGACGGGTGAAGGGTGTAAGAATTGGTGCAACCAAGCATTCCTTAGTTTTGGGAAATGTTTCTACCAAGCCATGTGTATAGGCTTTGGTGTTCGTTTGTTAAGCGCACGTTCGCTTTTATATTGAAGTTGATGAACCGTGAGGTTCGTCGGGTGAATGAAACTCTTGAGATCGAGTGTTTTGAATCTCGATGTATGATTGGTGAAGGAGTCTACGTGATGCAACGATAGGTCTTTTATACCTACTAGCGTGGTGTTCGACTCCGATGGTGCTGCGGTTACATTGTACTTAGGGTACCAGAGAGAAACCCTTAGGTACATGAGTGACTAGTTGGAAGTTGACGAACTATAGCAATTGGATGATTGCGAGAGTATAGTTTGTGTAATTTGCGGTACACTTTTTGTTCGAAGCGTTTAAGGATTTGTTAAGATCCTTTATGTGCTCGAGGTTGGAGCAAGATGTAGTGATGGGTCGTGTGAACCCAATTGTTAGTAAAGTCTACCTTTGGTAGCATTGTACGGGTGTACAAGATGCGGTTATGGAACGTAGTTCCAAGTAAGGGAGTTACACTCCCGCACGAGGAGGTTTTAGTGTGATATTTCGGATGACGCTTTTAGTAGATCCGAAATTTGTGTCTGGACCTAGTTTTGGTCGATTTGTGGTGTAGAGTACAATTTCGATTAATTTGTACTTATGGTTTTGGATGTAAATTATCACCGAGGTGATAGTGTGGAAATCTCGTTGAGAGATAATGGACGTGTTTGACGAGCAAGGTGAAATCCCTCGGCTAAGGGGTGTGTGTGTCTGATTCTCTTCTAGAGAATTATTATTTTGTGCCTATGTTCGATGTAGGTGGTTCTTGCTCGATTGTGTGGATAGTTAGTGGTATCCTTTAGGATTCACTATGGCGTAGCAGAGCGCGGTTTTATGCTACTCGTTGTTCGAGGCTAAAAAGGGTGTTGATTGGTGAAGCATGACCTTCGGGGTCCGCTGACTTCATCATGGGTGTAGTGTCGATGTGTTAAGACACCACATTGTAAGTAACAAGTAGTATTGTCGCGGTGTTCAAGACACTACTCATTATCATGGGAGTGGATGCCGCGGTGTTCAAGGCACCACTCATGGTTTTGATTGACATGTGGAATCGTCGCGGTGTTCAAGACACCACATTATCATGGGGGTGAGTTAGTCGCGTTGTTTAACACATCACCCGGGGAATTAGTGTAAGAGTTGTTAAGTATACTAATGGATATTTGTGATGGGAGTAGTGTTATATCGACATGGTATAACATTATCTGGAAATGCCAGTACCGGTGGGAAATGCGAGTACCATTCCTTGTGTGTGTGGTTTGGGACGTGAGTATCGGGTTGTTCGTGTTCACAATGTTTTGTAGCATCCCGCCTTTTTCCGTCAACTTTTCCGTTTAACTATTTTAAACTCCGTTATATGTTTATAACATCTTCCGTTAATACGCGTTTCAATTATCTTGTTTTAGGTAATTTAACGCACCCGATTGCAACTTGAGGGACTTGTTTCGCCAAGACACCAAAGTGGTGACTAGCCACTTGACTAGTCAAACTCTTCCACCTCATTTCTTCATTTAATTTTTCCTTTTCATCTAATACTTCCACCATTCTTTAAATTCATCAAAAAGCAATTCCTCATCCAAATTCGTTCAAGAAGGATTCGATCAAAACAAATTACATATTTGAACTCCTCATGATCTCCTCTTCGATTCCATACCGATTTCATCAAATTTGGGTAACTTTCTAAAATCACTAATATTATGTGTTCTTGAGATTTTTGAGTTAAAAGGTTGTTAATTAGTGTCTATGGCTCAAGTCTAGTATAATTATGTGTTTTGTATGCTTGTTCTTGCTATTTTGATGTAACTAGTTCATATTGAAAGTTCACATGCTTAATCTTGAATTTTGAGTGTTCATATGTTGTTTGATGCTAAGAGTTCATGTTTTAATCTTATTCCTAGTGTTACTAGCTTCGTTATGATGTATGGTTTGTCTAAAGAAACCTTCTAAACTTGATTATGAAATTTGGTGAATTTGAGTTAGGGTTTCATGAACTAGAAATGGACTTTTGATGCTTTTAATGACACGAAATGCTAATTGTAAGTGTTAGGTTGTGTTATATGCTTAATTACCTTCGAAACGGCATATTGTTCATGTAATTTGGTTACCAAATCATTTAATGGCATTTATGACTTGTATGCATTGAATGAGGAACATTAATTGTGGTTTTTGGTTGTTGTAAGTGGAAATTTGATTGATGATATGTGTTTAGTTGCATCCCTCGTCAAAATACCTTTCCAACGATGTATGATAGGCATTATAAGTGTTTGCGGGTCAAGTGTTGTGTTAGAATTGGTTTTGGCTCGTGCATACTTGTGGAAAAGCAGAAACAGACCTGCCCAGTGGGTGGCGCGGCGCGCCCCTATACCTGCGCGGCGCGCCAATAGGCCTGGCCAGAATCTGCTCAAATTGTCCCATTTCACGCGAAATGTTTGACTAGGTATTGACCTCCGATTCACATGAAACTTGTTTTAATACACTTGTATATGAATAATTAGCATAGAAAAATAGTCCGGGACCGGACCCGAACATGTTGACTTTTTTGTTGACTTTGACCCGACCAAGTTTGACTTTTTGTCAAACTTAACCAATTAATTATGCAATCTTTCTAACATGATTCTATACTTGTATCTTGCATGAAACTTGGCAATTTGCTTCACATGCTACATAATCGAGTCGTGTCGAGCCACAGGACTAATTGAACATCTTTGACCCTGCGTGACTATCGTTATTGATACAACATATTTGTTTAGGTCGAGACTAGCACTGTTCTTTGCACGTTTACTTGTCGAAGTACTATTACACTCTTGCAATCAAAGGTGAGATCATAGCCCACTCTTCAAACACTTTTATACTTTAAAAATCGTGGGATGAGAAAACATATACAATACATACTTACATATACTTTTCATACTTTAACGTTTTGAATACTATACAAAAGCAAAGATACATACGAGTTAGAACGAAAAGCCTCAAGTCCAATTATCATTAGTTACACTTGTAGGGTGTAAGCGAGAAATTATGTTGTGTGGCCATGCGGGTTTAACGAACCCTCATTCGAAGGAATGAAACGTTCTTTCAATGTATAGTGTAGATTCTAACACTATTATGCAGAGGTAAGATTCAGTTAAGCTTGATAATTGGGTGCTCGTGATACAAACACATCTTTTGAGATGTATACGCTTGATAAACGTTTTATACTAAACCTTGTGATACAAATATACTTTATGCATACAACTATGATTTCACCAACGTTTTCGTTGACAGATTCTCTATGTTTTTTCAGGTCCTTGAACTTAGGTGATGCATGCTTCCGCACATACTTTTTGATACTTGCATTGGATGTCGAGTATATTGCATACGTGGAGCGTATTTTGGTTACTTTAAATTGTGTTGCATGTGTTTCATACAAACTTTAACCATTGTTATGTACTCGTTTTGGGAACTTCTTTTGTAAACATTGAAACATCCTTTTATGAAATGAATGCGACATATTTTCGGTCAAACTTTGTTATAAAGACCTACGACACATGTAATGGGACCATACGTAGATGACGCCATCATTTGACGATTTGTCGGGGTCGCTACAAGTGGTATCAGAGCTTTGGTTGTAGGGATTTAGAGTTCATTGGTGTCAACCCCGAGTCATAGGGTACATTGGTGAGTCTAGACTACAACCGGCATATAGACTTGACATAGGGATTACTTGACTATTTGTGCATTTATACTCGAACCCTCTTACTCATATCTACTCTTATTCTATCTTACTCTTGCGTTGTATAATTTAATTGACACGCCACCTTGACTATATGTGGTAATGTCGAATGCACATATGAGTTAGGGTAATATAATTTCCGGGATTATATTACGGTGACTCATATGAACATACCGACATCATGACATAAAGAATTTAAGGCGAGTCAAGGATAATTTTCTCTTTATCTTTATTCCATATCACGGTTAGTATTAGTTAGGATACTAACCAACGGTATTCTTTTGTTTTGAAGGAACAATGCCTCCTCGTCGTGCGCCACGCCGTGAAACACCCGAACAAGCCTTACAACGCATGATAGCCACCGCCGTGGATGCGGCCATGGCCGGTCACTCGTCTAACAACAACAATAACAACAACCACAACAACAATAACCAAGGAGCCGGTAACTCTAGCGAAGGGTGCTCCTACAAAGCTTTCATGGGGTGCAAACCCCACACTTATGATGGAACCGGGGGACCGGTTGTGCTTACTCGTTGGTTTGAACAAACCGAGGCCGTCTTTAGCATAAGCGGTTGTCGGGATCAAGACAAGGTCAAATACTCCACCCACACTTTCTCCGGAATTGCTCTAACATGGTGGAACACCTATGTTCAATCGGTGGGTACCGATGAAGCTCATGCCCTCTCTTGGGCTGATCTAAGGGAAAAGATGATTGTTGAATATTTTCCGCGCGAAGAAACCCGAAAGCTTGAGGAAGAACTAAGAGCTTTGAAAGCGGTCGGAAACGATCTTAAAGCTTATAATCAACGCTTCGCCGAACTATTCTTGATGTGTCCTAATCTTGTTAACCCCGAATCTCAAAGGATTGAGCTCTACATGCTCGGTCTTCCAAAAAGCATCAAACAAGGGGTGATGTCATCCAAACCCGCTACTCATCAAGCCGCTATGAACATGGCCAGTCAATTAATCGAAACGGTTGACGAAATCGTAGTGCCGGCTCCTAAGGCCGAGGACAAGTCGGGTGGCAACAAAAGGAAATGGGAAGCCACTCCATCAACCAACTACAACAACACCTCAACCAAGAAGCCTTACAACAACGACGGCAAGAAGGGTTATTCCGGATCTTTACCGTTTTGCAACAAGTGCCACAAACATCATTTGGGTGAGTGTGGAAGGCCGTATTGCGTCAAGTGTCACAAGAGTGGCCATTCGACCCATGAATGTAGAACCACCGCTCCCGTTGCTCAAAAGGGACCCAATGCACCAAGACCGGGTGTTTGTTATGAATGTGGCCAACCGGGTCACTATAGAAATGCATGCGCAAAGAAGAAAGCCAACCCCAACAACCGAGGCCGAGCCTTCAACATCAACACCGAGGAAGCCCGGGATGACAATGAACTAGTCACGGGTACGTTTCTTCTCAACAACACTTATGTTACTTGCTTATTCGATTCGGGTGCCGATAAATGTTTTGTGTCTAAGACTTTGGCTCCTACTCTTTGCACTCCACCACACCCCTTAGATACTACTTATTCCATCGAAGTGGCCGACGGAAAACTCTTAAGTGCCGACACATATTACCGGGGGTGTACTTTAAACATTTTGGGTAATGAATTTGAAATTGACTTGATACCCATGGAACTAGGGAGTTTTGATGTAATAATCGGTATGAATTGGATGGTCAAAAATAAATCTCACATTCTTTGCGATCTTCACGCAATCCGAATTCCTATCGAGAATGGTGAACCATTGATTGTCTATGGCGACAAAAATTGCACCGGACTCAATCTCGTTTCGTGCCTTAAAGTTCGAAAGCTACTTCGCAAGGGTTGTTTCGCGATTCTTGCTCACGTTAAGAAAGTCGAGGCCGACGAAAAGCGCATCGAAGATGTGCCAATTGTTAGTGGCTTTCCCGATGTATTTCCCGACGAATTACCTGGTCTTCCACCTCATCGACCGGTAGAATTTCAAATCGATCTTATTCCAGGAGCCGCACCCGTAGCGCGTGCACCGTATAGACTCGCTCCATCCGAATTACAAGAATTGCAAAGTCAAATCCAAGAGCTACTTCACCGTGGTTTCATTCAACCTAGCCATTCACCATGGGGCGCTCCGATTTTGTTCGTCAAGAAGAAAGACGGATCCCTACGAATGTGCATTGATTATCGTGAACTAAACAAATTGACGGTTAAGAACCGATATCCCCTTCCTCGCATCGATGATCTCTTTGATCAACTACAAGGTTCTCGTGTATATTCAAAAATCGATCTCCGTTCGGGTTATCATCAACTAAGGGTTAAGGGGGAAGATGTCTCCAAAACCGCTTTTCGGACTCGTTATGGTAGTTATGAATTCCTTGTCATGCCTTTCGGTCTCACTAACGCACCGGCGGTGTTCATGGATCTCATGAACCGCGTGTGCAAACCTTACCTCGACAAATTCGTTATCGTGTTCATCGATGATATTTTGGTCTATTCTAAAAGCGAAGAGGAACACAAAGAACATCTCCGACTCGTGCTTGAACTCTTGAGAAAGGAACAACTCTATGCCAAGTTCTCCAAGTGTGAATTTTGGTTGAAGGAAGTTCAATTCCTCGGTCATGTTGTAAGTGATCAAGGCATTAAAGTCGATCCCGCGAAAATCGAAGCCATTAGTAAATGGGAGGCTCCTACTACTCCTACTCAAATTCGTCAATTCTTGGGTCTCGCCGGATACTATCGTAAATTCATCAAGGACTTTTCCTTAATCGCTCGCCCTTTAACCACGTTAACTCACAAGGACCGAAAGTTCATTTGGTCATTCGAACAAGAAACCGCTTTTCAAATCTTAAAAACTAAGCTAACCACCGCTCCTATCTTGTCACTTCCCGAAGGCAATGATGATTTTGTTGTATATTGTGATGCCTCGAAAAACGGTTATGGATGCGTATTAATGCAACGAAAGAAAGTCATTGCTTATGCCTCTCGACAACTCAAAGTCCACGAACGAAACTACACGACACATGATCTTGAACTCGGTGCCGTCATCTTTGCACTTAAGTTATGGAGACATCATCTTCTTGGTACCAAAAGTACCATCTTTACCGATCACAAAAGTCTCCAACATATCTTCGATCAAAAGCAACTAAACATGAGACAACGAAGGTGGATTGAGACCTTGAACGATTATAATTGCGAGCTTCGTTACCACCCCGGGAAGGCAAATGTAGTGGCCGATGCATTAAGTCGAAAGGAAAGAGCGGTGCCTCTTCGTGTCCGAGCTTTGAATATCACCATCCACTCCAACCTTAATAGCCAAATTCGGGTAGCCCAAGATGAAGCTCTTAAGGACAACAACATCGCACGCGAACTTTTAAACATTCTCGTCTCCCGATTCGAAGTTAAGGAGACCGGACTTCGATATTACGCCGGAAAAATTTGGGTGCCTAGATATGGCGATCTACGAAACCTCATCCTAGACGAAGCCCACAAATCGCGATACTCGATTCATCCCGGCGCCAATAAGATGTACCATGACCTAAAAGAACAATATTGGTGGCCGAACATCAAAAAGGAGGTTGCTAGATACGTCGCCAAATGTTTGACTTGCTCTAAAGCAAAGCCGAACACCAAAGACCGTCCGGGTTACTTCAACAACCCGAGATCCCGCAATGGAAGTGGGAAAGGATCACGATGGATTTTATCACCAAACTACCGAAAATGTCGGGCGGTTATGATACAATTTGGGTCATTGTTGACCGTCTCACCAAATCCGCGCACTTTCTCGCCATGAAAGAAACTGATAAAATGGAGAAACTTGCACGACTTTACATTAAAGAGATTGTAGCCCGACACGGAGTACCGTTATCGATTATCTCCGACCGAGATGGTCGTTTCGTTTCTAGATTTTGGCGTACGTTACAAGAAGCGTTGGGAACGCGTTTGGACATGAGAACCGCATATCATCCCCAAACCGATGGGCAAAGTGAACGTACAATACAAACCTTAGAGGATATGTTACGAGCCTGCGTTGTTGATTTTGGAAAAGCTTGGGACAATCACTTACCTCTCGCCGAATTCTCTTACAACAATAGTTATCACGCGAGTATTAAGGCCGCACCTTTTGAAGCGTTATATGGTCGAAAATGTCGCTCTCCTCTTTGTTGGGCCGAAGTGGGTGACGTGCAAATTTCCGGGCCCGAACTCATTCACGAAACCACCGAGAAGATTCTTCAAATCCGAGATAGGCTTCGAACGGCCCGGAGTCGTCAAAAATGCTATACCGACAAAAGACGCAAAGACCTCGAATTTCAAGTCGGTGACCGCGTCATGTTAAAAGTCGCACCTTGGAAAGGTGTCATCCGTTTTGGGAAACGTGGGAAACTAAATCAGCGGTACGTTGGTCCTTTCGAAATCTTAGAGCGTGTTGGAACCGTTGCGTATCGTTTGGATCTTCCGCCTCAACTAAGCTCCGTCCATCCTACTTTTCATGTATCTAACTTGAAGAAATGTCTTGCCGAGCCCGATATCGTCGTTCCTCTCGAGGAACTTACTATTAATGACAAACTCCATTTTGTGGAGGAACCGGTTGAAATTGTGGACTACGTCGAGAAGGAATTGAAACAAAGCCGGATCCCGATTGTTAAGGTCCGTTGGAACGCCAAAAGGGGACCCGAGTTTACTTGGGAAAGAGAAGATCAAATGCGAAAGAAACACCCTCATCTATTCCCGGTTCCGGAAACGTCAGATTCCGAGGAAGAAACAACGACCACTACGCCTACCTAAATTTCGGGACGAAATTTCTTTTAAGGTGTAGGTAATGTAACATCCCGCCTTTTTCCGTCAACTTTTCCGTTTAACTATTTTAAACTCCGTTATATGTTTATAACATCTTCCGTTACTACGCGTTTCAATTATCTTGTTTTAGGTAATTTAACGCACCCGATTGCAACTTGAGGGACTTGTTTCGCCAAGACACCAAAGTGGTGACTAGCCACTTGACTAGTCAAACTCTTCCACCTCATTTCTTCATTTAATTTTTCCTTTTCATCTAATACTTCCACCATTCTTTAAATTCATCAAAAAGCAATTCCTCATCCAAATTCGTTCAAGAAGGATTCGATCAAAACAAATTACATATTTGAACTCCTCGTGATCTCCTCTTCGATTCCATACCGATTTCATCAAATTTGGGTAACTTTCTAAAATCACTAATATTATGTGTTCTTGAGATTTTTGAGTTAAAAGGTTGTTAATTAGTGTCTATGGCTCAAGTCTAGTATGATTATGTGTTTTGTATGCTTGTTCTTGCTATTTTGATGTAACTAGTTCATATTGAAAGTTCACATGCTTAATCTTGAATTTTGAGTGTTCATATGTTGTTTGATGCTAAGAGTTCATGTTTTAATCTTATTCCTAGTGTTACTAGCTTCGTTATGATGTATGGTTTGGTTAAAGAAACCTTCTAAACTTGATTATGAAATTTGGTGAATTTGAGTTAGGGTTTCATGAACTAGAAATGGACTTTTGATGCTTTTAATGACACGAAATGCTAATTGTAAGTGTTAGGTTGTGTTATATGCTTAATTACCTTCGAAACGGCATATTGTTCATGTAATTTGGTTACCAAATCATTTAATGGCATTTATGACTTGTATGCATTGAATGAGGAACATTAATTGTGGTTTTTGGTTGTTGTAAGTGGAAATTTGATTGATGATATGTGTTTAGTTGCATCCCTCGTCAAAATACCTTTCCAACGATGTATGATAGGCATTATAAGTGTTTGCGGGTCAAGTGTTGTGTTAGAATTGGTTTTGGCTCGTGCATACTTGTGGAAAAACAGAAACAGACCTGCCCAGTGGGTGGCGCGGCGAGCCCCTATACCTGCGCGGCGCGCCAATAGGCCTGGCCAGAATCTGCTCAAATTGTCCCATTTCACGCGAAATGTTTGACTAGCTATTGACCTCCGATTCACATGAAACTTGTTTTAATACACTTGTATATGAATAATTAGCATAGAAAAATAGTCCGGGACCCGACCCGAACATGTTGACTTTTTCGTTGACTTTGACCCGACCAAGTTTGACTTTTTGTCAAACTTAACCAATTAATTATGCAATCTTTCTAACATGATTCTATACTTGTATCTTGCATGAAACTTGACAATTTGCTTCACATGCTACATAATCGAGTCGTGTCGAGCCACAGGACTAATTGAACATCTTTGACCCTGCGTGACTATCGTTATTGATACAACCTATTTGTTTAGGTCGAGACTAGCACTGTTCTTTGCACGTTTACTTGTCGAAGTACTAATACACTCTTGCAATAAAAGGTGAGATCATAGCCCACTCTTCAAACACTTTTATACTTTAAAAATCGTGGGATGAGAAAACATATACAATACATACTTACATATACTTTTCATACTTTAACGTTTTGAATACTATACAAAAGCAAAGATACATACGAGTTAGAATGAAAAGCCTCAAGTCCAATTATCATTAGTTACACTTGTAGGGTGTAAGCGAGAAATTATGTTGTGTGGCCATGCGGGTTTAACGAACCCTCATTCGAAGGAATGAAACGTTCTTTCAATGTATAGTGTAGGTTCTAACACTATTATGCAGAGGTAAGATTCAGTTAAGCTTGATAATTGGGTGCTCGTGATACAAACACATCTTTTGAGATGTATACGCTTGATAAACGTTTTATACTAAACCTTGTGATACAAATATACTTTATGCATACAACTATGATTTCACCAACGTTTTCGTTGACAGATTCTCTATGTTTTCTCAGGTCCTTGAACTTAGGTGATGCATGCTTCCGCACATACTTTTTGATACTTTCATTGGATGTCGAGTATATTGCATACGTGGAACGTATTTTGGTTACTTTAAATTGTGTCGCATGTGTTTCATACAAACTTTAACCATTGTTATGTACTCGTTTTGGGAACTTCTTTTGTAAACATTGAAACATCCTTTTATGAAATGAATGCGACATATTTTCGGTCAAACTTTGTTATAAAGACCTACGACACATGTAATGGGACCATACGTAGATGACGCCGTCATTTGACGATTTGTCGGGGTCGCTACATGTTTCGGGTTGTACGATTGTCCTTATTGGTTGGACTCATAGTTTGAGGTAGTGAATGTCGGGTAGTTCGGGTTCACTAAGGCTCGGGTTGTACGGCCATCCTCGGTTATACTATGGGGTGGAGGTAGTGAATATCGATTTGTGCGTATTCACGGTGACTCGGGGTGTGCGGTCATTTTGTTGTGGATTTATGGATTGGGTTGGTGAATTTCGGGTTGTTGCGAATTCACTAAGGTTCGGGTTGTTTCGACCATCCTCCATATGTGTTTAGGCTCGGGTGTTTTGGCCATGTTGGATGTGTGAACTATTGGTTGTTTAGTACGCCAATGGTGGAGTCGTAAGGACCATATTGTTGTGTGATCTATTGGTTGTTTTATACGCCAATGGTGGGGTCGTAAGGACCATTTTGGTGTGAATAGTGATGCAATAGTCGTATTTTGCTCACGTGTTTGTGGTAGTTGCGTATTAGATGTGTTTGCGCACTACAAGGGATGTAATGATACGCATATCCGCAAGGCTATGCGGATGCGCATCCAAGGCATTAAATCACACACAAAGGCGTGTGTCACGGGTATAGCCGCACACTATGCGTCTATACCATCTGATGCTAGTTCGTTTACTTGCATATGGATCCGGTACATTCTAGAGGAATGTACGATATAATCACTACGGATTCTATTCCTTAATTAACGAAAGTTAGTTAAGGATGAGATTGCATTTAATTAGGGAAGGGATTCTACCAAAACCCTAATTCGTGAGCCTATAAATACATAGCTCATAAAACCCTAGACATACATCGTTTTCTGATACGTAAACTAAAAGCATACAAATCTCTATCGTACGAACAAAGCTTCTTACGATCTTTCTAAGACTTTCAGGTACGTATTGAACTATGAAACCTTCATGTCTTTAGGCCACTCAACCTCGTATGCTAGGTTATTGGTGGACTCTCAAATCGACCACCCTGTCGGGATCGAAACGATACCGACGTGGGTTATCCACGACTAAGCGTCGGAGGTCCGAATGTTGTTAGTCCTTAACCCCTTTATGCACTCAAGCGTAGGTTCACCTTGACCCCGTGAAAATATGCTTGATCATTTGGCGCCATCCGTGGGACCGGTTACATGAAACAAGGAAGATGGGAATTTATGTTGTATATGATTTATTATACGTACTGTTTTCCATTAAACTTTTTTGTTTATCTAATCGGTCACTTTCAGGTTTTTTCTCTATTGTCGGCAAGAATGGGTGGAGGAAGTAAGAGTGCAAAGAGTCAAGGGCGATCAGACTCTCTAGGAAGTCCAGGGTTTCAAACACCTACGGTGTCTGTTACGAACACACCGTCAACGCCGCCAGCACCAACTAAAGGCACATCAAAGCCTCCATCAACACCAAGTGTTGGAATAGGGCCGGTTACATCAGAAACTGTCCCGAATGAGTCATCTAAAGGATGGTGGCACACTCCCGATGGGAGTTTACCGGAAACAGGAACTGGTTTTAAACCGTTCGACGATCTGTCACCAAAAATCCTGAGCTTTGGTTCTCCAAGCGAAACGGTTACACCAGGTTTCAAAGTTAAAACTACCTGTGTAGGTACAATACCCATTATCACCTCAGTTGAACCCGAGGCACCAATTGAAAGGGTCACAACCGAGAAAGCTCAGGAAAAAATCAGACAAATGGGTCTGAGAAATCCAGATGGTTCATACATCATGCTGACACCACAACAAAGGTCAACGGCGCGTGCGCCTCCGCAATCAGTTCAAGCTGTCGCAAATAATGAATACAGCGGAACGCACTATGCCACGCCTCAGCCGAATAGCTTTATATCTAAATTACAGCAAGTCGCGCCACCACACCTGGCACCCGCTTTCAATGAGCCGGCGCGGGTACAAGAGTTCATGAGCAATTGGTTTGTAGTGATGCAAGGGCAAAAAGCTAAGCAAAGTTTTGAGTTAGCCCCTACAACAAAAAATTTTGTACCGCACATCGCTAATCATCCCTTCACAGTTGCACCGGTGTTGTCCCTAACGCTTGGAAGTTATGACAGGCTATCAGATCCAGATGATTTTTTGCAAAAATTTGAAGGAACTGCAAGAACGCACAGTTGGGGAGATGCGGTAGCATATCATATGCTACCAATAGTATTGCAAAGAGTGGCAAGAGAATGGTTCAATAATTTGCCAGCCCAAATCATTACGGGCTTTGCAGATTTGCATTCAAGATTCTTGTTAAATTTTCACAATTTGCGCGCACGTAAAAGAACGCATGTCGAATGTCACGACATTAAGCAAAAATCGAAAGAAAGGTTGGGAGAAATAATAGACAGGTATACAAAAGAGGTGGCTAAGATACAAGATTTACCAGAAAGCCAGAAGATATCCGGCTTTATTCATTGCATAGATACGGACAGACACATGTCTTTATGGCAACGGTTACGGCGTAGAGTGCCAGAAACTTTCGCGGAAGCCATAAAAGAAACGCATGATTACATGCGGGCACAAGAAGATATAAAGCAGAACTGCGGAGGTACCTCTTCAAACATGGACATCGATGATGATTATTATCGGGTGCAGGGAAGAGGTCCGGAGTCGGGTAAACATTATGGCGGTAACGGCCAGCTCAGGGGTGGTACCTATCACAATGATAAGTATCGCAAGTTCAACAACAATAAAGGGGGAGGAAGCCAGAAGTTTAAAAGCGGCCACAATGAAAATGTGGCGTTAATAAAAGACCTCACAAAAACACCAAAAGAAATTTTGGCCACAGAAGCAATGAGTAAGAGCTTCGACCCCCAATGCCTTTGTCAAAATATGGAAACAGAGACAAAAGCAAGTTTTGTGATTTTCACGATGATTACGGTCATGAGACTAACGAATGTCGGCACTTTATTGAAAGAGTGGCTACTGAACTCAAAAAAGGTAGGCTAAAACACTTGAAGAAAAGTGCAATATCACAGGGCGACAAACAAAAAGAATACCCGTGGAAAAAGAAGAATGATGAAAAAGAAACGGATAAAACCATAAACATGGTGACAAGCGTGCAGACAAATCAGAGGCACAAGTTAGAAGTATCCGAAAAATGGGAAAACACACCCATCACATTCTCAACTATAGCACAGGAACCTTCGGATGCGCCCATCACAATTAAAGGGCGCGTCAAAAGTTGTGGGTATATCATCAAGCGATTACATGTAGACACCGGTTGCGGTGTTGATATTATGTACGAGCACTGATTTCGCTTGTTGCCAGGGACTGTGCGAGCCAAACTAGTGGCTCCAAACACTATGTTATCAGGATTCTCTGGCGAGTCCGCATGGCCAATCGGGATCATCGATTTAGAGCTGGAGTTGGTAGATAATGACAATAAAGAGTTAATGAGGAGCACGACGGTAGAATTTGCCGTTGTAAGGTCATACTCAAAGTATAATGCGCTTTTGGGGTGCACGACCATGCAAAAATTAGGGGAAATCCCATCCACGATACATGGCCTTATCAAGTTCCCAACACCATTGGGAATTGCAACTATCAGGTTAGAAAAGCAAGATGCAAGCGTTGCAGCTGTTGAACATGCAGAGCAACAGCCGAGTGAGGCAGAGCAACTTAGAAGCTGCATGGTCATTGCAAACCCACGTTATCCAGAGCAGAAAATTAAAATTGGTGGAGGATTGTCTGATGAAACGAAGTTTAAGCTTCGTAATATATTAGCCGCCAATACGGACGTATTTGCATGGAAAGAAGCAGATATGAAGGATGTACCAAGAGAAATTACTGAGCATAAGCTTAATGCAAATCCTAGTCTGACGCTGGTGTGTCAAAAGAAACGCGGTATGGCTCCCGAAAGGAGTGAATGGCTGAAAGCAGAAGTCGACAAGTTGGTCAAAGCAAATATTCTGCGAGAAGTAAGGTACCAAACGTGGGTAGCAAACCCGGTGCTGGTAAAAAAGCCCGATGGGTCTTGGCGTATGTGTGTTGACTTCACGGATATCAATAAAGCATGCCCTAAGGATAATTATCCGCTGCCAGAAATAGACTGGAAGGTTAAATCTTTAGCGGGCTTCCCATACAAATGTTTTTTGGATGCGTACAAAGGATTCCATCAAATACAGATGGTAACGGATGATGAGGACAAAACTGCTTTCCATACAATTCAAGGCATATACTGCTATACAAAGATGCCATTTGGTTTAAAAAATGCTGGAGCAACATATCAGCGGGTAATAGACGAAGCTTTCAAAGGTCAGATTGGGAGAAACTTGGAAGCATACGTTGATGACTTAGTAATAAAAAGCCTAACAGAACAAGGTCTGTTGGAGGATATATTAGAAACGTTCGCGTCGTTAAGAAAGATTAATATGAAGCTCAACCCATTGAAGTGCAGTTTCGGAGAAGAAGAAGGAAAATTTCTTGGTCACATAATAACTGAGCGCGGAATACGTGCGAATCCAAAGAAAATAGAGGCAATAGAGAATATGCCATCACCAAGAAATAAAAAAGAAGTCCAAAGTTTAACAGGTAAGCTGGCGGCACTAACCAGGTTTTTATCAAAGTTCGCAGAGCGATCACTCCCATTTTTTGGGACATTAAAGAATTGCTTAAAGAAAACGGATTTCAAGTGGACGGAGGAAGCAGAAACGGAATTTCAGGAAATGAAAAAATTGCTGAAGGAGCTGCCTACAATGACTGCGCCAATTGCTGGAGAAATGTTGATACTGTACTTGGCGGCATCAAAAGAAGCAATAAGTTCAGTGTTGATAGCGGACAGAGGACAGGTGCAAATGCCTGTGTATTTCGTTAGCAAAGCTTTGACAGGGAGCGAATTAAATTATCTTGCGATCGAAAAATTAGTTTATGCACTCGTGCATACGGCTAGACGCTTGCGGAGATATTTCCAAGCGCACCCAATAAGGGTTCTAACTGATCAGCCGATAAAGCAGGTGCTATATAAGCCAGAAAATTCTGGTCGCATGGCTAAATGGGCTATTGAATTGGGAAAACATGAGATAAGCTTCTCACCACGAAGTGCGGTAAAAGGACAAGTCCTAGCAGATTATCTGGCTGAAACAGCCGGAGATATCGAAGTCTCGCATGAATCAAAAGAAATACCACCTCTGCCCGAACAACTGTGGGAAATGCACACAGATGGGGCTTGTGGTCCAGAAGGCGCAGGGGCAGGAATAGTCCTAAAAAGTCCAGAGGGGGAAGAATATACCTTCGCACTGCGATTCAGCTTCCCCGTCACAAATAACGAAGCCGAATATGAAGCATTGTTATCTGGGATGCAGGTAGCAAAACATCTGGAAGTTAAAGAGTTGTCAGTATACGTTGATTCGCATTTGGTTGCAAACCAAATTAACAGAATATTCGAAGCACATGATGAATCGATGCAAAAATACTTGAGGCTAGTGCAAGAGTTAGCAGTTGACTTCGATTTGTTCCAGATAACTCTGATTTCAAGGACGCTGAACAAAAAGGCAGATGCGTTAAGCAAGTTAGCCGCGTTTACATTCAGTCATTTTAAGAAAGAAATTTGGGTTGAGGAATTTAAGATAAAATCTATTGAAGAGAATAGTGTTTCAGCTGCGGTTGAAGAAGAAGAGCGAAGTTGGATGACACCAATAATAGAATTTCTAACTAAAGGTACGTTGCCGATAGATTCAAGTGAAGCAAGAAAGATTAAGATGAAAGCACCAATGTATCTGTTAGACAAGGGAGTCCTATACAGAAAGTCTTTTCTGGGGCCTCATTTGCGGTGTCTTAATCCAACTCAAGCGGAGTCGATCATACGGGAAGTACATGAGGGAATGTGCGCTTTGCATTCAGGACACAAAACAGTCGCTTCCAAAATAATGCGGCTTGGATATTACTGGCCGTCAATGTATAGAGATGCCGCAGAGGTAATTCGCAAGTGTCAATCGTGTCAACTTCATGCACCAGTAAGCAAGGCTCTGCGACATCCTATGATACCGGTTGCGTCCCCATGGATGTTCTGCAAATGGGCAATCGACATAGTAGGGCCATTTCCCGCAGGACCAGGGGGTGTAAAATTTCTGGTAGTGGCCATTGATTATTTCACGAAATGGGTAGAGGCCAAACCACTAAAGACAATTTCGGGCAAGCAAAATCGAAATTTCGTATGGGAAAACATCGTCTGTCGGTTTGGAATACCAAATGAAATAGTGAGCGACAATGGTACGCAATTTGAGGGAAACCCTTTTAGTGACTGGTGCCAAGAATTAAATATAAAGCAAACGTTTACGTCAGTCGCACACCCTTAGGCGAATGGTCAGTGTGAGGTTACGAATCGGGATATCATTTTGGGAATTAAAGCAAGATTGGGATTGTGCCGAAGGGGTTGGATAGACGAACTGTCTAACATTTTGTGGGCGCACCGCACAACTCCAAAAGGCGCAACTAATGAAACACCTTTCAGTTTGGTGTACGGGTCCGAGGCTGTAATACCCGCCGAAATAAATGTGCCAACAATGCGCATTGCTTCTTTCGATGAAAGTAGCAGTAGCGAAGAACTGCGTGAAAATCTAAACTTAGCTGAAGAGCGCAGAGAAATGGCGGCAATAAAAGAAGCAATCAACAAGCAAAAAATTGCAAGCTACTATAACAAGCGCGTTCAACCATTATCTTTCCAACTGGACGATTTGGTATGGCGAAAAAATGAAGCAAGCAGGGCAGAAGATACGGGTAAGCTCGGACCTAAGTGGGAAGGACCTTACAAGATTATTGGCGTAAGCGATACAGGGGCGTATCGACTAGCATGGATGGAAGAGTAATAAAGCGCACTTGGCATGCGCAGACACTGAAACGGTGCTACATGTAAAAACTCACAGAGGGATTGATCACCCCAGACAACTGTTTAAAGTTTTTATCATGTGAATTTTCTTTTTTCCATTGTAAACATGATAGCTAAGTGCTGATCAAAACATATGTTTGAAATAAATTGAATTATGCAATTTAAGCCAATAACTTGTATATTTTTACATTTGTTGATTGCATGCCCCTTAAGCTGCACAGGGACGCACTCCAAGTCTCAAGTGGCATAGTTTAGTTTGGTTACTAATACTATTTTTAATGGTTACAGTAGTAAAACATTGGTTTGTTTCAAACGCTTGTACACCGCGCAAGACGGAGACTTGCACAGTCTAGACTATAAATTACAAGTTTGGTTACTTGTTTGAATAACCCGGACATTGGCGTGGCTAGAAGACTCTTGAGTATAGACATTGGTTTATCTATAGTGCGGGTAGGTTACATTGGATTGTATATGCGCACATACTTATAATTTTTTTTATAAAAGTCTTGAGTATAAAATTATAAGCATTGGTTTGCTTTAGTATGCGTGCAACATTGGGTTGTTGGCGCAAGAGTAAAAAGATCATGAAATGATTGAAGGGTCGCTCCCGTCATGAAATCATGGCATTTATTCTACATATGAGTTATTGAATGCATCAATGTGGAAACAAATCATTATAACCACCATTTTGATTTCGATAAATGCAACTTAACCATAAAGTCATAGAAATATAAATTATATTAAATCAAAATATATCATTTACAATCGAAGTGTGTAGAATCAACCGCTTAGAATAAAAGCGGGATACATACCAAAATTCAACCTAATATAAGCTATAAGCTAAAAAATAAAAAGGGGGTGGCAATTGGCGAGAACGTTTGCCCTACACTAAGGAGGATATGCCATCCTCGCACGCAGTGATCAAAAGCATACCCAGCTGTAAACAGAAAAAAGAAAATATATTATAGGGATGTGAAACCTCCGAGACTGCAAGGCCCATCCCTCGCTGGCAAAAAATAAGCCGCCATGGGTGGTAGGAAGTAACCACCCAAGGTGACTTAACAAACTCAATCGAGTTTGTCGGAAACTATCTCCTGAGAGGAGACGTTGCGATCATTAACAAGAGCTTCAAGGCGAGGGATTGGAATATGTTGGAGTTGGGAACAAGCTTCATCACACTTTTCTTTGGCCCTATCAACAAGCAATTCGGCAATATTAGGGGTAGTTACTGGAGGTACGCACATCTCCCGGCAAATAACATTCCAAAACAGGGTACGCTCATACGCGCGGGCAGCAACCATGGTTGCACCAAAACGTTGCTCGACCGCTTTGCAATCGAGAGTGTGTTGAACAATTTTCGGAATGCCCTGCCAGAGAATGTCGTGTTGCGCTTTAATAACACCGTGTTTAGTGCCCCAGGACTCCTGTGCCGAAATTCAATCGCTGAAGCTTTCATTCAGAAACACGACATGGCTTTCTGCCTCCTTAAGCTTCGAAGAATGGGCCGCAATCTCAGACTCCATGAATGCCTTCTCAGCCATGTGCTGGTCCTCCTCCTGATTCCTTTTGAACATCATGACATTAATTCGCTCCTTATCCTGCTTGTGTGCGGTCACAGCAACCGCAAGTTGAGCAGTAAGCTTGGCATTCTCCTGTTGTAGCATAACCTCTGTGGGTGATGGCTGAGACGGATGTACAAGGGCGGTAGACTTTAGTTGCAAGCGGTTGAGATCCTTTGCAAAATTGGATAATGTTGATTGTGTGTCGATATATAGCTCCTCGGTAAGAGAAAGAGATGAAAGCTTCTAAATCAATGATTGGGGGGCACACGATTGAAGGAAAGAAAATTGTTGAGCGAATGCTGGTAGGGACACCTTCAGGAGTTCGTCGACATTCGGAATTAATTGAGAAAGATCTTCTGGGTTGGTACATACACGCTTTGATGGCGGAGCTAAACAGCTTGGACCTGCAAAAATAATAAACATGGTATATAAATGCCATAATGTTTCAGGAAAATTGAACGGTCGTCGGATGAAATTCATACCTCCTCTAGGTAACCTTTTTTGGTTACAAAATTCCCCTGTACTGGGTGTATGATACAATGACGGTAGTGAATCTGACCGGGTGGCTGGTGAACTTGACTGATTACCCAAGTCAACAGTCGGGTTGGGCGTGTATGATTCCAACTTCATCTCCCGTACGAATGGTCAAAACCACGTGTTAGGAAAGATTTGCTGGATAGGGATGCAATATGCAAAAGCATAAAAATATAAGATTTACCTTTTTCAAAGTGTTGGCAGAGAAGATGACCAGAGAAGATTGTCTCGAAAAGGAAAAAGATGGTGAGATATGAAAAAGCCAAAAGGCTATTTATAGAGAAAATTTGAAGACTTAAAAGAAAACGCGGGTATGATGACAGCCGTACACGTGTATCAATCTAAGGCTAATTACCTTGTTAAGAGGTCCGGTGCACGTTAGCATCAACAGGCGGTTGCATAATTACAATCATTACCTTTTCAGTAAATAGTGACAGTTGTCACCTCGGTCAGTGGTATTGCAGCTGAAAAGACATGTTGGTGACTGCACGCATACATTACATTAAATGCTACAACAGTATCCGGTTACGCAAATATATTTAAATACTCTCACAGAGCTGTTCGGTTACAATTGACATCTGACTAATACTTATATTGGCACTATTAAGCATGCTTATCTGGTTTAGCGAATTTGAAAAGCTCAATTGTGTATCCATTATTTCTTGCTAGTTCGACGTCATACACTTTATTTCATTTGTATATAACATCGAACTGGGGGACTTAATGATACGCATATCCGCAAGGCTATGCGGATGCGCATCCAAGGTATTAAATCACACACAAAGGCGTGTGTCATGGGTATAGCCTCACACTATGCGTCTATACCATCTGATGCGAGTTTGTTTACTTGCATATGGGTCCGGTACATTCTAGAGGAATGTACGATATAATCACTACGAATTCTATTCCTTAAATAACGAAAGTTAGTTAAGGATGAGATTGCATTTAATTAGGGAAGGGATTCTACCAAAACCCTAATTCGTGAGCCTATAAATACATAGCTCATAAAACCCTAGACATACATTCGTTTACTGATACGTAAACTAAAAGCATACAAATCTCTATCGTACGAACAAAGCTTCTTACGATCTTTCTAAGACTTTCAGGTATGTATTGGACTATGAAACCTTCATGTCTTTGGGCCACTCAACCTCGTATGCTAGGTTGTTGGTGGACTCTCAAATCGGCCACCCTGTCGGGATCGAAACGATACCGATGTGGGTTATCCACGACTAAGCGTCGGAGGTCCGAATGTTGTTAGTCCTTAACCCCTTTATGCACTCAAGCGTAGGTTCACCTTGACCAAGTGAAAATATGCTTGATCAGGATGTTAAGTGGTAAGTGTTATCCATCAGACTTCACTTTTATTTGGTCTTCATCGGTTAGGTGGTTGACTTTAGTTTGGGACGTGGTTACTTTTAGCATTGTACTTGGTATGGTACGCTAAAGGGTTGATATCTCGGTACGAGATTGGTGGAGTTTTTCCCGATATGAGGGATTGAGCAAGTTTGTAGTGCTCGAATATGTGGATTCTTAAGAAGTCGCGGATGAGGATTTAGTTGTTAAGTGTAACTCTTGAGAAGAATTGCCTAGAGAAGTTGGAAGAATACGTGGCGATTTCGCGTATTCTAAGTGATCGTTGTAGACTTCAGTCGTTGCGTGTATTGCGCGTCTTGGAATACGTGCGTGTGTGTATTTAGTAAATGAACTAATCTTCGGGTTAATGAGGAATGTGTTGGAAGTCGGATTGAAACGATTGTTTGAGAACCATCGAGTGTAGGTTCGGATTGGTTAAGTGACTAGGATCACGAGGACGTGATCGAATCTAAGTGGGGGAGAGTTGTAACACCCCGTTTTCCCCATATATGATTTCTAGGTGTATCGTATATGTACGATAGGTGTAGGAAGGCTTCCGAACATGTTCGAGTGTTAAAGTCTTGTATACGAGAAAATGAGTCAGGTCATGTGGTATGTCGCGGAGCGACATAGGAGGCCGCGGCGCGGCAATTAACTGGAATCAGGATCAGGAGGCATGTAAACAAGGGCACCAGACCACTGTTTATCTCGCGGCGCGGAGAAGGGTGTCGCGGCGCGGCATTCAGCTGATTTCAATTCCAAGAAGCATGTTAAGGCAATCACCAAAATACGTTATATGTCGCGGCGCGACGATTAAGGCCGCGGCGCGGCAATCTGGGCGGACTGGTACCAGTTTTGTGATTTTAAAAGATATTCAAGGGCATTTTGGTCATTTCGCGTTTGAGCCAGATTTGGGATCTTAATCTCATCCATCCATTTCATTTCATTTCCTTTTATCTTTTTCCTTTTCTTCTTCATTTTTTTTCAAAAACACAAACACCCCAATTGATTCAAAGGGATTTTTGGAAAGGAAGAAGCGGGTTTTGATCGAAAGCGTAAGAGACAAGTTTGTTCTTCTCGTCCTTAGCTACAAGGTGATACTAGCGGTAAGCTCTAACTCCGAAATTCATTTTTGTGTTCATCATTCAAATTTAGGGCTTTTGATTGTATGTTCATATATGGAACCCATTTAGTTGTTAATTGAAGATTAACACCAAGATTCGCATTTATTGTTGTTATTGGCGGGTTTTGGGTTTGGTGAATAAGTGTAAGTTTGTAAGACTTGAAAATGGGTGTAATCAGTAGTATTTAGTGATTATTGAGGTGTTGGAAGCCTTTAGGGTTCATTCGGTTGACTAATTTTGAAATGGGTCAAAATTAGGGTTTTGGTGTCAAATTGGGCAAGACAAGTGTTTAACACTTGTGTTCGGGTTTAATTGGCTTATTAGGACCATTGTCACTATTTTTAGTGATTATTGGTTAGTTTGGGCGCGGTTTGAGATTGGAAGTACAATTCGGGTCAAAATCGCACTAGTTGTCAATTTGGGTTGATTTGTAAATCCACCCTAATCGTGTTGTTGTATTTGTGATTAATGGAATAGGTACTTCCATTGGCGTGTTGCGAATTTTGGATTTCACTTCATCGAGGTGTTTAAGGTGAGTGTAAATTTACTATGCACATGTGTATGTGTAGAATGGGTGCGTGTGTGTAGAGTGACCCTTTCTTGGGTTTACTCTATGTTGTTGTGGTTGAATGGACTCCTCTTGTGCTTCGGGTCCATGTGATACGCTTATGCGTTGGGGGTTTTTACCCATGGTGTTGTGAATTGGCTAGCGCTTTGGATAACCCTTTTTGACGATGGGTTGCTAGCATTGTTGTTGAGGAAATGAATCTCGGTTAGTGCGGATTCATGATGACTCGGGTTGTTTCGGTCATCTTGTTGAAGTGGTGAATTTCGGGTTGTACGAATTCACTAAGGCTCGGGTAGTTCGGCCAACCTCGATTGTTGAAGTAGTGAAGGAAGTGAATCTCGGGTAGTGCGAATTCACTAAGGTCCGGGTAGTTCGGCCAACCTTCAGGTGGTTTGGGTTAAGGGGTTAACCTTATCGATATTGTTGATTATATACTTATTGTTATGTTGTAGCTAATCTTGTGGCGTTAGCTTGGTGATATCGTAGAGTGTAGCTACTTTGTGTATTGTGCTCTTTTGTAGTTGTTTACCATGCGGATACGGTATGTGTTATTTTGATGCTTGGTGATGCGTAGCCATTTTATGCATATGTATGTGTATAGTATCTTTACATTCAGTAAACATTAGCTTACCCTCTCGTTGTTGATATTTTTATAGGTTCGCGTGATGGCGGCTCGGGTAAGCATGGGGATTAGAGATCTTAGCTTGGTTGCTTTAGAAGATCTTGCTTTTGTACTCGATTAGGATTTGGGTAGCGTAGTCCCAAATCACCATGCTCGGTTTTGTGTAAATGTAACTAGTCGGGTCATAATGATTATAACCGGTTTATGATTTAGCTAATGTATTATTGTATTAAGAAGTTTAAATTATTGTCGTACGTCTTTAAGTTCGTTGAACTTACTTTGATCAAAATATGTTTTGGAAACTGTGTAATGGGACTTAAAGTATTATTTAACGCGTATTAAAAGGAAAAATTTTATGGGCCGGTTTTAATACGGGTTGGGTTGTTTCAATTACCTAGTAACATGTCACCCGATGATTCAAAGATTTTCACTCAATCTTTTTCAACTCGTAACCTCTGAAATACGAAAAACTATGTTTATCAAAATTTTTGCACGTTGTTTATTTGTGCGGTCCTCACGAGATTTATGGACAAATGAAAGTAATAAAATTTTTCTGTCACTTATGCGATTTATAAAATCATATATGTATGTATATAATTAAATTAATAAATTTACCCTTACTTATTTTGGTTAGTACCTACTAAGTTATGTCTGCAAATTATTTAAAAATCGCTCCTTTATCGAGTTATTTAACTTAAGACAAATAGTTTTGTGTAAGATGGTGCACGTTGTACATACTTCTAAGGTTACTAAAAAAAAACTTCGTTCAGCTTATCCTATCACACCAAATGTTTAAAGGATTTTTAAAACTTCCTTGGTTGATTTTATTAAAGGTTTTCGTATTAGACTACACCATGTATGGATAACACTTCTTCTCGCCCTCCGTTAGGGATGAAGCTTACTATTAAGATTTTTGTTAAAAACTCATTAGCCACTTGGGATGACAGATTTACAAAATTTGTTAGGAAGTCTTTGCGTTCGTAAAATGTCCCTTTTAAGGTTAGACATGGCAAAAACGCGGGTCGATAAATCAGTTTTTTGGGGAACATGTAAGACCCTGTTTCCTTTTCAGTTATATGGGACACCGTCTAATTTGGGGGACGCCGTCCAGTAGTGAAGCGTGGGACGCCGTCCAAGAATTGGGACGCCATCCAAATGGTCTGACGGGCCAGCTGTGTAGTTTTTAAATTTTAAAAGGGGTATGTTGGTCTTTTCACTTGGTGGCTGGTTTTAAGCCACAAATGGGCAAGGCTGAGCTCATTCAACCTTATCTTCACCAACAAAAACACTCTCGACCATATCTGGAGAGAGAGAGTAAGAGTTTAGAGAGAGAGAGAGAGAGAGAGCTTGATTTGGAGAAGAAGGAGTCGGATTCTCACCAAAGCTCGGGTTTTAAAGTTGTTCATCTCGTTCACGACTACGTTGTGGTAGTATTGGTAAGTTCAAACTCCGAATTTCTTTTGTTAGATTTGATATTCAAGTTAGGGTTTTAGCTTGTTTAGTTGTGAAACCCTTTTGATGATGAAGTGGGTTTACGGTGACTAGTTTTTATGGTCACTTGATGGGTTTTGGGTTGGTTGACGATTTGGCCATGATTAGGCTTTTATAATGGGTATAATCACTCATGTTAGTGATTATGGAAGTTTCGGAACCCATTTGGGGGTATTTGGATGATTAATTTTAGAATGGGTCAAAATTAGAGTTTATGTGTCAATTTGGGCAAGACGAGTGTTTAACACTTGTGTTCGGGTTTAATTGGCATATTAGGACCATTCTCACTTGTGTTAGTGATTATTGGTTGGTTTGGACGCGGTTTGGTGCTTAGAAGTGCAATGGGTCGAAATTGCACTAAGGGTCAATTGGGTTGGTTTGTAAATCCACCCTAATTGTGTTGTTTGTATTGTGACAATGGAATAGGTACTTTCCATCGGTGAGTTGCGGATTTCGGTTGCATTCATCAAGACGATAAGGTGAGTGTTAATATCCTATGTGCATATGTATGTGTAGGATGGGTGCGTGTCGGGTGAAGTGGTTCTTGGTTATAGAGCTCACTTCACATATATGTGGATTTGATGGACTTGTGTAATATGTCCAATTGGCACGGTTGTGCATTTTGGTTGACCACCTTTGGCGAGGTGCACAATTTATGTGTACGTTATCACATATGCTTGTGATGTGGATTATACAACCCCAATGGTGAAGGGTTGGTATTGAGTTGTGATTGGAGAAGTGGATCACGTGTGGATGCGGATTCACGATGACGCGTGTAGTTCGGCCATCTTATTGAGGTAGTGATCTCGTGTGGTTGCGGATTCACTAAGGCTCGTGTAGTTCGGCCAACCTCGATGTTGTTGTGGTACTGAAGAGAGTAGTCTCGTGTGGATGCGGATTTACTATGGCTCGTGTAGTTCAGCCAATCTTCATTGTGGTATTTCAGCTTTCGGTATTTGGGTTAAGGGGTTAACCTTGGGCAGTTTACGCTTTGATATATTTATATATCTTGTCGTATTGTTGGGATGTAGCTAGCCCTCCGGGCGTAGCTCTATGGCGTTGTTCATATCGTTGTTGGTGAACTCACATTGTTGATATTAGCTTGTTGCTTAGTAATCATACGGTATGCGTAGACTAGCTTGCCTTTATGCATGGACTCCGGTATGTGTTATTTGATTAATATTGTGCGGCATGTCCATTCTATGCATATATATGTATGTAGTATATTCTCACTCACTAAGCATTAGCTTACCCTCTCGTTGTTTACATTTTTATAGATTGCTTGGAGACGGTGGCTCGAGTAAGCGTGGGAACTAGTGGACTCGCATAGTTGCTTTAAAAGATCTTGCTTTTGGATTGATTAGGATTGGGTAGCGTATCCCCAATTGTCATGCTCGATCTTTAGTTTATGTGAAAACTCACGTGGTCGAAAACTCGTAATTTTATACGAAAGTCCTAAAGCGGTCGATGTGGGCCCGGTGTCGTAAAACTCGATTTTATTGTGGAAAACTCTTAGTTTTAATTATTATAACATATTGTGAAAGTGTTTTCGTGTGAAAGTTTTGGGAAGCGGGTTTTCCGCTCGCGTAAAATGGTAATGCTGATCAGAATCTTTTAATTCATTTGGACACCGTCCAAAAGGCTTGGACGCCTTCTAGTCCTTCAGAGCTAGACGCCATCCAGATAACTGGACGCCGTCTAGATGTACTGTCCTACAAATTTTTTTTTTAAAGCATGTTTTTGGTCGGATAACGGGTTGGGTCGTTACAAGTGGTATCAGAGCATGGTCTAAGGGATTTAGGTAACTTGAGATAGGTGCCTAGACTTAGACTTTTGTGTGTGCTTATTTATTGCGGGATTTGTAGGGATTACGGGTCGGAATGGGAATTTGGTTAGTGCCTTAATTGTAGGTGGGCTAACGTTTATATTAATATACGGATATTATTAATATACTATTGCGTTGTGTTTTGTTATTGTTTGCGTTGCGAATATCATCAAGCAAGATAGTCGTTGTACTAACAAGTTGATATGGCGTGTGTGCGTAATAAGGACTTGCAAACCTTATTACGGGTGCAAATCGTGTCTAACAAGTGCTGTACGATGAGTGTTGAGCAAGATGGGGCGGTGTTGTGCGTGTGGTTTTATATGTTCGTGGACTAATCATTTTGAATTCTTTAGAATGACGACTCGAAATGACATCGAGACGAATGACGTTGAGTTTAACGCTAGAGTTGCGGACCAAATGGGTGCGTTTCGAGAAGAAATGGATATGAAGTATTCCGAATTTCGAAGTAGTAGTGAAATGGAGCGTTGTCTTAAGGGCTTCATGAGGACTAAACCCCCCGATGTATGACGGGAAACCGGATCCTTTGGTAGCACAACATGGATCTCGGATGTCGAAGGGTGTTTTCGCACTATTGAATGCCCTCCCGAGAAAAAGACGAGACTCGCTACTAGTTTGTTGCGGGGTAGGGCGAAGGATTGGTTGGATGGTAAGATTGATCTTGTCGGTGGTAAACCGTTTATGGCGTTATCGTGAGACGATTTTAAGAGGAATTCTTCGAGGAGTTCCGGACTTCAGCCGATTTGTCGGAATTGCGTAATGAGTTGCGAAATTTGCAATAGGGTTATATGGATTTGAATACTCTCAAGATGACCTTTATGGCGAAGTCTCGTTTTTGCCCGGAGTATTTGGGGAATGATCGTTTGTTGATTGAGGATTTCTATCGAACTTTGAATGATGACTTGAAGAACAAAATTAGCAGAGGTCACGTGAAATCATTTGCGGAATTATTCGCCGTGGCTAGAGGTTTCGAGTCCTATTCGCGATCGAAGATGGGTGAACCTTCAAGTGAGAGAAGGGGTGTTTCGTATGGTGCTCCAAGTAAGAGGACTAAGGGTCCGAGTTTGAGCACGGGTGGTACACGGACGGGTATATCGGACTCTAGTGCGTCTAGGTGTTACAATTGTGGCTTGAGGGGTCACAAGTGTTGGGAATGTTCGGTGCCAAAGGGGGATGGCACAGTGTGCTTCAATTGCCAAGAAGAAGGACATCGTAAGTCGGAGTGTCCCAAGTTAGCAGGGACGAGTGTGGCAAGGAGACGTTAAGGTACGTTTTGTTTTAATAAATATGTCCTTTGATTATTTATTATGTGCCGATGAGCTCGGTTTGTTGAATGCATTGTGTTGTGCATGTTATTGTTACGGGTGACATTCCTAATGAAATTACCCCACGGTGACGTTTTGAATTGACGGATGAAGGGCGTAAGACTTGGTGCAACTAAACATTCCTTAGTGTTGGGAAATGTTTTTACCAAGCCATACGTGTGGGCTTTGGTGTTCGGAGGATTGAGCGTGTTCGCTCTCGTGTTGAAGTTGATGAACCGTGTGGTTCGTCGGGTGGGTGAAACCCTTGAGGTCGAGTGTTTTGAATCTCGATGAACGTTGGTAACGGAGTCTACGAGATGCAATGATAGGTGCCTCTTTCATACCTACTAGCGTGGTGTTTGACTCCGTTTGTGTCACGGTTACATTGTACTTGGGGTGCCGGAGAGAAACCCTTAGGTACATGAGTGACTAGGTTGGAAATTTGACAAACTATAGAAATTTGATGATTACGAGAGTAGAGTTTGTGTAATTTGTGGTACACTTTTCGTTCGAAGTGTTTAAGGATATGTTAAAATCCTTCGGGTGCTCAAGATTGGAGCAAGATGTGGTGATGGGTCATGTGAACCTAATTGTTAGTAAAGTCTACCCTTGGTAGCATTGTACAGTTGTACAAGGTGCGGTTATGGAACGTAGTTCCAAGTGGGGGAGTTACACTCCCGCACGGGGAGGTTTTAGTGTGAAATTTTGGATGATACTCTTAGTAGATCCGGGATTTGTGTCGGGACCTAGTTTTGGTCGATTTTTGGTAGTGTACAATTTCGGTTAAATTGTAATTATGGTTTCGGATTCGAATTACCACCGAGGTAGTAATGTGGTAAATCTCGTTGAGAGATAATGGACGTGTTTGACGAGCAAGGTGAGATTCCTCGATTAAGGGATGTGCGTGCCAGATTCTCTTCTAGAGAATTATTGTTTTGTGCCTATGTGCGATATAGGTGGTTCTTGCTCGATTGTGATAGCGATGTTCGCGTGGGCGTATGATTTGTGTGCGGAAATTCCAGGCGGTATGGAATGATTTTAAGTATGCGTATATATACTTTGTTGTGGTGAATGGTTATTGTATTCCGTTAGGCTTCACATTGGTGTAGGAGTGCGCGATGTTACACTACTCATTGTATGGGGCCTAAAGAGCGTGTGTGATTGGTGGGTTATGACCATTGACTCGGTACGCTAACTTCATCATGGGAGTAGTGTTATATCGGTACGGTATAACGTATCGAGAAATGCAAGTACCGATGGGGAATGGGAGTACCATTCCTGTGTTGAGATTTGGGAAGTGGATCGCGTGTGGATGCGGATTCACGGTGACGCGTGTAGTTCGGTCATCTTATTGTGGAAGTGAGTCTTGTGTAGTTCGGATTCACAATGACACATGTGGATGCGGTCATTATATTGAGGAAGCGAGTCTCGTGTAGTTCGGATTCACAATGACACGTGTGGATGCGGTCATTCTTTTGGGATAATGATTCTCGTGTAGATCGAATTCACTAGGGCGCGTGTAGTTCGGGCAATCCCGATTGTTGTGTGGTGGAGGTAGTTGAGTCGCGTGTGGTGCGGATTCACTAAGGCGCGTGTAGTTTTTGGCCAGCCTTCATGTTGTATGTTGTGTGAACTATTGGTTGTTTTATACGCCGATGGTGGGGTCGTAAGGACCATGTTCTGTGAACTATTGGTTGTTTTATACGCCGATGGTGGGGTCGTAAGGACCATGTTGTGTGAACTATTGGTTGTTTTATACACCGATGGTGGGGTCGTAAGGACCATGTTGTGTGAACTATTGGTTGTTTTATACGCCGATGGTGGGATCGTGAGGACCATGTTGCGTGATTAGTGATGCGATAGCCGTGTTTCGCTCACATGTTATTACAGGTGTGACAATAGTCGATTTTGTACACCTTGGGATTTGCGTCACCGTAGTTGTTTTGGGCGCTATCCTTTTTAACCGTTTGCTTATGATGTTACCCTAGTTGCGTATTGGTCGTATTACGCACTACGAGGGATGTTTAGTGATAAGTGTTATCCGTAGGGATTCGTTTTGCTCGGTCTTCATCGTTTGGGTTGTTGACCTTAGGTCGAAACTTGGTTACTTTAGTATTGTACTTGTTAGGCGTACGCTAAAGGGTTGATATCTCGGTACGAGATTGGTTGAGTTTTTCCCGATATGAGGGATTGAACAAGTTTTAGTGCTCGGATTTGTGGACTTGATAAATCACGAATGACGATTTAGTGTTAAAAGTGATTCGTGGAGAAGAATCGCCTCGAGGAGTTGGAAGGAAACATGATGTTTCCACTTATGTTAAGCGTTTGTAGTAGTTTTCGGATGTTGTGTGCATTGCATGTCTCGAAATGCGTGCACATGTGTAATTGGTAAGTGGAATAATCTTCGAGTTGATGATTCATGTGACGAAAGTCGGGTTGGAATGTATGTTTGAGGACCATAAAGTGGGGGTCCGATCGGATAAGTAACGAGGATCACGAGGACGTGATCGATTCTAAGTTGGGGAGAGTTGTAAGACCCTGTTTCCTTTTCAGTTATATAGCACGCCATCCAATTTGGGGGACGCCATCCAGTAGTGAAGCGTGGGATGCCGTCCAAGAATTGGGACGCCGTCCAAATGGTCTGACGGGTCAGCTGTGTAGTTTTTAGATTTTAAAAGGGGTATGTTGGTCTTTTCACTTGGTGGCCGATTTTAAGCCACAAATGGGTAAAGCTGAGCTCATTCAACCTTATCTTCACCAACACAAACACTCTCAACCATATCTAGAGAGAGAGTAAGAGTTTAGAGAGAGAGAGAGAGCTTGATTTGGAGAAGAATGAGTCGAATTCTCACCAAAGCTCGGGTTTTAAAGTTGTTCATCTCGTTCACGGCTACGTTGTGGTAGTATTGGTAAGTTCAAACTCCGAATTTCTTTTGTTAGATTTGATATTCAAGTTAGGGTTTTAGCTTGTTTAGTTGTGAAACCCTTTTGATGATGAAGTGGGTTTACGGTGACTAGTTTTTGTGGTCATTTGACGGGTTTTGGGTTGGTTGACGATTTGGCCATGATTAGGCTTTGATAATGGGTATAATCACTAGTGTTAGTGATTATGGAAGTGTCGGAACCCATTTGGGGGTATTTGGTTGATTAATTTTGGAATGGGTCAAAATTAGGGTTTATGTGTCAATTTGGGAAAGACGGGTGTTTAACACTTGTGTTCGGTGTAATTGGCATATTAGGACCATTATCACTCGTGTTAGTGATTATTGGTTGGTTTAGACGCGGTTTAGTGCTTGGGAGTGCAATGGGTCGAAATTGCACTATGGGTCAATTGGGTTGGTTTGTAAATCCAACCTAATTGTGTTGTTTGTATTGTGATAATGGAATTGGTACTTTCCATCAGCGAGTTGCGGATTTCAGTTGCATTCATCAAGACGATAAGGTGAGTGTTAATATCCTATGTGCATATGTATGTGTAGGATGGGTGCGGGTCGGGTGAAGTGGTTCTCGATTATAGAGCTCACTTCACATATAGGTGGATTTGATGGACTTGTGTAATAGGTCCAATTGGCACGGTTGTGCGTTTTGGTTGACCACCTTTGGCGAGGTGCACACTTTGTGTGTACGTTATCACATATGCTTGTGATGTGGATTATACAACCCCAATGGCGAAGGGTTGGTATTGAGTTGTGATTGGAGAAGTGGATCACGTGTGGATGCGGATTCACGATGACGCGTGTAGTTTGGTAATCTTATTGAGGTAGTGATCTCGTGTGGTTGCGGATTCACTAAGGCTCGTGTAGTTCGGCCAAACTTGATGTTGTTGTGGTAATTAAGAGAGTGGTCTCGTGTGGATGCGGATTTACTATGGCTCGTGAGTTCGGCCAATCTTCACTGTGGTATTTCGGATTTCGGTATTTGGGTTAAGGGGTTAACCTTCAGCAGTTTACGCTTTGATATATTTATATATCTTGTTGTATTGTTGAGATGTAGCTAGCCCTCCGGGCATAGCTCTATGGCGTTGTTCATATCGTTGTTGGTGAACACATTTTGTTGATATTAGCTTGTTGCTTAGTGATCGTACGGTATGCGTAGACTAGCTTGGCTTTATGCATGGACTCCAGTATGTGTTATTTGATTAATATTGTGTGGCGTGTCCATTCTATGCATATATATACGTATGTAGTATTTTCTCACTCACTAAGCATTAGCTTACCCTCTCGTTGTTTACATTTTTATAGATTGCTTGGAGACGGTGGCTCGGGTAAGCGTGGAAACTAGTGGACTCGCGTAGTTGCTTTAGAAGATCTTGCTTTTGGATTGATTAGGATTGGGAAGCGTATCCCCAATTGCCATGCTCGGTCTTTAGTTTATGTTAAAACTCACGTGGTCGAAAACTCGTAATTTTATACGAAAGTCGTAAAATGGCCGATGTGGGCCCAGTCTTGTAAAACTCTTAGTTTTAATTATTATAACATATTGTGAAAGTGTTTTCGTGTGAAAGTGTCGGGAAGCGGGTTTTTCGCTCGCGTAAAATGGTAATGCTGATCAGAATCTTTTAGTTCATTTGGACGCCGTCCAAAAGGCTTGGACACCGTCCAGTCCTTTAGAGCTGGACGCCGTCCTGATAACTGGACACCGTCCAGATGTACTGTTCCACAAAAAAATTTTTAAGGCATGTTTTTGGTCGGATAACGGGTTGGGTCGTTATAGAACACTCAGTGGTCACCCCATTGTAGGAAAGGCACTAGGTGGGTTTCTACTCTCGATATCTCACGGCTAATCGCAACACCCTCGTAAACGTCATCTCTATGATTCAGTACGCTGAGATACAAGAAATCATTTTTGGAGATTCTTTTCACTTGGAGTAAACCATTCTTTAGGACCAAGAGTTCATGTATCTTCTCATCCGCGCATCCCCTTAAGTATAAGGATAAATTCAGAACAAACCGCTCGAAGAGTTCACTCTCGTTTAAAGATCACACCTTTCGTGCGATTTTCTTTCGGAAATGTAAAGTAAATTACTTTAAGAATCTACGAATCTTGTTACCCTCTTGGAAGAGACTATTTAAAACATCTACGACACTGATGTGGTTACTCTATATATATTTCTCCCTTCATTGGTTACAACTATATGTTGTTCTAGTTAATGTTAACCCTAACTTCAACATGTAACTGAAAGGATAAAGTTACATTATGGAACTGTGCTTTCATTCCATCCAAGAATAAGATCACATGCATCATGGAAAACTGGGTGATATCTTTCATTGTTCGTTCAGACCGCCCTGAAGACACTATAAATAATTATGGCTGGCATTGCATGTACGTCTGATTTGTCACTTTCGGCTAAAATTTCAATTTGTTTATTCAAATCAAACCTTTCTTAAATATCGGGTTCTTTATGCCTATAGTCTCCTTCCGAAATTAAGGGGGGGGGGTTAGTAAAATCCGTGGCTAACACTACCCAGACATCAAATCGCATGGTTGAGATCACCATGTTTTTCATTCTACCTGTCAGCTTTGTATTGCAACATAAGCGCTCAACATTTTAGAGGAGTTTGACAACATTCATAATGCATTTCATGCATCCAGCTTACTGAAGATGCCTGTAAGGCTAAAAACATCATCTTTCCTTTTGCAGATATGTATTCAGATGACATATTCATGTTAACAAGAAACGAAATCAATTTGTTGATCTCTTAGGACAAGAGACTTAATTAATGGCATATACCTATTCTTACTTTTATACGCCCAAGTACCTTTCAAGGTAAATCGTTCACTTTTGAGCCCACGAGTCTCTCGGAACTTTGATACGCTCCTTCTTATTCGAATACGGTACCATTGTTGGTCACTCCTCAAAATTTCGGGACGAAATTTTCTTTAACAGGTGGGTAATGTAACGATCTGGCTTTTTCGACTTGCTTTTGTGCTTTGTGCTTTCACGAAACTGCGTATATGTGCGTACTGAGCTAGTTTATGCTCTGAGATCTTATTTAATGATTAATTACTTTCATTAATATCTTACAACGTGCTATTAAGTGTGTAATCACTTAACTTGATCCCCGAATTCTTTTACGACCGTTGGTGTCACTTGACGTTTGAAACGAGCTATGTACTTGGTACACGTTTAACTTTGGTAATGATCGGAATATTATGACTACGTAATACTAATTGTTATTTTATAATAACAATTACTTGAGTTTTTGGATGCTTAATTACGCTTCATAATTTACTAGAGCACACTAGTTAGTCTTGTTGGACTTTCTACCTTGTTGGACTTTAGCCCACCCTACTCTAGCTAATAGACTATTTAATAAGCCCAATTTTAATAAGTTTATGACCCATATAAATGCAAGTCAAAAACCCATTTATTAAAGGGAACATACTAGCATTTTTGTTAACCATAATCACAATTGTTGCATGGGGTCCCAACATAAGCACCAACTTTAGACAACCATTAACCAAAAAGCAAAAGTTGTCTCCCCCCTTGTCCCCCCTAAACCCACGGCCAAGCACCCCTTTTTTCCTATAAATACCACTCAAACCTCACCCATTTTACACTTGATCTCATTCATAAATTACACACACTTACTCTCTAATTCTCTCTCCAGTCTTTCTCACTCTAAAAAGTGTAAGTTTTAAATTTTTTTCTTCTTCTTCTTCTCTTCTAAATGTCGACATCATCATCATCATGCAAGGATCTAGCTTTTTAGCTTTTTGATCTTGTTATGACTTGTAGATTCAAACTTGGGTTTGAATCCTTCAAGAACATGAAAGATTCAAGCTTTCTAGCTTAGGATTTTATTATTTTGTTAAAGATCTTAGCTTTTTAGCTTATGGTCTTATTAATTTCATTAGCTCTTAGCTTTCTAGCTTATGGTCTCATTAATCTTGTAAAGATCCAAGCTTTCTAGCTTAGGGTTTTCTTAATACTTGAGATCTAAGTTATTATTGTAGATCTCACTTACTTGGAACCTTTTTGTGATTGTTATGATGATAAAGATTAAGTCTTCATCATCTCATATGATGAAGATGCATAAACTTGTGTAAAAAGGACAAAGGTTGAAGCTTTATTGGATTTATGCAATAAAGAGGCAACCTTGATGTTCAAAACTTGTAGAATGATAGCTTTTGCTCTTAGTTGTGTGTTGATGGTTGAAACTGGGTCAAAGTGATGCTAAAACATTAAAGAGTTGTACACTTGAAGCTTACACGCATCAAGGATAAGAACCGTGATGAGCATCAAGCACCAAGAATCTCACCGGAGCACTTGTTTATTATTTTCGGGGTCTGATCAGACTCTCTGGGCTTCTGGAAAGTTGATTTTCAGATAGTTTGTTTCGATTATATGACTTTCCGTTTAGGCCTCACCTTAATCCGATATACGGTTTAGGATTTATAGCCTTCTGAAAGTCACTACGCCTTTGTAACGTTGTGTGCTTAAATTTCTGACCTACTTGCACTCAAACCGTCGCCACGGTCAAACCAAGACGAGTTAGGTTCTGAAAACTGGTCAATGGTGAAAGGACTCACATATGGAGCCATGGCCACTGACTACGCGTCTTTTTGATTTGTATAGAGGTCGTAACAACTGTCCAAAGTCAGCCTTTTGTTTCGATCTCTATTCTTGTTAAACTTACCTTAGCTTTGATGAATGATGATGATGATGATGACACTTAAACTTAATTTATTCACTTTTAAACTTATGGGGACAACATACTGACCTAGTGACCTTTGACTTAGGTTGACGACCTTTCGGACCGACTTACTGCCTGCATACATTTCATATCAACTTTTACTGCTTTTTCACTGTGAGTTATAGCATCCCTTTACTACTTTTACTATTTTTGGGACTGAGAATACATGCGCTTTTTATGTTTTACATACTAGACACGAGTACTTAAACTTTATATATGTGTGCGTTACAAAACGGCACAAAGATTCCCCTTAGCTCAGTAACATTTAATCTTTGGTTTCCTAACCGTGAACGCGAATCTTAGATATGGATCCATAGGGTTTGACAACCCCACTCGAGCTAGTCGCGCTAGCAGACAATGGGTGTTTAATACTTCGAGGACAAACGCACTCGCCAAGTGCACTTTTAAGGGGTGATATACATACGTTAAGTCTAGTTACCGGGTGCCCACAGTTAAGCATATACTTTTCATACTGATTTAAACTACTGATTGAAGCACTGAAATCTCGTAGTCTACATTACTTTACTGATTACAAACAAACTATAGCTCACCAACATTCGTGTTGACTTTTTAAGCGTGTATTTCTCAGGTGCTTAGACGTTGTTGCTTCCGCTGTTAGACTTGCTGTCTTGGTGTTATAGACTCGCTGTTATGGACCTGCTGTGTTAGATTTCCGCTGTATTACTTAGAAATGTCTCAATCATGAAACTTTTATTTTGCATTCGTAACTTATGTTATTTTCAAACAATGACTTTGTAACGACCTTTGGGTCACATACTTATGTTAGCACTTCTATTCATAGCAAGCACGTTATCTTTTGTAAAATGCTATCTTTTTATGAATGCAAAACTGGTTTTCAAACAACATATAGTGCTTGACCTTGTAATGATCATGTTGTTGATGAACCGTACACGATGGTTTTATACGGGGCGTCAAAGATCAGGTCCTAATACTAGGTTATAGCCATGTGAATAAGTGGAAAGGGTGATCCGTAAATTAGACTTCTAAACCATCAAGGTTTCAGCTTAACAATAGCATAAGTTTCAGATAAAATATTCAACATATAATAAACATTTGCAACGGATATATAAGCATGCAAGGTGAAAGCAACTTAAAGTAAAAAAGATAACTTTATTAAATTAAGAAAAGCGTTCACCATTTACAGAAGACTATTACAAGTGCTGACATCCTCTACACTGCTCCTAGTACAATCTTCGGCGTTCGCCTCCGGGTATTTAATATCCCGCTCCGAGGTGAGAAGGCCTTGAAAGCTCTAGTGTTAGAAAGTATATTGTAGTGAGAGAGTGAAAAGAGGTGTGTTGAAAATGGATGAAAAAAAGCCCTTTAAATAGACTTGGAATTGGCCTGCATACGGTTGGCAAGCCGTATGGCAGGCCGTTTTTGCAGGCTGTTTGATTTGGCAGGCCGTTTTGCATGGCTGTTTGCCCAGGGCGTTTGGCAGGCCGTTTTTCACAGTGGCAGGCCATATGGCCTACCCTGGTCAGCTTGTTTTCATTGGATCATAATTTGATTTCCTTGATCCTGACTTGGTTTTTCGTCTTTCACCGTTTTCGCTATAGAATCTTTGTTTTAGCTCTGATTCTCTTGATTCTTTTTGCATCGTCTTCGTAATTATAAATTCTACAAAATTAACCGAAAAACGATTATTTTGGCGACAAAGTTTGGAACTTTATGGTTTTGGTGCTCAATATCGGGGGTAAAAACGTGACTTTTTAGCCGATATCAATATCATTCATCAACAATAATTATGAATTCGAGGAAATATTACAAGCCATCTACAGTTCGGCTATCGAGTTCACACCTTGATTAAAGGATCTAATTGAGGCTATTGATGAAGAGTATGATCGTTACCTGCAAAGAAGAGATGATGATATAGAGCTATTAGAAGTGCACATTCAAGATTTCATCATGACGCTTCACGATCACATCTACAGAGAAGAGCGAGAATGAGAACACAACTCAGTAGTTTGCACTATTCAAGAACAAAGGTTCTGCAGAGATCAAAAGATTATCTATGCCAAGGTGAATAACGCCTTAGCAAGATCAGCGCTTCTCTTCTCAGCAAGCCAAAAGATTCTACTGACTCGTATCCGCGAACATATGGACTGCTCCACCGGACGTCCATCATATTACAATGTTTCAAAGATGATCAATAATCTTCATAGCCTATTCGTTCTCTTGGTAAGGGATGAATTCAAAAGCACACCAGTAAGGCTAGTGATCTACGTAACACTTGATCACCATGCTGATCTGATTCTAAAAGAATTAAGATCGGTAGTATTGGAAGAGGAGAGAAGAAATAATCCTTTCTCTCATTTGGATTCCACCTGAGTCAACTTAGCCACATTCGTGACTAACCAGCTGAGGCGTATCTTCAATGAATCCATAGATCCAAGCTTTACGTTCAAATCCGGATGTCGAGAAATCTACGAAAAAGCAGCCACTCTGCTACTCGAGTCAGGAATCATATTCACCTCTCACCAACTGCGACTCTTATGCAATCTGTGCAAAACAACAAACTCCATCTGTGGAGATCTAGAATCTGAAGGATTCAAGATTATGAAGATTCAATTTTTGACATTCTTTGAAGATCTCAGAAATGAGCACCCAAGATGAGAAACAATTACAACAAGAACTGTTTCTATGGTTAACGTGCATGGACCCATCAGTAGAGCCGTTGATTCTATTCTCCTTGGACTTAGAGATCTGTCACGAGCAACAACTGCCCATTTTCTATCCTTTGGAAAATCATCAAGAGAAATCCTTAATCTACTGGATGTACTAGCCCGACACTTTTTAAGAATCTACCCACCAAGATACATGCACCCTCTACTTCACGAAAAAATCAACTAAAGAGACATGTTTACACCTCATGGTAAACGTGACAACGGTCGAGCCATTTCCTTCAAAATAGTCAACTGAATCGAGTTAATCATACAGAATATTAAGAGTAGTCAATAGTATTTCGTAGCATAATATGAACTCATTTATAAAAGCTTTTTCTTCATATTAGCGTTTTATAAGTTTAAATTCGGGTACTACCTACCCGTTAAGTTCATACTTAGTAGCTAATATACAATTCAACTACTACAATTCCATATAAAAAACTGATTATAATAATATATCACATACAAATATTCTTCAAACTTACAACTTCGCTATATTACATATAACATGAAATATATTACACTTTGATACAAGACAGTTTTGAAGATAAATCTAGTTAATACGCAAGTTGTTCAGCAAAGGAAATAAAGACACGTAATTCATAAGTCCATAAACAAGTCATGCATTCCGGTTTTACTAAGATGACTTCCCATCCTTGGTCTTGTGGAAAATAACCGTTATGACCATTGGCTAGGCAGCATGTTGTAATGTCGTCAAAAGGACGAGGGTTTCGTAATGTCCAACAGCCCCGTAATAATCTAAAAACCTTGTTTCTCACCCCAACTACTGAATCCGTCACTTGTGGAAAGGTTTTATTTAAAAGTTGTAACCCGATATTCTTTTTCTCACTTTGGTAAGAAGCGAACATCACTAACCCGTAAGTATAACATGCTTCTTTATGTTGCATGTTAGAAGCTCTTTCTAACTCGTGAAATCCAATGTTGGGATATGTTGAGTCAAAATAGGTTCTTAACCCGTAGCGTAAAATTGCATTTGGGTTCCCCGCATTTAATTCTTTAAAGAAAACACGGTGTAACTTACGGTCTCCCCAATGTGATATACCCTACCTATCAAAGGAAAGCCTTTTATAAGCTAAGGCATTTCTGGAAAGTCTTTCAAATGTTTGACAAGTTAATTTCGCCATAACTAAATGTGCTGATGAACTCTGACCGACTCTAGACAAGATTTCCTCAATCATATCCTCTGATAGGTCTTCTAAAATATTCGGTTGTCTACCCTTAACGTCCATTTTGTTTTTATACTGTAAAATAGACAAGGATTAGATTCATAAAAGATAATTAACAAACAATACAAGCAATTTTTACATAGAACATAAAAGTACAAGCACACTATAATACATATAATACACAACATGATTACAACTCCCTAATCTGAATCACTGGTTTCTTCTTCTTCGGACTTGGTTCGCTTTTCTAATTTTCCAGGGATATATGGTGTTCCTCTAATACGAGCCGTCGTTTTCCATAATGGTTTAGAAAAACCTGGTGGTTTAGAGGTTCCCGGGTTATTGTTACACTTTAGGAAATACAGATGTTGCTGATACATATAAAGCTCATCGGGGTTGGAATCGGGTTTCTCTATTTTTATACCTTTTCCCTTATTATTTTCTTTTGCTATATTAAATTGGGTCGAGGTGATTTCTATAACATCATCGGAATCCTCATCGGGATCCGATTCATCGGAAAATTGGTAATCTTCCCAATATTTTGCTTCCTCGGCGGAAACACCATTGACCATTTTTAACTTTGGTCCTTTGGTTGAGGATTTTCTTTTATTTAAACGATTTACTGTAGGTATCACTATTTCTTCCTCCGGAACCTCTTCTTCTTCTGGTTCCTCCTCTTCCGATTCATCCTCTTCTGGTTCCTCTTCTTCCGGTTCCTCCTCTTCCGGTTCCTCTTCGGGAATTTGTGAATCTTCCCAAAATATATTCGACTCTTCATTATTATTAGGTGAATCAATGGGATTTGTACTAGAGGTAGACATCTATCACACAATATCAAACACATTAAGAGGTTAATATATCACATAATATTTACATGTTAATAATATATAGTTTCCAACAAAAGTGTTAAGCAATCGTTTTTATAGAAAACACGGTCGAAGTCCAGACTCACTAATGTATCCTAACAAACTCGATAAGACACACTAATGCAAATTTCTGGTTCTCTAAGACCAACGCTCAGATACCAACTGAAATGTCCCGTTCATATTGATTATAAACGTTCCATATTAATTGATTTTGTCGCGAGGTTTTGACCTCTATATGAGACGTTTTTCAAAGACTGCATTCATTTTTAAAACAAGCATAACCTTTATTTTATCGATAAAGGTTTAAAAAGCATTACGTAGATTATCAAATAATGATAATCTAAAATATACTGTTTACACACGACCATTATATAATGGTTTACAATAAGAATATATATTACATCAAAAATAAGTTTCTTGAATGCAGTTTTTACACAATATCATACAAGCATGGACTCCAAATCTTGTCCTTATTTTAGTATGCAACAGCGAAAGCTCTTAATAGTCACCTGAGAATAAACATGCTTAAAATGTCAACAAAAATGTTGGTGAGTTATAGGTTTAACCTATATATTTATCAAAACGTAATAATAGACCACAAGATTTCATATTTCAATATACATCCCATACATAGAGATAAAAATCATTCATATGGTGAACACCTGGTAACCGACATTAACAAGATGCATATAAGAATATCCCCTATCATTCCGGGAAATCCTTCGGACATGATAAAAACGAATTCGAAGTACTAAAGCATCCGGTACTTTGGATGGGGTTCGTTAGGCCCAATAGATCTATCTTTAGGATTCGCGTCAATTAGTAGATCGGTTTACTAATTCTTAGGCTACCAAGCAAAAGGGGCATATTCGGCTTCGATCATTCACCCATATAATGTAGTTTCATTTATTTTTGTCTATTTCGTAGAACATTTATAAAACTGCATGTATTCTCATCCCAAAATATTAGATTTTAAAAGTGGGACTATAATTCACTTTCACAGATTTTTACTTCGTTGGGAAGTAAGACTTGGCCACTGGTCGATTCACGAACCTATACAAATATGTACATATATATCAAAGTATGTTCAAAATATATTTACAACATTTTTTAATACGTTTTAATGTTTTAAGCTTATTAAGTCAGCTGTCCTCGTTAATAACCTACAACTAGTTGTCTATAGTTAGATGTACAGAAATAAATAAATATAAATTATCTTGGATCAATCCACGATCCAGTGTATACAAGCCTCAGGCTAGATCACAACTCAAACAATATATATTATTTTGGAATCAACCTCAACCCTGTATAGCTAACTCCAACATTACTACATATAGATTGTCTATGATTGTTCCAAAATATATTATATAGATGGGTCGATATGATATGTCAAAACATTGTATACTTGTCTATGGTATCTCAAGATTACATAATATATATTAGAATACATGAATAATACAATATAAGTTTGTTAAGTTATGATTTGTATAGAATTGTTACAATATTTCCCGTAGCTACAATAATAAAAAAATATCCAATCTTGTTTTACCCATAACTTCTTCGTTTTAAATCCGTTTTGAGTGAATCAAATTGCTATGGTTTCATATTGAACTCTATTTTATGAATCTATACAGAAAAAGTATAGGTTTATAGTCAGAAATATAAGTTACAAGTCATTTTTGTAAGAGGTAGTCATTTCAGTCGAAAGAACGACGTCTTGATGACCATTTTGAAAAACATACTTTCACTTTGAGTTTAACCATGATTTTTGGATATAGTTTCATGTTCATAAGAAAAATCATTTTCCCAGAAGAACAACTTTTAAATGAAAGTTTATCATAGTATTTAATTATCAAACCCAAAACAGCCCGCGGTGTTACTACGACGGCGTATGTCCGGTTTTACGGTGTTTTCGTGTTTCCAGGTTTTAAATCATTAAGTTAGCATATCATATAGATATAGAACATATGTTTAGTTGATTTTAAAAGTCAAGTTAGAAGGATTAACTTTATTTGCGAACAAGTTTAGAATTAACTAAACTATGTTCTAGTGATTACAAGTTTAAATCTTCGAATAAGATAGTTTTATATGTATGAATCGAATGATGTTATGAACATCATTACTACCTTAAGTTTAGTAGGTAAACCTACTAGAAGTGACAAGAGAATGATCTAGCTTCAAAGGATCTTGGATGGCTTGAAAGTTCTTGAAGTAGGATCATGACACAAAAACAAGTTCAAGTAAGATTTTTACTCGAATTAAGATAGTTTATAGTTATAGAAATTGAATCAAAGTTTGAATATGATTATTACCTTGAATAAGAAAGATAACCTACTGTAAATAACAAAGGTTTCTTGATCTTAGATGATTACTTGGAATGGATTAGAAAGCTTGGAGGTAAACTAGTAAACTTGAAAGGATTTTTGAAGTGTTCTTGAAGTGTTCTTCCTAAGATGATTATAGCTTGATTCTTGAAGTAATTTTTTATGAAGATGATGATTAGATACTGGAAAAATTCGTTCATAAGTGTGTGTGTGTGTGTGTGTGTGTGTGTTGAGAGAGAATTAGAAAGAGAATTGGAAGTGAAATGGAGTGAATGATGAGTGGTAAGTGGTGAGTGGTGAGTGGGGTTAAAAGGAGTTCTAGTTAGTTGACTAGTTCATGGTAGAAGTTAAAATTGATTAATCATACATGACATAATCAAGAGTAGAATCTCATGCTAGTTCCTATTGGTATATACCCACAGTAAGTACGTCTAGAAGCTGTGTATAATATGGGTATGAATACGACTAGAATTCTTGATGAAAAAAGAATGGGAATGTAATTGTATCCATTTTCGTTAAGTATTAGTGTTTTGATATATGTATTGAAGTCTTCCAAAAGTATATTAATACATCTAAATACACTACATGTATATACATTTTAACTGAGTCGTTAAGTCATCGTTAGTTGTTACATGCAAGTGTTGTTTTGAAAGCTTTAAGTTAACGATCTTATTTAATGTTGTTAACCCATTGCTTATTATATCTAATGAGATGTAAAATTATTATATTATCATGATATTATGATATACTAATATATCTTAATATGATATATATACATTTAAATGTCGTTACAACGATAATCGTTACATATATGTCTCGTTTCAAAATCCTTAAGTTAGTAGTCTTGTTTTTACATATGTAGTTCATTGTTAACATACTTATGGAGATACTTACTTATCATAATCTCATGTTAACTATATGTATATCCATATATATATCGTCATGTCATTTTTACAAGTTTTAACATTCGTGAATCGCCGGTCAACTTGGGTGGTCAATTGTCTACATGAAACTCATTTCAAATAATCAATTCTTAACAAGTTTGATTGCTTAACATGTTGGAAACACTTAATCATGTAAAAATCAATTTCATTTGTTAAATAAATTTTGTCCCTAAATTTTAAGCAGTTGGAGGTGTTGTCGTATCTTCTGGAAATAAGTGCGGGTATTTCTTCTTCATCTAATCTTCTCGTTCGTAGGTGAACTCGGGTCCTCTACGAGCATTCCATCGAACCTTAATAATTGGTATCTTGTTTTGCTTAAGTCTTTTAACCTCACGATCCATTATTTCGACGGGTTCTTCGATGAATTGAAGTTTTTCGTTGATTTGAATTTCGTCTAACGGAAGTGTGAGATCTTCTTTAGCAAAATATTTCTTCAAATTCAAGACATGGAAAGTGTTATGTACAGCCGCGAGTTATTGAGGTAACTCAAGTTGGTAAGCTACTGGTCCGACACGATTAATAATCTTGAATGGTCCAATATACCTTGGATTTAATTTCCCTCGTTTAACAAATTGAACAATGCCTTTCCAAGGTGCAACTTTAAGCATGACCATCTCTCCAATTTCAAATTCTATATATTTTCTTTTAATGTCGGTGTAGCTCTTTTGTCGACTTTGGGCGGTTTTCAACCGTTGTTGAATTTGGATGATCTTCTTGGTAGTTTCTTGTATTATCTCCGGACCCGTAATCTGTCTATCCCCCACTTCACTCCAACAAATCGGAAACCTGCACTTTCTACGATAAATTGCTTTAAACGGCACCATCTCAATGCTTGAATGGTAGCTGTTGTTGTAGGAAAATTCTGCTAACGGTAGATGTCGATCCCAAATGTTTCCGAAATCAATAACACATGCTCGTAGCATGTCTTAAAGCGTTTGTATCTTCCTTTCACTATGCCCATCAGTTTGTGGATGATAGGCAGTACTCATGTCTAGACGAGTTCCTAATGCTTGCTGTAATGTCTGCCAGAATCGTGAAATAAATCTTCCATCCCTATTAGAGATAATAGAGATTGGTATTGCAAGTCTGGAGACGACTTCCTTCAAATACAGTCGTGCTAACTTCTGCATCTTGTCATCTTATCTTATTGGCAGGAAGTGTACTGATTTGGAGAGATGATCAACTATTACCCAAATAGTATCAAAACTACTAGCATTCCTTGGCAATTTAGTGATGAAATCCATGGTAATGTTTTCCCATTTCCATTCCGGGATTTCGGGTTGTTGAAGTAGACCTGATGGTTTCTGATGCTCAGCTTTGACCTGAGAACACGTCAAACATTCTCCTACGTATTTAGCAATGTCGGCTTTCATACCTGGCCACCAAAAATGTTTCTTAAGATCCTTGTACATCTTCCCCGTTCCAGGATGTATTGAGTATCTGGTTTTATGAGCTTCTCTAAGTACCATTTCTCTCATATCTCCAAATTTTGGAACCCAAATTCTTTCAGCCCTATACCGGGTTCCGTCTTCCCGAATATTAAGATGTTTCTCCGATCCTTAGGGTATTTCATCCTTTAAGTTTCCCTCTTTTAAAACTCCTTGTTGCGCCTCCTTTATTTGAGTAGTAAGGTTAGTGTGAATCATTATATTCATAGATTTTACACGAATGGGTTCTCTGTCCTTTCTGCTCAAGGCGTCGGCTACCACATTTGCCTTTCCTGGGTGGTAACGAATCTCAAAGTCGTAATCATTCAACAATTCAATCCACCTGCGCTGCCTCATGTTCAGTTGTTTCTGATTGAATATGTGTTGAAGACTTTTGTGGTCGGTATATATAATACTTTTGACCCCATATAAGTAGTGCCTCCAAGTCTTTAATGCAAAAACAACCGCGCCTAATTCCAAATCATGCGTCGTATAATTCTGTTCGTGAATCTTCAATTGTCTTGACGCATACGCAATTACTTTCGTTCGTTGCATTAATACACAACCGAGACCTTGCTTTGAGGCGTCACAATATATCACAAAATAATCATTCCCTTCAGGTAATGACAATATAGGTGCCGTAGTTAACTTTTTCTTCAACAATTGAAACGCTTTTTCTTGTTCATCCTTCCATTCAAATTTCCTCCCTTTATGCGTTAATGCAGTTAAGGATTTTGCTATTCTAGAAAAGTCTTGGATGAACCTTCTGTAGTAACCAGCTAGTCCTAAAAACTGGCGTATGTGTTTCGGAGTTTTCGGGGTTTCCCAATTTTCAACGGTTTCAATTTTTGCTGGATCCACCTGAATACCTTCTTTGTTCACTATGTGACCGAGGAATTGAACTTCATCCAACCAAAATGCACACTTTGAAAACTTAGCGTACAGTTTTTCCTTTCTTAACAACTCTAGCACTTTTCTCAAATGTTCTTCGTGCTCTTGGTCATTCTTTGAGTAAATAAGTATGTCATCGATGAAAACAATGACAAACTTGTCAAGATATGGCCCACACACTCGGTTCATGAGGTCCATGAACACATCTGGTGCGTTAGTCAATCCAAACGGCATAACCATAAACTCGTAATGACCGTAACGCGTCCTAAAAGCAGTCTTTGGAATGTCATCCTCTTTCACCCGCATTTGGTGATATCCAGAACGTAAATCGATCTTCGAATAAACCGACGAGCCTTGTAGCTGATCAAATAAGTAGTCGATTCTCGGTAATGGGTAACGGTTCTTGATGGTAAGTTTGTTCAACTCTCGGTAGTCAATACACAACCTGAATGTACCATCTTTCTTCTTGACAAACACAACAGGAGCTCCCCATGGTGATGTACTTGTTCAAATGAAATCACGATCTAAAAGTTCCTGTAGCTGACTTTGTAATTCTTTCATTTTGCTGGGTGCGAGTCTGTATGGAGCACGAGCTATTGGTGCAGCTCCTGGTACAAGGTCTATTTGAAATTTAACGGATCGATGTGGGGGTAATCCGGTAATTCTTTCAAAAATACATCGGGAAATTCTTTTGCGACGGGAACATCACTGATGTTCTTTTCTTCAGGTTTAACTTCCTCGATGTGTGCTAGAATGACGTAACAACCTTTTCTTATTAGTTTTTGCGCCTTCAAACTACTAATAAGATTTAATTTCGCGTTGTTCTTTTCTCCGTACACCATTAAAGGTTTTCCTTTTTCACGCATAATGCGAATCGCATTTTTGTAACAAACGACCTCTGCTCTCACCTTTTTCAACCAGTCCATGCCAATTATTTCATCAAAACTTCCTAACTCGACTGGTATTAAATCAATTTTAAATGTTTCATCCCCCAGTTTAATTTCTCTCTCCCGACATATATTATCTGCTGAAATTAATTTACCGTTTGCTAATTCGAGTAAAAATTTACTATCCAAAGGCGTCAATGAGCAACTTAATTTAGCACAAAATTCTCTACTCATATAGCTTCTATCCACACCCGAATCAAATAAAACATAAGCAGATTTATCGTCAATAAGAAATGTACCTGTAACAAGCTCCGGGTCTTCCTGTGCTTCTGTTGCATTAATATTGAAAACTCTTCCACGGCCCTGCCCATTAGTATTCCCCTGATTCGGGTAATTTCTAATAATGTGGCCCAATTTTCCACATTTATAACAAACAGCGTTGGTATTACTTGCTCCGACACTATTCGTTTCGGCATTACTTGTTCCGACATTATTTTTTCCTTTAGTTCTGTTAAACTTTGGTCCGTAGACCTCACACTTTGTCGCGCTATGACCATTTCTTTTACACCTGTTGCAAAATGTCGTGTAAAACCCCTGATGATTTTCTTCACACCTATGACATGGATGTTTTTGGTTTTTGTTTCCGTTGTTGTTATTGAGGTTGTTGTTGGGATTGTTATTGTTGTTGAAACGGTTGTTGTAGTAGTTGTTGTTGTTGGGATGTTTGTTGTAATTATTGTTAGGATTGCGGTTATTGTTGCGATTGTTGTTGCGGTTGTTGGGATAGTTGTTGCGATTGTTGTTGTAATTGTTGTTGTTGTTGTTGTTGTACTGGTGACTCTTGTCACCGTTTTCCTCCCACTTCCTCTTGAGTTGTTTCGTGTTGGCTTCTTCGGCCGCCTGCTCTTTAATTCTTCCCTCAATCTGATTTATGAGTTTATGAGCCATTCGACTTGCCTTATGTATAGAAGCGGGCTCGTGTGAACTTACATCTTCTTGAATCCTTACCGGTAACCCTTTTACAAACGCGTCGATCTTCTCTTCTTCATCTTCGAATGCTCCCGGATACAATAGGCACAACTCTGTGAATCGTCGTTCATATGTGGTAACGTCGAACCCTTGTGTTAGTAACTCTTTAAGTTCTGCCTTGAGTTTATTGACTTCGTTTCTAGGACGGTACTGCTCGTTCATCAATTGCTTGAATGCCGACCATGGTAGTGCGTAAGCAGCATTTTGTCCTACCTGTTCAAGATAGGTGTTCCACCACATTAACGCAGTACCTGTGAAGTTATGCGTAGCGTACTTAACTTTGTCCTCTTTAGTACACTTACTTATTGCAAACACCGATTCGACCTTCTCGGTCCACCGTTTCAATCTAATTGGTCCTTTGGTTCCATCAAATTCCAAAGGTTTGCAGGCAGTGAATTCTTTGTAGGTGCATCCCACACGATTTCTTGCGCCATTAGTTGCATTGCTAGATTCAAAAGTTATTGTTGGTATGTAGCGCAGCCTGTACTGCAGCTATGTTTGCAGCAAGAAAAGTACGAAGTTCCTCTTCGCTCATATTCATGGTTTGTCGAGTAGTCGGTGCCATTTCCTTCAAAATAGTCAACTGAATCGAGTTAATCATACATAATATTAAGAGTAGTCAATAGTATTTCGTAGCATAATATGAACTCATTTATAAAAGCTTTTTCTTCATATTAGCGTTTTATAAGTTTAAATTCGGGTACTACCTACCCGTTAAGTTCATACTTAGTAGCTAATATACAATTCAACAACTACAATTCCATATGAAAAACTGATTATAATAATATATCACATACAACTTCGCTATATTACATATAACATGAAATATATTACACTTTGATACAGGACAGTTTTGAAGATAAATCTAGTTAATATGCAAGTTGTTCAGCAAAGGAAATAAAGACACGTAATTCATAAGTCCAGAAACAATTCATGCATTCCGGTTTTACTAAGACGACTTCCCATCCTTGGTCTTGTGGAAAATAACCGTTATGACCATTGGCTAGTGTGACAACCCGGGAATTTCCGACCAAATTTAAACTTAATTTCATATGATCTCGACACGATAAGCAAAGGTCTGTAAAGTTAAGTCCAAAAATTTTTGAACTGTTTCATATATTTATTTGACTTCGACCGCTTTCGACGATTCACGAACTATTAATTGTAAATGAAATATTATACTATTTAATGGTTGGAACTAAATATATGAAATAACCTACGATATAATAAATTTATTATTAAAATATATATATAAAAGTATATCGAATATAGTTATTAAGTGAGATATTGTAATACTCGTTTGTTGTCTCAATTGTTATTAAACAAGTTTAATATATATATATATATATATATATATATATATATATATATATATATATATATATATATATATATATATATATATATATATATATATAATTATATGTATATGTATATAAATATATAAACAAAAGTATAAATAATAAATTTAAATAATAAGATATAATTTAATCATTAGAATTGAATATGAAAAGTAATATATAATAACTACTATATAAAAAAAATAATTTTAAATATATATATAGTACGGAGTATATGGAGATACATATATAGAAGATATGAATTGAAATCACATGTCTGTAGATGATTGAATGTGGTGATTACTTCTTTTGTTGTTTAATTATAATTGATTTACTTTACATTTTCATTCACTGTTCCTTTTAATTAAAATCTGACAATTCCTATGCGATCACTATTGTTAATTGATGTCATTTTGGGTCATTAAGTTTGTCCTTGTGTCTCCTCATTAACTACTACATAGTTTATATATACATATTGATCGATACTTGTTGAATTATAAAACTACTTTCTGTTATCAATCATTCTATCACCATCTATCTATCCCATCTCCTTTTTCTCTTTTGGATTATCAACACCAAACCCTCTTTCTGTTACACAGCTACATCACCCACTAAAACAAGTCTATTTTATTATTGTGAGTAGCTATTATGATTGTTTTATTCTTCCTCTCAATTAATCACCAAGTCATATATAATACATATACATATACAAAATTACATATATGAGATTATGACATATTTTTCAGTTTAGTGGAACGTGGATGCCCCACTTATATTCATTCATATCACTCCTTTATGAGAAATAAACTTCACTAACAACTTCTATATTAACTAAGTTGAACCATGCATTAAACTCTGTTAACTTCTATGCGAACAAGGAATTACATGCATGAGTTTTAAACTCTGCTAACTTTGTGAACGTGAGTTTATGGTTACAACTTCTTGACTTCGGCTTGTTTCAAACCCAAATACGACCCGTATCACATCACCACTATTTCGTTGCTATCCGAGAATCCCCACTATTTAACCCCATCTTATCACCACCATCGAACACTTTACAAAGGCGGCTGTCGGATGTAACCCACCAAACGCCACCCAACACTACCCAACAATCATCACCATAGTCACCGTCGACCACCATGGCCATTTACAACCATCATCATCGAAACCCTTCACCACCACCTTTGTCTTCCCTTTTTCTTCGATTAATCATCAAACCCATTTAATTTTTCCGTTTTACTCGAACCAAAACTCCACCATAAAAACTGCTGCTATTCGACTAGGACCAAGGTCACCTGAATCCTTCTTGTTTTGTTGTTAACCGAAACCCAATAGCAACACCATCGCAAACCACCATAGCCATCGAGCTTTTACAACATGGTTTATTTTCCTGCTGTAATCCGTCACACAAAACCACCACTATGCTGTCTTGCCTCCGTTTCCTGTTACAGCATCGAGAAGATGTTAGGATGATGATTTTGGCAATAATGATACGGTTATGATTATGATTTTGATGATGGTTAAAATGATGATACATGAGGTAATCGAAGGAAGATGATGATGGATGATGTGATGATGCTTCGATGATGCTTCAATGACGTATGATATTGATGATTAATACGATGTGCCATCAAATTAAAATGAAGCTCGATGTTGATGACGAGAGGAAGAAGGAGATGATGAATAGTTATGGGTTTTGATTTTAGAAGAAGAAGAAAGAAAAAGAGATAGGAGTTATATATATTTCGGTATCTATTAATTCAGAAAAATAGATGACAGATCAACGGTTGGGCGCTTGGTCGGGGAGCGAGAGGTCGCGGGTTCGAGTCCTGGCTCGGGCAGTTTATTATTTTTAAGCTTTTAGAGGTAGTTTTCACAATAATTATTATTATTATTATTATTATTATTATTATTATTATTATTATTATTATTATTATTATTATTATTATTATTATTAAGGTTATTAATATCATTATTATCAATATTAACATGTGACAATTATTATTAGTAAGTGATATTATTAGTATTATTATTGAAATTAATATTTTTATCAAAAGTATCATTTATATTATCATCAAAACTATCATTTTTATTCTTATTAAGATTATCATTATTATTATCATCATTATTATTATTATTATCACTATTATTATTATGGTATTATTATTACTACAAATAAAATGACTAGTATTATCATTATTAAATTAAATTATTAATATTATCATTACTTTAGTATATTTATAATTATTATTTTAAATAAAAGATACTTATATAAAAACATAGTTACTACATATATCATGACTATATTACATACTATTTTCTTTAAAATAAAACGTATTATCTAAAATTATATAACATTAATTAAGATACATATAATATAGATATATCTTAATCATATAAGTAAATATTAAATTTTAATACATTAAATAATATTCATTACACTAATATATAATATTCATAATAAATGATATACATTAAAATACTTTAATAAGAATTTAATTATTAAGTATTTAGTTAAAATATATAAAATAGTTATAATTTATTAACATAACATATAAATAATTAAAGTATTAATATATAAACTTGCTTGATTGTGATTATATGTTTTAATATATATAATTGATATAGGTTGGTAAATCCGAGACCAACCCTACACTTGTTCAATGTCGTTACATGTATTTTTACTACAAAATACAGTATGGTGAGTTTCATTTACCTTTTTATCCTTTATATTTTTGGGACTGAGAATGCATGCGCTTTTATAAATGTTTTACGAAATAGACACAAGTAATCGAAACTACATTATATGGTTGAATGATCGAAATCGAATATGCCCCTTTTTATTAAGTCTGGTAATCTAAGAATTATGGAACAGACTCCCTAATTGACGCGAACTCTAAAGATAGATCTATCGGGCCCAACAAGCCCCATCCAAAGTACCAGATGCTTTAGTACTTCAAAATTTATATCATGTCCGAAGGAGGATCCCGGAATGATGGGGATATTCTTATATGTATATTGTGAATGTCGGTTACCAGGTGTTCAATCCATATGAATGATATTTTTGTCTCTATGCATGGGACGTATATTTATGAGAAATGGAAATATGAAATCTTGTGGTCTATTAAAATGATGAAATGATTAATTATGATAAACTAATGAACTCACCAACCTTTTGGTTGACACTTTAAAGCATGTTTATTCTCAGGTATGAAAGAAGTCTTCCGCTGTGAAATTTGCTCATTTTAGAAACATTACTTGGAGTCATTCATGGCATATTTCAAAAGACGTTGCATTCGAGTCATCGAGTTCATCAAGATTATTATTAAGTCAATTATAGATGGATATATTCTGAAATGGTATGCATACCGTCAATTTTCGTTGTAAAGAAAGATTGTCTTTTAAAATTGAATGCAATGTTTGTAAAATGTATCATATAGAGGTCAAATACCTCGCGATGTAATCAACTGTTGTGAATCATTTATAATCGATATGGACTTCGTCCGGATGGATTAGGACAGGTCTTCACAGTTGGTATCAGAGCGGTTGTCTTAGCGAACCAGGTCTGCATTAGTGTGTATAACTGATAAGTTGTTAGGATGCATTAGTGAGTCTGGACTTCGACCGTGTCTGCATGTCAAAAGTTTTGCTTATCATTTTTGTCGGAAATCGTCTGCTTATAATCCTTAGGGAATCACTTGCTTATTATTCTTAGTCTAGACACATTTTACTGCATCGACTACATGAATAGTGTATAGACGAAATTCATATCTTATCGTATCTACTAATTTACATATTAGCGTATCTGTTATTGTTACCTTTGCCTGACAGCTTCCGTAGATTCCTCCGTAACTTAGGGGATTTTAGTATTATATATGCATATGTAAATTATGTATTGCAGAGTACTAATCTACATCCTATAATCTATTTCTTATCAAAAATCTTTCATCTGATCATACGAGATGAATCCCTCAACCAGTTCGGGTCTCTTAGATTCGATAACTATTCTGATAGTTATTCCGACAGCTATTCTGACATAGAGTTTCACTCGAGCTCCGAAAGCAGTGTCACCAGAATGAATCAACCAATCAGCCATCCCCAATTTATCTGATGGTTTTGTAGTCGACTAAATCAATGGAGACGAGAAGAAGGCGATCCTTTCCACTCACCAACCTGCACTCTTGGAGAAGAACCTGAAGCACTTACTGGCTAACCTGTTCGAAACACCATTTTCTCTCTCATTTCCAGAGTATCTCTACACAATTATATTCTATCCACAATTCTAAACCTTATTCATCCGCTCGTTCTGACCGACAATAATCCCAAAATAATATAAGAAGTCAACGAACTTCGCGCTCGAATAATCAATTTGGAAAAATATGGTGCAAAATGTACCAGCTTAAGCAACATTACCGACATCAACACTACCACCAACAACAACATCCGCATTCCAAGCCTCAATTTCACAATCTGTCCCATGAACATCAACATCATACGCACCATAGATACCAAGGAGTACCAACAGCAATGAACGATGAAGTATTGAACCATAACTTCATCAATATTCTGCGAAGAATATGTGGATCTTAATAGTTTTAGAGATTACTTATTCTAGCTCAAACCGAAAATCAAATGAGTCTAATATTATATTGACTCATTAAATCCATGATTACATCTGAAGAAAATATATATGTATATATATTTTCATAAAGATTGTGATTAAAAATTCTTCCGTACAAACTGTTAATGATGAAAATATTTTAACGGGTAGGTAACACCCGAGGAATATTTAGATTTCACTATAATAAGTTACGCTGTACATTCTTCAGATCTGATTCAATAGTCATTTCCTATCCTATTTACATCCACAGATATATGAATCCGATCACCACAGAATAACCATTTCCGTTCAACCTTCATAATTGGATTTTGACCTATCAGAATCTAACAAGTGGCATAATGAAGAAAACATTTGACGGAATAAAATTTGTTAGAAACAAACAAATTAACTATGAGAAATTTTTTAAGAATCCACGCTAACAAAATCCTAGCTACCTGCTCCTAGCTAACTGTGGACTAATCAACTGAGGACTACCAACAGTGGACAATTAAAATGAATTAAAATATTGATTATAACATATGAAACTAAACAATACTTCAAGTTTGCCACTTTATTTGCATCTTAAACCTCTTTTGTATCTTAACGATTCCAATTTGCGTTCAAACCTTTCATGATTCTTGAAAACACCTCAATCGAGAGGATGAACCAACCGCACTTCATCTATAGAAGAAAAGATTAATACATATAGTTATGCACCTGAAGATAATCAGAACCTGAGTAAACGTTTAACACGTATCTATGCTAATTCCTTTAGTGTTATTATTACCCAAAATAACTTGGTGATTCCTTTCAAGGTAGCAAATTTTGTGACAACTTCAGCAAGTCAACTTCGACATTTCATCCGGATTGGTCTTATTATAACCTTGATATATAAGCTTGTCTTTCATCATCGTCACCGGGGAACCGTTTATATCCCATCACGTTAGTAGTAAACTTACCAGCAACTTCATTATTCATTGGCTTAAGTCTCTCCGAAGAACCCTTATATTTGTTCATTAAAGCCATATCTTATACTCATCCAAATCTTATAACGAGAATTACCATACCAATTACCGAAAATTAGCAATCAGTATTTCGAATCTCGTAGCATTTCTACATCAATAGTTATATGTATACATATAACAATTATCTTCTAGAATTACGATCTTCAATTCTAAAATTTTGAAAAGGGCACCCAGTCTACGAATTAATACATTGAACTTTGAAAAAGCTGAATAAAGCAGCAGAAAACTGTAGGCAATCGTAAACGACCTTAGTCGTCGGAAGTTTGTTGATAAAGAATAGTGTGTTGGAAAAGCTCAGAAATATTGGAACTGGAAAACGGATTGAGCTAACCACGAAGGAGACCAAAGACAAATACAAGGACCAAACCCTAAATTCAAAGGATCCAGGTAATTCTGGATCCGATGAAATCTTTAGAGAATATCTTGCTCCGAGGTCATGTTAAAATCTTGCGGAAAATCTTTCTTCATTAACCATCGAACCTAGAAATTTCAAAATATCCTCATCAATATCTTCGATATTTCGGAGGATATTTTCACAAATATTCTCGTCCGAAATTATATACCTCTCCGTGCTTCCTGTGTATCATTATATCGGAAACATTCAATAAAAAAATTTAATATCGAAAAACAGATTATGCGAAACTATGAAGAAAGCCGTAGACAAATCACAAAGAATAAGTTTGACTTCAAAGAATCCAAATGATTCAATGCCTGCTGAAGTCTTTAGCGAATATCTTGCTCCTTACCCTAAACCCTTGCGGACAATAGTCTCCATCATCCTCTGATCTTAAATATTCAAAGATATTATCGTATCTTTCATTATAAATATCCTCCATATTTCTGAAGATATTTTTATAACTATTCTTATCTGAAATCATTAATCTCTTTGTGCTATCAGTGTTACATCATATAGAAACTGTTAGTTTCTATATTCTGAAAACTTTTGAGATTAAAATATGAATGTTATTGAAGTAATGTTGGGAACTGATGCATGAGTTAGTATAATATAATGACACTTTATCAACGTGATTATATTACAGTAAGTCATGCTGAGCTTCTAAATGGAACATGATGATTCACAGATTATAACGTCAACATGTGTCATGTTACATAACCCTTTCATTCTGATTAATTTCCGAACATATCAAGAAAATATATTCTTGATAGTCCCATCTTTTCCTTGAATTCTGGTGATTTGACAAGTCAAATTGTGCTATTACCGTTTCTTTCATAGAACATTGACAATGTTCATTCTGAAACTTATATCTACGAATTCTGGACCATTACAAGAGATGCCCAATCGCAAGAAGAAGAAACGAAGGGACAAAGCTCCGAAACAGAAATTGGAGTATAAATTGCAGCAAATGGGGGGCAGTATTAACTGTGTATGACAGTGATTATAGGAGACAAGAATAGGGACATTGAAATATAAGGAAGAATATAAAGCCCAACAATAACACCAAAATTACAAACTGTGGATATCAGTGCGTATAGCAATATAAAGACACGGGAGGATTATAAATACAATAATCCCTAGAGCATAGTAGAAATAAACAGATTCATCCTGTGGAAGTTGGAAAAGGAGAATGATTGTTACGACAGTCAGGATAAGGACAAGGATTAGAATTGGATTAAGCATTTTCACAATCTCTTAGATTTGGGAATTGAGTATAGAAGTGGTGAAAACTAATGGAACGGAAAAGGTAAATTTATAATGGAAATATCAGATGTAGTAATCGGGACAAATCGTCGCATTTAATTATAGAGATCTTAATTTCCTTATTCGCCGAAGAATCAAATCTTTTAGATTTCGAAGATTTTCTTTATATCCCTTGAATTCTGGAATTCAATCAAGACGACGTCAAAAGTTAAGACAAACTTTATTTTCTAAATTCAACTCTGACTCTGTCAAAAGTTAAGATGAATCCTTACTTTCCTATTTCACTAATTGGTGATAGCTTCATTCGTACTCTTCGAATAATCGAATTATTTTTATCCATATTACTCAATGATGATAAAACTCAATTTATCAACTCATATTCGTCATGAAAACATTTTTATTGTTAGCCATGACCACCTCACTCGAATTTTGGGACGAAATTTCTTTAACGGGTAGGTACTGTGACGACCCGGGAATTTCCGACCAAATTTAAACCTAATTTCATATGATCTCGACACGATAAGTAAAGGTCTGTAAAGTTAAGTCCAAAATTTTTTGAACTGTTTCATATATTTATTTGACTTCGACCGCTTCCGACGATTCACGAACTATTAATTGTAAATGAAATATTATACTATTTAATGGTTGGAACTAAATATATGAAATAACCTATGATATAATAAATTTATTATTAAAACATATATATAAAAGTATATCGAATATAGTTATTAAGTGAGATATTGTAATACTCGTTTGTTGTCTCAATTGTTATTAAACAAGTTTAATATATATATATATATATATATATATATATATATATATATATATATATATATATATATATATATAAACAAAAGTATAAATAATAAATTTAAATAATAAGATATAATTTAATCATTAGAATTGAATATGAAAAGTAATATATAATAACTACTATATAAAAAAAATTATATATATATATATATATATATATATATATATATATATATATAGCACGGAGTATATGGAGATACATATATAGAAGATATGAATTGAGATCACATGTCTGTAGATGATTGAATGTGGTGATTACTTCTTTTGTTGTTTAATTATAATTGATTTACTTTACATTTTCATTCACTGTTCCTTTTAATTAAAATCTGACAATTCCTATGCGATCACTATTGTTAATTGATGTCATTTTGGGTCATTAAGTTTGTCCTTGTGTCTCCTCATTAACTACTACATAGTTTATATATACATATTGATCGATACTTGTTGAATTATACCCAATCGCACTTAACAACGAAACATCCACCATCTTTGACTCCTTGGTCAACACCCTAAGCTTTTCCTTTTTCTTTCTAGAAAAATTTGACACCAATATGTCCCTAACATGCTCATCTTTCTCTGACATTGAATTCCTAACCCGATTATACAGCTTCCTCATTGATTTATCAATAACACTATCCTTGGGCGGTTTATCAACAAGCTTTTCCTCTACCTTTCCCCCACACTTATTCGGTTTACTAGCTTCAGTTTTAACATTATTATTATCACTAGTCAGCACATTCACAGAATAAATGGGTGTGGGTGGTGGTTTAACACTAAACTTTGTTTGAAAACTCAAAGTTTTACCTATATCCTTTAAAATCAATTTACAAGTTCTCCAGTCAGTGAGTGCACCTGTAGTTGCTAAAAATTGTCTACCTAAAAAAATAGGCACAAACTTATCTTCTGGCATATCAACAACCACAAAGTAAGTTGGGAACTCTAATTCACATACCTTAACCACCAAATTTTCAGCAATCCCTATGGGTTTACTAATAAACTAGTTAACCAATCTAACTCCAGTATTAGTCAACTTAAGTTCATTTAAACCTAAACGTAAATAAACAGACAATGGCATAAGATTGATACTCGCACCTGAATCAGTTAAACACCTATAAATTTCAAAGTCATCAATCCTACAGGGCACTATGAACGGCCCGGGATCACCTAACTTTGGTATCATATCACTCTTCTTCAAAATGGCAGCACATTCCTCTTCAAGAAACACGGAGGATGCCTGCTCATGCTCACATTAGTATTAATAGACTTACAACCAGTGTCCTTTGGTTGCTCAGATTGAATAGCCTTTGGATATGGAATGGGCAGCTTGTAAATTTTCAACTTAGTTGACGGTTTCACCTCTTCTTCCACTTCGCTCTTCCTAACATTAAACTCAGGAGACTCGGTAGTCTCAACACTCTTCACTTCCGACACTTCATTATCCGAACTAGAAGAACTCCCCGTCATCAAACTCATTAAGTAATTACCGCACACATAAGTTATATCACTAACTCAGATCTAACCGTCTTCACCATTATGAGTATAATTCAGAATAACCTCATCCGAATCATAACCCTTAAAGCTAGCAATAGCATTCATCTGCGAATAAGTGAAAACTTGAGGCTCTTTATTCTTCACATCACTTCGGTTGTTATTAGTCAAGATTGTTTGAGGCAGCCCATTATTGTTCGGATTAATTCGCATATTCGAAGGGAGCGCACTCGGTGGCCTTTCCGTTAGAGATTGAGCTATACGCCCCACATCCCGTTTCAAATTCTGTATCGACGCCTGCTGACTTCTCACTTGCTGTTTTGTTGAATCACTATCTTGAGTAAAAGTCGATATACTTTCATCAATCTTAATTATAAAACCCCGTATTAACTCCTCTAATGAAGGAACCTTATCCCCATACAACTGATTTTGATTTTGATTAACGAACCCCGGTGGTCCGTTCCTTTGATAACCTGAACTACGTCCTTGATACTGATTATTGTATTGATTTTCGAAGTAGTTCACCTATTCTTCCATAGTTGACTTATCACAATCCTTTGTGATATGTGGTCCTTGACATAATTCACAACCAACCCTTATAGCATGTGTCTCCTTAGTCATTGATTCCATTTGTCTTTTAGTAGTTGCTAGTTGTACTCTAACCGATGTGAGTTTATCACTAGTTTCGGTACTAGCGACATGGGAAGATCGAGAAACATCCATCTTTTGGTGCCAATCATATGAATGTGTAGCTATTTCTGAGATGATGTTATAAGCTTCAGCCGGTGTTTTCTTCGTTAAAGTCCCACCTGCAGCAGTATCTATTTCTTTCCTTGTTGGCACATTGATGTTTTAGCAGAGTAGTATATAAAATAGCTTATATTTTTACAGGAAATACTATTAAATACGATACAATTTTACACAAGATATTTATTTATTTAGAGAATGGATATACTTAAACCTTGCTACAACACTTATAGGCAGTGTACCTAATCGTACAGTAGTGTAGTTTTTAGTAAGTCCGGTTCGTTCCACAGGGAATCTTTTTAAACAAAGCTTAACGCTATATTTGTTTACTTTTATAAAAATACAAATATATATATATAAGTAATATTATTATTATAAAGGGGGGTTTTTACCGTTTAATGACCGGTTTGTCGATTTTAAAACTTTAGTCGCAGTTAAAACCAAATGTAAAATATTAAAAATAAATACAAGACTTAAATTAAAGTATAAAGTAAATAACGATAATGAAATTGCGAATAATAAAAGTGCGATAAAATAAGCTTGCGATAATTAAAAAGTACGATAATTAAAAGTGCAATTAAATAAAATAACAATAAAAATGCGATAATTAGAAGTGCAATTAAATATAAAATAAAGGAAATTAAATATGAAATAAAAGAATTATGCTTATTTAAACTTCCGTAATCATGATGTTTGACATGTTGATTTTAGTTTTATGCCCATGGGTTAAATGTCCTTTGTCCTGGATTATTTAATATGTCCGTCTGGTTTTTGTCCATAACAGTCCATCAGTCATAAATATAAAGTACGAGTGTCCTCGTCAAATTATCCTTATACCCGAAGTTAAATATTCCAACTAATTGGGGACTTAAACTGTAACAAGATTTTAATACTTTGTTTAATAATTACAATAGGATGTCGACTGAGTGTAACCCAAGGTTTTAATATTTTGTTATCAATTATACCAAGTGTCCTTGTACATAATTTCACCACTGTTTTAATTATTCTAGTGGCTATTAATCCATTCCCGTGTCCGGTTAAATGAACGATTATTCGTACATATAAATACCCCGCCCATCGTATCCGATCGAGTGTATATGGTAATTTATAGGGATGCCCAATTGTAAATCTTTATGTTAACAATAACAAACTATCATTTAGTTAAACAAATATAAAGCCCATTAATAGCCCATAGTCTAATTTCCACAAGTGTCGTTCTTTTGTCCAAACCCCAATTATGGTACAAAGTCCAATTACCCAATTTTAGTAATTAGCCCAACATCATGATTACTTCGGATTAAATAAGCATAATAATAACTTAGCTACGAGACATTAATATAAAAAGGTTGAACATAACTTACAATGATTAAAAATAGCGTAGCGTTACACGGACAGAATTTCGACTTACACCCTTACAATATTCGCTAACATACCCTTATTATTAGGATTAAAATTAAAATTAAAATTAAAATATAAATTATATATATATATATATATTTTTTACGTATATAGATAGAGAGATGGATATATTGGTTATGAAAAATGATCAGAATTCGGTTGGCTTTATAGGGAGTTTTGAACTTTGGGTCTCCGCGACTCGCGGCCCATTTTGCCTTCAAACTCCGCGAGTCGCGGAGTTTGTAAATACAGCTCACCAGCCTTTGGCTCTTTGTTTGCCGACGATTTATTTTATAAATATAATATATATAATTAATATAATTAATTATATATTATATTATATTTATATATATAATTAACTTGTAATTTTTAGTCCGTTGCGTCGAGCGTTGAGAGTTGACTCTGGTCCCGGTTCCGGATTTTCGAACGTCCTTGCATACAATTTAATATATTGTACTTTACGTTTTGAATCTTGTACTCTTGTAATTTCGAGATGTTTCTTATCAATAATTGGAACCTCTTTGATTGTCTTTTGTACTTTTGAGCTTTTTGGTCGTTTGCGTCTTCAATTCGTCGAATCTGTCTTTTGTGTTCACCTTTTATTATTTAAACGAATATCACTTGTAAATAGAACAATTGCAATTACTATCCTTGGTAGGAGCAATAGTAAAGCTCACCCTTATAATTTTTCGGTCTGGCACAAGGTCCTGTCTTTGACCACTATGCAACCACCGTTCTTACGGTTGACACCCGATTTAGTTCAGGTGACCTAATGAATTCCAGGTGAATTCCTAGGATTTTACGTTCAATGGTAATGAATGCATTGAGAATATGGTTTTCAGAAAACAAATCGGTTTGTAATTTTGATCAAAATATTTTCTCGTTCAAGCTCGAGTTTAGATATCATTGAATTCCATGAGTTTGTAATTCTCAATCTTTAAGGTCAATCTCAAGGATTGAGTAATATCAGGCTTAAAAGCTGATTTTTGATCTTTTAAGGAGATTATCCTTTCTGGGGATCTGATTCATTAGTCTTATCCAGCTAATTTGCATGGTGCCCCCCATTTTATGAGATAAATCCTTCTCATGGTTAGGATAAATCTGACCACTTGGCGACCCTGTTTAATGTTGAGGTCCATAGATTTCCTGCTGATTTTAGTGATGACTTTTCTAGATTTTTCGTCAACCTACAACTGGTCTGGACGACAACTTCATGACCTAAATCAAGAAGCGCGTGTCTTTTTTCGGAAGACTTTACTTCCTTTTAGTGATGGAATTGATTCATCGTGTAGATCCATGTTTTCTTTTCTTTCATCGGGTAAAACAGTTTAGTTTAGTCAAAAGCAAAAGTATTTTCAGTTAATTGTTACAGATATATGTGACATATGTTTTGAATAACTTGGAGAATTTTCCCACACTTGGCTTTTATTTTCCTTTTTATTGTCCTCTATTCCATTTTAAATGAATTTTAACATTTTGGTTTGTTTCTCAATTTATGTCCTTTCCGAGGTTACAATAATTTCGGTGTTAAAACCTAGTTTTATCGTTCATAAATATGTATAAACATGATTTTGAGTTCATTTAATTGAAAAATTTTAAAAAATTTTACTAGAATTGGGTAGCCAGTATATAAGACTAGGGCTGTTCTTTATTATCAGAGAGCACTAGATTCTAATACAACTACTGCTTTACTAGTATTTTTAATGGTAACCCAGTGTTTAAGATAAAAATTTTAAAATCCGAAAGAATTTAACCCCTTCCCACACTTAAGATCTTGCAATGCCCTCATTTGCAAGAAATCAGTAACAATTTAAATTATTGAGGGTGATTTGTGTGAAAATGATTAAATTTTTACCAAAGTTTCCAAATATATTGGCGTTTGTTTGCTGAATGATAAATGGTGCACATCATTTGTTCATTCCGTCTTGTTGTTATTTGACATATATTTTGCATCTTGTCGTCAAAATTAGTTGCTTTTGCTGAACTTAATGCCAGTCTTTGAAAATGCGTTATTTTACCCTGTTGTGTACATAAGATAAACTGCAAACATATATACATATTTTTGAAGTTTGGTATATTACCCCACATTCAAAAATTATTAAAATCTAAGAATAAAACTTAGAAAATTATAAAAACTATTACAATATTAACATAAGTATTAAACGTATCAACATTACAAATTACAAAATAAATAAAACTAAGTAGACTAGGGATGATATTGATACCAATAGGGGTTCCAAGCATAACCATAGGTGCTATAGAATGCTTCGGCAGGGTTATACGTAGGATACGGTGGTTGCATCTCTATAGACCGGGGAGGGAATATGGGTTTTGGCGTAGGAATATAGTTTCTACCTATATGTTGGCAATGAGCTATGATTTGGTTTTGATGAACTTGCCAATCTTCAAATGCTCTCTGTCTAGCATTTTCGTACTCCTGTGAAGCTATAAACCTTTGCATTTCTTGCATTTCATTTCCCCCTCCTACATTACCTTGCTGTTGGTTTCTCTCAACCTGTGGATGTCTACCATGGTATTGTACTGCGGCGTTATTTCACCTCTTCAAAACTTTCGCACCATGGTATACATTTAAACCTATAGTATCGCGGGGTTCTGGTTCTTCGACTAATAATCCCCCCCGACTTATATCCACACCGAGATATTCAGCAATCAAAGTAATAAAAATACAACCTCCTATTATGCTATGCAGTCTCATCCCCCTAACCATAGCTTATAAATATTAACCCACACAATAAGGTATACTTACAGCGCTTTGTGGGTCTCGAATACACATATGGTAAAACAAATCCTGTTCATTTACCTTTTCGTTGTTCTTACCTCTTTGTGTAATCGAATTAGCTAAAAACCTATGAATCACTCTTAATTCAGCTCTATCTATATCCAAATAAGAGTAATTTCCCCCTTTGAATCGGTGATGGCTTGTTATTTGACTCCATACACCATGTGTATCAAAATTTTCATCTATCTTTCTACCATTTAGTATCAACCCTCTACAATCGGCAGATGCTAACTCCTCAGGCGTATATATACGTAAAGCCTGAGCCATGTCTAGTAAAGACATGTGGCGCATCGAACCTCCTAACAAAAATCTAATAAAAGATCGATCGGTTAAACTAGCTACCCGATCATTTAATTCTATACTATACAACAATTCTTTACACCATACTTTATATACAGGTCTACGCATGGTGAATAAACGTACCCAGTCAATAAAAGTAGAATTACCATACCTCTGTACATGTAATTCCCTAATTGGCCCGACCAATTCTACAGCTTCTAATGGTCCCCATTCTATGACCCTAGGTACCTCAACAACCTTAGAATGAAGAGTATGCAAACCCCTTTGGTATTTTGGATAATCTATCCAAAGTCTGTCAAATCTCAGGTTCGGGTGCAAATCTTCCAAGTGCATATCAGAAAATGTCATGACTGGATGAGGTATATCTTGCTTGTAGTAGCTATCCACCTCCTGTTGTTCCGCATTCTCAGCAGGAGCATTGCGAGCTTGGGATGAAGATTCACCCCTTTCAGTCTGCAAAACACATCAAACACAATTTTTGTGCATCCAAATATGCATTAGTGTCAGCAAAATCATTAATCAAAATAATTACAATGACATGATCAATTTATATCAAACTTAAGCTCATTTTCATATTTTTATCAAATCTACACTTTTTCAAATAAGCATATACGAAAATGTTCGCCAAGTTCATAAGCATTCAACTCAAATAACATGTCAAAATAATCATTACTAGCAATTAAACAAGTTTCAAATGGTATTATCTCTCAAAAATCAAGTTCATGATTTTTAGACTTGAAAAAGTCCACTTTAATTCTCAAAATCATGTTTAGGCTCAAAGTTTGGATCATTTAACTACCTAAACATGTTACACTACTTAATTTTGCAACAATTCATGACAAAAATCGACCATAACTTGTTTATATCAAAAAGCCCCAAATTTGCTCAAGAACACAAACCCTTGATTACTCAAAATTTGAAGTTTAAGGCTTCTAATCATGTTAAATAGCATCAATCTAGGTTATACAAGCATAATACATAAACAATTTAAGAATAATTACACTAAAAAGCATCAAAATCAAATTGGGGAAAAAATTTCTCAAGAACACTAATTTCGGATTAAATGGTGTTTAGGTGTAGAAATTTACCCTTTTTCTTGAGTAATTCCTTGATAGCATCCTTCTCAACATGATTTTAGTAAAAGATTTGATGATTAACGGTTAAAAATTGTGATTTTGGGGGTGTTTTTGCGTGTTTTTTCGGCAGTTATTTCGCAGTATGTGTTTTGTGGTGTGTGGACTGATCAGTTCTTTGCGTTATATTTTTTTTTCTGTATTTCGGTCCTCCCGCGAGTCGCGGTGTTTGGACCCTTCAAACTCCGCGACTCGCGGAGTTTTTTTTTTTTTTTATACTAATTAAAACAATAAGTAATTAATTTTAAAATTTTGTTTCCCTTGTTATTTAGGACGAGGTCGTTTCGGATCGATGTCCTAGTCCGTCCTTCGACAAAATTTTAAAATTTGTCTTTTTGTAGCGATTGTTTTAAAAGCTAAGATTTTTGGGTTTTTAATGTTTTTGGCATACTTTAATTCAATAAGATTAAAAAAAAATAATGATAATAAAAGTTCTCGTCCCTCCCTCGGGTAAAGCAATTTCGGTTCAACGACCTAGTCTTCAACTTACGACGAATTTAAAAATCATATTTTTAACTTATTGAGATAAATTAAATTTTTGTTTTTAAATTCACACAATTTAAATATAAAATTCAAAATTAATATTAAACATTCACACCAAACTTTAAAATTTGAAATGCATAAAATTAAAAATTCATATTTTAAAAATTAAAAATTCACACCAAACTTAATTTAAAAATTCATATTATAAATTCAGACCAAACTTATATTAATTTTTCAAATATTTACAATTTTAAATATACTGATTTTACAAAGTTTACAATATTAATTTAAGATTTATATATTAATTTTAAAAACATGGTAAAAATAAAATTAAAAAACTTTTTGGCTTTTTTTATCCCACTTTAATCAATCAAATATTATCAAAAATATGCGCCCCTCTTTTCGGTAAAGTAATTTCGGTTCCAAGACCTAATTTAACTCATGAAGAATTTTTGAAATATTTTGGGTTGATTGATTAAAGATATTTATACCTTAAGAATAAACGTTAAATTTCGCAGTGATGTAATAAATTTTTGAATGATATCAATAATTTCGGTCGCCAAACCTAATTTTATTCAATACCAATTTAATACTTTATAGCGAACAAATTAGCGTTTATTATCAAAAGGTTAAAAATAAAAAAAAATAAAATAAAAACTGTACAGACTTACCTGTGAAATAGATTTCTTAGTTATATGATCTATCCCATTCATAAGATAGTCGGTTTAATTGGTTTTCCTTGGCTACATAGGCGTAACCTCGAGCATTCAGTGTCTTTTCTTCTAAACATATGAACGGTCCGTCTCTGCATAAAGTAACAAATTCGGTATTTGAATAGGTTTGATTATTTGAACATTTACCTCCATGTGACCATTTTCCGCATTTGTGACATCTTTCTAGGTGTCGTGCTCTTCTTTTCGCTGCGGATTTTGATTTTCCTTTACCAAATTATAACTTATTATCTTCGCATCTGGATTCATTTCTAACTCCGTCCATTCTTTCTCTGATTACTGATACTATTTCACTCGAAAGTGTGTCATTATTACGTTTAGTGATCAAAGCGTGTAGCATTAGACAATGGTTTAGTTCACAGGCAGTCTTCATTTCCTAAAAAAAATAAAAATTCAGAATGGGGGGAGAAAACTAGTTCTTTATGGTCTGCTAGGGAAAGACCATTCGGGTTCCATTTTCGAGAACTACACGAAAACAGACAATCTAACTCTAACAGAAATATATATTATCCTTTAAAGACTTGATTCTCCCCACACTTAGTTAGCTGTGGTGTCGAAATTGTGATTAACTTCGTTGTCGACTTCCATCGGACTATCTATGTAGTGTTTAACTCTGTGACCATTAACTTTAAATTCAATCCCATTTGAATTTATCAATTCTACTGTTCCGTATGGGAAAACTCTTTTGACTATGAATGGTCCAGACCATCTTGATTTCAATTTTCCAGGAAATAGCTTGAATCGTGAATTGAAAAGAAGAACTCTGTCTCCTTCCTTAAATTCTTTTGAACTTCTGATTCTTTTATCATGCCATTTCTTCGTTCTCTCTTTATAGATTAACGAATTTTCGTATGCTTCATATCTTAATTCTTCTAATTCGTTTAGTTGACTTAATCGTAGACGTCCGGCTTCATGTAAATCAAGATTACATGTCTTCAAAACCCAAAATGCTTTATGTTCAATTTCTACTGGAAGATGACATGCTTTTCCATAAACAAGTCTAAAAGGTGTGGTTCCAATTGGAGTTTTGTAGGCTGTTCTAAAAGCTCAGAGTGCATCCTCCAATTTAATGGACCATTCCTTCGGATTTGATCCTACGGTTTTCTCTAGAATACGTTTTAAAGCTCGGTTGGTATTTTCAACTTGTCCACTTGTTTGTGGATGATATGCGGTGGAGATTTTATGAGTTACTCCATATCTTTTAAGAACTTTCTCAAGTTGATTATTACAGAAATGAGTACCCCGATCACTTATTAAAGCTTTCGGTGTTCCAAACCTTGCAAAAAGAAGTTTTAAAAAGTTGACTACAACTCGTGCATCGTTAGTTGGGAGAGCTTGTGCTTCCGCCCATTTAGATACATAATCAATGGCTACGAGTATATATAGATTATTATGAGATTTTGGAAATGGACCCATAAAGTCAATACCCCAAATGTCAAATACTTCACATACTTGGATGACATTTTGTGGCATTTCATCACGTTGACTTATTTTTCCGGCCCTTTGACAAGCATCACAGGATTTGCAAAGAAGGTGTGCGTCTTTGTAAATTGTAGGCCAATAGAATCCAGCATCATAAACTTTTCTTGCTGTTAGTTGGGGCCCATAATGCCCTCCTGTTGGTCCTGTGTGACAATGGTTTAAAATTTTACTAGCTTCATCTCCAAATACACATCGGCGTATTATTCCATCGGGACAACTTTTAAACAAATGTGGATCTTCCCAAAGATAGTGTTTTATATCACTGAAGAATTTCTTTCGTCTTTGGTACGATAATCCTTTTTCAAGGAATCCACATACTAAATAGTTTGCATAGTCTGCAAACCATGGAATTTCTTTATAATCTATCTTCAATAGATATTCATCAGGAAAGTTGTCTTGTATGGCCGATTCATTTAGAACTTCTAATTCGGGATTTTCAAGACGAGAAAGATGATCAGCGGCGAAATTTTCTGCTCCTCTTTTATCTCGGATTTCAATATCAAACTCTTGTAAGAGTAAGATCCAACGGATTAATCTTGGTTTAGTATCTTGTTTTGAAAATAGGTATCTAAGAGCAGAATGGTCGGTATAGACCACCGTTTTTGCTAGAACGAGATATGATCGAAATTTGTCAAAAGCAAAGACAATAGCAAGGAGTTCTTTTTCAGTAGTTGTATAGTTCGTTTGTGCTCCTTGTAACGTCTTACTAGCATAATATATAGGTTGAAATCGTTTTTCAATCCTTTGTCCTAAAACGGCTCCCATTGCAAAATCACTTGCATCGGACATTAATTCAAATGGTAGATTCCAATTTGGTGTTATCATGATCGGCGCATTAGTGAGTTTTTCTTTAAGAATATTAAAAGATTTGATACACTCATCTGAAAAGATGAATGGAGCATCCTTTTCTAGGAGTTTATTCATAGGAGTGGCAATTTTAGAAAAATCTTTTATGAAACGTCGGTAAAAACCGGCATGCCCTAGAAAACTCCTAACTCCTCTAACATTGGTGGGATGTGGAAGTTTAGCAATTACATCTACTTTAGCTCTATCCACTTCAATTCCTTCTTTTGAAATTTTATGTCCAAGAACGATGCCTTCTTTAACCATGAAATGGCATTTCTCCCAATTAAGAACTAGATTTGATTGTTCGCATCTAATAAGCATTCATTCCAGATTAACTAGACATGATTCAAATGTATCACCGAAGACTGAAAAGTCATCCATGAATACTTCCATGCATTCTTCTATCATGTCGTGAAAAATCGCCATCATACACCTTTGAAAGGTTGCAGGGGCGTTGCTGTAGTGACCCGAACTTTTCCATGTTTATATATATTAATTGAGATTGATATTTACATGATTAAATGTTTCTAACATGTTAAGCAATCAAACTTGTTAAGACTTGATTAATTGAAATATGTTTCATATAGACAATTGACCACCCAAGTTGACCGGCGATTCACGAACGTTAAAACTTGTAAAAACTACATGACGATATATATATGGATATACATATGGTTAACATGAGATTATGATAAGTAAGTATCTCCATAAGTATATTAACAATGAGTTATATACATATAAACAAGACTACTAACTTAAGGATTTCGAAACGAGACATATATGTAACGATTATCGTTGTAACGACATTTAAATGTATATATATCATATTAAGATATATTAATATATCATAATATCATGATAATATAATAATTTAACATCTCATTAGATATAATAAACAATGGGTTAACAACATTAATTGAGATCGTTAACTTAAAGGTTTCAAAACAACACTTACATGTAACGACTAACGATGACTTAACGACTCAGTTAAAATGTATATACATGTAGTGTATCTAGATGTATTAAAATAATTTTGGAAGACTTCAATACATATATCAAAACACTCATACTTAACAAAAATGGTTACAGTTACTTTCCCATTCTTTTCTTTCATCAAGAATTCTAGTCGTATTCTTACCCGTATTATACACAGCTTCAAAACGTACTTACTATGGGTATATACCAATAGGAACTAGCATGGGATTCCACTCTTGATTATGTCATGTATTACTAATCAATTTTAACTTCTACCATGAGCTAGTCAACTAACTAGAACTCCTTTTAACCCCACTCACCACTCACCAATTACCACTCATCATTCACTCCATTTCACTTCCAATTCTCTTTCTAATTCTCTCTCAACACACCCACACTATTATGAACGTATTTTTCCAGTAGTTAATCATCATCTTCATCAAAAATCACTTCAAGAATCAAGCTATAATCATCATAGGAAGAACACTTCAAGAACACTTCAAAAATCCCTTCAAGTTTACTAATTTACTTCCAAGCTTTCTAATCCATTCCAAGTAATCATCTAAGATCAAGAAACCTTTGTTATATATAGTAGGTTATCTTTCTTATTCAAGGTAATATTCATATTCAAACTTTGATTCAATTTCTATAACTATAAACTATCTTAATTCGAGTAAAAATCTTACTTGAACTTGTTTTTGTGTCATGATCCTACTTCAAGAACTTTCAAGCCATCCAAGATCCTTTGAAGCTAGATCATTTCTTGTCACTTCCAGTAGGTTTACCTACTAAAATTGAGGTAGTAATGATGTTCATAACATCATTCGATTCATATATATAAAACTATCTTATTCGAAGGTTTAAACTCGTAATCACTAGAACATAGTTTAGTTAATTCTAAACTTGTTCGCAAACAAAAGTTAATCCTTCTAACTTGACTTTTAAAATTAACTAAATACATGTTCTATATCTATATGATATGCTAACTTAATGATTTAAAACCTGGAAACACGAAAAACACCGTAAAACCGGATTTACGCCGTCGTAGTAACACCGCGGGCTGTTTTGGGTTAGTTAATTAAAAACTATGATAAACTTTGATTTAAAAGTTGTTATTCTGAGAAAATGATTTTTATTATGAACATGAAACTATATCCAAAAATTATGGTTAAACTCAAAGTGGAAGTATGTTTTCTAAAATGGTCATCTAGACGTCGTTCTTTCGACTAAAATGACTACCTTTACAAAAACGACTTGTAACTTATTTTTCTGACTATAAACCTATACTTTTACTGTTTATATTCATAAAATAGAGTTCAATATGAAACCATAGCAATTTGATTCACTCAAAACGGATTTAAAATGAAGAAGTTATGGGTAAAACAAGATTGAATAATTTTTCTCATTTTAGCTACGTGAAAATTGGTAACAAATCTATTCCAACCATAACTTAATCAACTTGTATTGTATATTATGTAATCTTGAGATACCATAGACACGTATACAATGTTTCGACCTATCATGTCAACACATCTATATATATTTCGGAACAACCATAGACACTCTATATGTGAATGTTGGAGTTTGCTATACAGGGTTGAGGTTGATTCCAAAATATGTATAGTTTGAGTTGTGATCAATACTGAGATACGTATACACTGGGTCATGGATTGATTCAAGATAATATTTATCGATTTATTTCTGTATATCTAACTGTGGACAACTAGTTGTAGGTTACTAACGAGGACAGCTGACTTAATAAACTTAAAACATCAAAATATATTAAAAGTGTTGTAAATATATTTTGAACATACTTTGATATATATGTATATATTGTTATAGGTTCGTGAATCAACCAGTGGCCAAGTCTTACTTCCCGACGAAGTAAAAATCTGTGAAAGTGAGTTATAGTCCCACTTTTAAAAATCTAATATTTTGGGATGAGAATACATGCAGGTTTTATAAATGATTTACCAAATAGACACAAGTACGTGAAACTACATTCTATGGTTAAATTATCGAAATCGAATATGCCCCTTTTTATTAAGTCTGGTAATCTAAGAATTAGGGAACAGACACCCTAATTGACACGAATCCTAAAGATAGATCTATTAGGCCTAACAAACCCCATCCAAAGTACCGGATGCTTTAGTACTTCGAAATTTATATCATATCCGAAGGGTGTCCCGGAATGATGGGGATATTCTTATATATGCATCTTGTTAATGTCGGTTACCAGGTGTTCACCATATGAATGATTTTTATCTCTATGTATGGGATGTGTATTGAAATATGAAATCTTGTGGTCTATTGTTACGATTTGATATATATAGGTTAAACCTATAACTCACCAACATTTTTGTTGACGTTTTAAGCATGTTTATTCTCAGGTGATTATTAAGAGCTTCCACTGTCGCATACTTAAATAAGGACGAGATTTGGAGTCCATGCTTGTATGATATTGTGTAAAAACTGCATTCAAGAAACTTATTTTGTTATAACATATTTGTATTGTAAACCATTATGTAATGGTCGTGTGTAAACAGGATATTTTAGATTATCATTATTTGATAATCTACGTAAAGCTTTTTAAACCTTTATTGATGAAATAAAGGTTATGGTTTGTTTTAAAAATGAATGCAGTCTTTGAAAAACGTCTCATATAGAGGTCAAAACCTCGCAACGAAATCAATTAATATGGAACGTTTTTAATCAATAAGAACGGGACATTTCAGTTGGTATCCGAGCGTTGGTCTTAGAGAACCAGAATTTTGCATTAGTGTGTCTTATCGAGTTTGTTAGGATGCATTAGTGAGTCTGGACTTCGACCGTGTTTACTTGAAAAATGATTACTTAACAAATTTTGTTGGAAACTATATATTTTTAACATGTGAATATTATGTGATATATTAATCTCCTAACGCGTTTGATATTATGTGATAGATGTCTACCTCTAGAACAAGTCCCATTGACTCACCTAATAATAATAAAGAGTCAAATGTAAATTGGAATGATTCGTGGACTGATTCACAAGTTCCCGAAGAGGAACCGGAAGAAGAGTCGGAACCGGAAGAAGAAGAATCGGAACCGAAAGAAGAAGAATCGGAACCGGATGAAGAAATAGAACTGGTGGGGGAAATAATAAAATGGTTAAGTAAAAGAAAATCCTCAACCAACCGATCAAGGTTAATTATGGTCAATGGTGTTTCCGCCAAGGAAGCAAAATATTGGGAGGATTACCAATTCTCCGATGAATCGGATTCCGACGAGAATTCCGATGATGGTATAGAAATTACCCTAACTGAATTTAAAAAGGCAAAAGAAAATAATAAGGGAAAGGGCATAAAAATAGAGAAATCTAATTCCAACCCCGATGAACTTTATATGTATCGTCAACCCCCGAAGTCCTTAAGTTGTAACAATGACCCGGGAACCTCTAAACCACCAGGTTTTTCTAAACCAATGTGGATAACGATGGCTCGTATTAGGGGAACGTCATATATCCCTAGAAACTTGGCAAAACGAACCAAAACCGAAGAAAAAGAAACAAGCGAGTCGGAATAAGATAGTTGTATTCGTGTGGTGTAATATATGTAATATAGTGTGCTTATGCTTTATGATATATGTAAAAATTGCTTGTATTAATAAGTATTTTTTTTATGAATCTAACTCTTGTCTATTTTACAGTATAAAAACACAAAATGGATAGACAACCCAATATTTTAAGAGACCTACCCGGAGACATGATTGATGAAATCTTGTCTAGAGTCGGTCAGAATTCTTCGGCACAACTATTTAAGGCGAGATCAGTTTGTAAGACATTCGAAGAACGTTCCAAGAATGCCTTGGTTTATAAAAGGCTTTCGTTCGAAAGATGGGGGATATCACATTGGGAAATCCATAAGTTACGATGTGTTTACTTTGACGCATATATTGCGGGGAACCCAAATGCTATTTTACGCAATGGGTTAAGAAATTATTTTGACTCAATATATCCGAATATTGGACTTCGTGATTTAGAAAAAGCGGCTAACATGCAACATAAAGAAGCATGTTATGCTTACGGATTAGTAATGTTCGCTTCTCACCAAAGTGAGAACAAGAACATCGGCCTACAACTATTAAACAAAATGTTCCCACAAGTGACGGAGTCGGTAATTGGGGTAAGAAATGAGGTTTTTAGATTGTTACGGGACTGTTGGACATTACGTAACCCTCGTCCCTTTGACGACGTTACAACACGCTGTCTTATCAACGGCCATAACGGTTATGTTCCACAAGACCAAGGATGGGAAGTAGTCCTAGTAAAACCAGAATGCATGACTTGTTTCTGGACGTATGAATTACGTGTCTTTATTGCTTTTGCTGAACGACTTGTGTACTAGCTAGAATTATCTTCACAACCATCTTGTATCAAATTTATTGTGTGCTATATTTCATGCTATATGTAAAATAAGCGGTATTGTAAGTTTGTAAAATATTGTGTAAAAGTTTGAACGCGAAATATTATTATAATCAGTTTTTCATATAGAATTGTAGTAGTTGAATTGTATATTAGCTACTAAGTATGAACTTAACGGGTAGGTACTACTCGAATTTAAACTTATAAAACGCTAATATGAAGAAAAAGCTTTTATAAATGAGTTCATATTATGCTACGAAATACTATTAACTACTCTTAATATTCTGTATGATTAACTTGTTCCATTTGACTATTTTGAAGGAAATGGCACCGACTACTCGACACACCGTGAATATGAATGAAGAGGAATTCCGTACTTTTCTAGCTTCAAACATAGCCGCAGTACAGGCTGCGCTACATACCAACAATAACCTTGGATCTAGCAGTACAGGAAATCGTGTAGGATGCACCTACAAAGAATTCACTGCCTGCAAACCTTTGGAATTTGATGGAACCGAAGGACCGATCGGATTGAAACGGTGGACCGAGAAGGTCGAATCGGTGTTTGCCATAAGTAAGTGTACTGAAGAGGACAAAGTGAAGTACGCTACGCATACCTTCACAGGTTCTGCGTTAACATGGTGGAATACCTATCTAGAGCAAGTGAGATAAGACGATGCGTACGCACTACCGTGGTCAGCATTCAAGCACTTGATGAACGAGAAGTACCGTCCCAGAACCGAGGTCAATAAGCTCACGACAGAACTTAGAGGGTTACGAACCCAAGGATTTGATATTACCACGTACGAAAGACGATTCACAGAATTATGCCTATTGTGTCCGGGAGCATTCGAAGATGAGGAAGAGAAGATCGACGCGTTTGTGAAAGGATTACCGGAAAGAATCCAAGAAGATATAAGTTCACACGAGCCCGCCTCCATACAACAGGCATGTAGAATGGCTCACAAACTAGTGAACCATATTGAAGAAAGAATTAAAGAACAGACTGCTGAAAAGGCCAATGTGAAGCAAGTCAAAAGAAAGTGGGAGGAAAACGGTGATAAGAATCACCAATACAACAACAACGGCAATTACAACAATAATCGCAACAATTATCCCAACAATCGCAACATAATCGCAACTACAACAAACGGCCCACCAACAACAACAACAACAGCAACTACAACAATCATCCCAACAACAATAATAACCGCAACAACAACAACAATCAGAAGCAGCTATGCCAAAGGTGTGAAAAGTATCACTCGGGGTTCTGCACCAAATTTTGCAACAAGTGTAAAAGAAATGGTCATATCGCGGCGAAGTGTGAGGTCTACGGACCAGGGGTTAATAGAATGAAAGGAACAAATGGTGTCGGAACGAGTAATGGCGGAGCAAGTAGTGTCGGAGCAAGTTATGCCAATGTAGTTTGTTATAAATGTGGAAAACCGGGCCACATTATTAGAAATTGCCCGAACCAGGAGAACACGAATGGACAAGGCCTCGGAAGAGTTTTCAATATTAATGCGGCAAAGGCACAGGAAGACTCGGAGCTTGTTACGGGTACGTTTCTTATTGACAATAAATCTGCTTACGTTTTATTTGATTCGGGTGCGGATAGAAGCTATATGAGTAGAGATTTTTGTGCTAAATTAAGTTGTCCATTGACGCCTTTGGATAGTAAATTTTTACTCGAATTAGCAAATGGTAAATTAATTTCAGCAGATAATACATGTCGGAATCGAGAAATTAAACTGGTTAGCGAAACATTTAAGATTGACTTGATACCAGTAGAGTTAGGGAGTTTTGATGTGATAATCGGTATGGACTGGTTGAAAGAAGTGAAAGCAGAGATCGTTTGTTACAAAAATGCAATTCGCATTATACGAGAAAAAGGAAAACCCTTAATGGTGTACGGAGAAAAGGGCAACACGAAGCTACATCTTATTAGTAATTTGAAGGCACAAAAACTAATAAGAAAAGGTTGCTATGCTGTTCTTGCACACGTCGAGAAAGTACAAACTGAAGAAAAGAGCATCAATGATGTTCCCGTCGCAAAAGAATTTCCCGATGTATTTCCGAAAGAATTACCGGGATTACCCCCACATTGATCCGTTGAATTTCAAATAGATCTTGTACCAGGAGCTGCACCAATAGCTCGTACTCCTTACAGACTCGCACCCAGCGAGATGAAAGAACTGCAAAGCCAATTACAAGAACTTTTAGAGCATGGTTTCATTCGACCAAGCACATCACCGTGGGGAGCTCCTGTTTAGTTTGTCAAAAAGCTAACTACGGCACCTATATTGTCATTGCCTGAAGGGAATGATGATTTTGTGATTTATTGTGATGCATCAAAGCAAGGTCTCGGTTGTGTATTAATGCAACGAACGAAGGTGATTGCTTATGCGTCTAGACAATTGAAGATTCACGAACAAAATTATACGACGCATGATTTGGAATTAGGCGCGGTTGTTTTTGCATTAAAGACTTGGAGGCACTACTTATATGGGGTCAAAAGTATTATATATACCGACCACAAAAGTCTTCAACACATATTTAATCAGAAACAACTGAATATGAGGCAGCGTAGGTGGATTGAATTATTGAATGATTACGACTTTGAGATTCGTTACCACCCGGGGAAGGCAAATGTGGTAGCCGATGCCTTGAGCAGGAAGGACAGAGAACCCATTCGAGTAAAATCTACGAATATAATGATTCATAATAACCTTACTACTCAAATAAAGGAGGCGCAACAAGGAGTTTTAAAAGAGGGAAATTTAAAGGATGAAATACCCAAAGGATCGGAGAAGCATCTTAACATTCGGGAAGACGGAACCCGGTATAGGGCTGAAAGGATTTGGGTACCAAAATTTGGAGATATGAGAGAAATGGTACTTAGAGAAGCTCATAAAACCAGATACTCAATACATCCTGGAACGGGGAAGATGTACAAGGATCTCAAGAAACATTTTTGGTGGCCGGGTATGAAAGCTGATGTTGCTAAATACGTAGGAGAATGTTTGACGTGTTCTAAGGTCAAAGCTGAGCATCAGAAACCATCAGGTCTACTTCAACAACCCGAAATCCCAGAATAGAAATGGGAAAACATTACCATGGATTTCATCACTAAATTGCCAAGGACTGCAAGTGGTTTTGATACTATTTGGGTAATAGTTGATCGTCTCACCAAATCAGCACACTTCCTGCCAATAAGAGAAGATGACAAGAAGGAGAAGTTAGCACGACTGTATTTGAAGGAAGTCGTCTCCAGACATGGAATACCAATCTCTATTATCTCTGATAGGGATGGCAGATTTATTTCAAGATTCTGGTAGACATTACAGCAAGCATTAGGAACTCGTCTAGACATGAGTACTGCCTATCATCCATAAACTGATGGGCAGAGCGAAAGGACGATACAAAAGCTTGAAGACATGCTACGAGCATGTGTTATTGATTTCAGAAACAGTTGGGATCGACATCTACCGTTAGCAGAATTTTCCTACAACAACAGCTACCATTCAAGCATTGAGATGGCGCCGTTTGAAGCACTTTATGGTAGAAAGTGCAGGTCTCCAATTTGTTGGAGTGAAGTGGGGGATAGACATATTACGGGTCCAGAGATTATACAAGAAACTACCGAGAAGATCATCCAAATTCAATAACGGTTGAAAACCGCCCAAAGTCGACAAAAGAGCTACGCTGACATTAAAAGAAATGATATAGAATTTGAAATTGGAGAGATGGTCATGCTTAAAGTTGCACCTTGGAAAGGCGTTGTTTGATTTGGTAAACGAGGGAAATTAAATCCAAGGTATATTGGACCATTCAAGATTATTGATCGTGTCGGACCAGTAGCTTGCCGACTTGAGTTACCTCAACAATTCGCGGCTGTACATACCACTTTCCACGTCTCGAATTTGAAGAAATGTTTTGCTAAAGAAGATCTCACTATTCCGTTAGATGAAATCCAAATCAACGAAAAACTCCAATTCATCGAAGAACCCGTCGAAATAATGGATCGTGAGGTTAAAAGACTTAAGCAAAACAAGATACCAATTGTTAAGGTTCGATGGAATGCTCGTAGAGGACCCGAGTTCACCTGGGAGCGTGAAGATCAGATGAATAAGAAATACCCGCATCTATTTCCAGAAGATTCGTCAACACCTTCAACAGCTTAAAATTTCGGGACGAAATTTATTTAACGGGTAGGTACTGTAGTGACCCGAACTTTTCCATGTTTATATATATTAATTGAGATTTATATTTACATGATTAAATGTTTCCAACATGTTAAGCAATCAAACTTGTTAAGACTTGATTAATTGAAATATGTTTCATATAGACAATTGACCACCCAAGTTGACCGGCGATTCACGAACGTTAAAACTTGTAAAAACGACATGACGATATATATATGGATATACATATGGTTAACATGAGATTATGATAAGTAAGTATCTCCATAAGTATATTAACAATGAGTTATATACATATAAACAAGACTACTAACTTAAGGATTTCGAAACGAGACATATATGTAACGATTATCGTTGTAACGACATTTAAATGTATATATATCATATTAAGATATATTAATATATCATAATATCATGATAATATAATAATTTAACATCTCATTAGATATAATAAACAATGGGTTAACAACATTAATTGAGATCGTTAACTTAAAGGTTTCAAAACAACACTTACATGTAACGACTAACGATGACTTAACGACTCAGTTAAAATGTATATACATGTAGTGTATCTAGATGTATTAAAATACTTTTGGAAGACTTCAAGACATATATCAAAACACTCATACTTAACGAAAATGGTTACAGTTACTTTCCCATTCTTTTCTTTCATCAAGAATTCTAGTCGTATTCTTACCCGTATTATACACAGCTTCAAAACGTACTTACTATGGGTATATACCAATAGGAACTAGCATGGGATTCCACTCTTGATTATGTCATGTATGACTAATCAATTTTAACTTCTACCATGAGCTAGTCAACTAACTAGAACTCCTTTTAACCCCACTCACCACTCACCAATTACCACTCATCATTCACTCAATTTCACTTCCAATTCTCTTTCTAATTCTCTCTCAACATACCCACACTATTATGAATGTATTTTTCCAGTAGTTAATCATCATATTCATCAAAAATCACTTCAAGAATCAAGCTATAATCATCATAGGAAGAACACTTCAAGAACACTTCAAAAATCCCTTCAAGTTTACTAATTTACTTCCAAGCTTTCTAATCCATTCCAAGTAATCATCTAAGATCAAGAAACCTTTGTTATATACAGTAGGTTATCTTTCTTATTCAAGGTAATATTCATATTCAAACTTTGATTCAATTTCTATAACTATAAACTATCTTAATTCGAGTAAAAATCTTACTTGAACTTGTTTTTGTGTCATGATCCTACTTCAAGAACTTTCAAGCCATCCAAGATCCTTTGAAGCTAGATCATTTCTTGTCACTTCCAGTAGGTTTACCTACTAAACTTGAGGTAGTAATGATGTTCATAACATCATTCGATTCATATATATAAAACTATCTTATTCGAAGGTTTAAACTCGTAATCACTAGAACATCGTTTAGTTAATTCTAAACTTGTTCGCAAACAAAAGTTAATCCTTCTAACTTGACTTTTAAAATTAACTAAACACATGTTCTATATCTATATGATATGCTAACTTAATGATTTAAAACCTGGAAACACGAAAAACGCCGTAAAACCGGATTTACGCCGTCGTAGTAACACCGCGGGCTGTTTTGGGTTAGTTAATTAAAAACTATGATAAACTTTGATTTAAAAGTTGTTATTCTGAGAAAATGATTTTTATTATGAACATGAAACTATATCCAAAAATTATGGTTAAACTCAAAGTGGAAGTATGTTTTCTAAAATGGTCATCTAGACGTCGTTCTTTCGACTGAAATGACTACCTTTACAAAAACGACTTGTAACTTATTTTTCCGACTATAAACCTATACTTTTTCTGTTTAGATTCATAAAATAGAGTTCAATATGAAACCATAGCAATTTGATTCACTCAAAACGGATTTAAAATGAAGAAGTTATGGGTAAAACAAGATTGGATAATTTTTCTCATTTTAGCTACGTGAAAATTGGTAACAAATCTATTCCAACCATAATTTAATCAACTTGTATTGTATATTATGTAATCTTGAGATACCATAGACACGTATACAATGTTTCGACCTATCATGTCGACACATCTATATATATTTCGGAACAACCATAGACACTCTATATGTGAATGTTGGAGTTAGCTATACAGGGTTGAGGTTGATTCCAAAATATGTATAGTTTGAGTTGTGATAAATACTGAGATACGTATACACTGGGTCGTGGATTGATTCAAGATAATATTTATCGATTTATTTCTGTATATCTAACTGTGGACAACTAGTTGTAGGTTACTAACGAGGACAGCTGACTTAATAAACTTAAAACATCAAAATATATTAAAAGTGTTGTAAATATATTTTGAACATACTTTGATATATATGTATATATTGTTATAGGTTCGTGAATCAACCAGTGGCCAAGTCTTACTTCCCGACGAAGTAAAAATCTGTGAAAGTGAGTTATAGTCCCACTTTTAAAAATCTAATATTTTGGGATGAGAATACATGCAGGTTTTATAAATGATTTACAAAATAGACACAAGTACGTGAAACTACATTCTATGGTTGAATTATCGAAATCGAATATGCCCCTTTTTATTAAGTCTGGTAATCTAAGAATTAGGGAACAGACACCCTAATTGACACGAATCCTAAAGATAGATCTATTGGGCCTAACAAATCCCATCCAAAGTACCGGATGCTTTAGTACTTCGAAATTTATATCATATCCGAAGGGTGTCCCGGAATGATGGGGATATTCTTATATATGCATCTTGTTAATGTCGGTTACCAGGTGTTCACCATATGAATGATTTTTATCTCTATGTATGGGATGTGTATTGAAATATGAAATCTTGTGGTCTATTGTTACGATTTGATATATATAGGTTAAACCTATAACTCACCAACATTTTTGTTGACGTTTTAAGCATGTTTATTCTCAGGTGATTATTAAGAGCTTCCGCTATCGCATACTTAAATTAGGACGAGATTTGGAGTCCATGCTTGTATGATATTGTGTAAAAACTGCATTCAAGAAACTTATTTTGTTGTAACAGATTTGTATTGTAAACCATTATGTAATGGTCGTGTGTAAACAGGATATTTTAGATTATCATTATTTGATAATCTACGTAAAGCTTTTTAAACCTTTATTGATGAAATAAAGGTTATGGTTTGTTTTAAAAATGAATGCAGTCTTTGAAAAACGTCTCATATAGAGGTCAAAACCTCGCAACGAAATCAATTAATATGGAACGTTTTTAATCAATAAGAACGGGACATTTCAGTTGCAAAGTCCAAATGGCATGCGTTTGTAAGCAGAAGTACCATAAGGGCACGTGAACGTGGTTTTCTCTTGGTCTTCGGGTGCTATTGGAATTTGAAAATATCCGGAAAATCCATCTAGAAAACAATAGTAACTATTTCCGGCTAATCTTTCCAACATTTGATCAATGAAAGGTAAGGGAAAGTGATCTTTTCTGGTGGCGTCATTTAATTTTCTATAATCAATACATACACGCCATCCTGTTACAGTCCTAGTAGGAATAAGCTCATTTTTCTCATTTGTAATGACAGTCATGCCACCCTTCTTAGGCACGCATTGAACTGGGCTTACCCATGGACTATCAGAGATTGGATATATCAAACCTGCATCTAGCAGTTTAATAATCTCTTTCTTAACTACATCTTGCATATTAGGATTTAGTCTTCGTTGGCGTTGCACATACGTTTTATGACCTTCTTCCATAAGGATTTTATGTATGCAATACGAAGGACTTATTCCTTTAATATCATGAATCTTCCATGCAATGGCTGGTTTATGAGCTTTCAACACAGAAATGAGTTGTGATTTCTCATTTTCAGTAAGAGAAGACGATATTATTACAGGTAATTCAGATTCACCATGTAAATAAGCGTATTCCAAATGGTTTGGAAGTGGCTTTAACTCTAATTTCGGAGGTTCTTCTATCGATGATTTGTATCGATATCTGTCTTCTTCTTTTAGCATTTGGATTTCTTCTGTTGTTGGTTCATATCCATTAGCTATAAGTGTAGCTAACATTTCAGCTTCATCAATTGGTTCATTACCTTCTCCTAAAGAACATTCTCCTGTTCCTTGTAATTCTGGAAATTCTTCTAATAATTCTGCATGTGCATCTATAGTTTGAATATAATAACATGTATCATCTGCAGATTATGGTTGTTGCATTGCTCTATCAACTGAAAAGGTAACACTCTCATCCTCTATACTTAGGGTCAGTTTCTTACCGAACACGTATATCATTTCTTTAGCCGTGTTTAAGAATTGTCTTCCTAATATGAGAGGAACTTGAGAATCTTCTTCCATGTCCAGAACAACAAAATCTACTGGAAATACTAAAGTACCAACTTTAACTAGCATGTTCTCCATTATCCCTCTAGGATATTTTATTGATCTATCGGCTAGTTGTATGCTTATTCGGGTTGGTTTCAATTCTCCAAGGTCTAGTTTAGCGTATAGTGAATACGGCATTAGATTTATACTAGCACCTAAGTCTGCCAATGCTTCTATTGAACTAAGACTACCCATAAAACATGGAATTGTGAAACTTCCTGGATCAGATAGTTTTTCTGGTATCTTATTCAACAGCACTGCTGAACAATTAGCATTCATAGTAACAGCTGAGAGTTCTTCCATTTTCTTTCTATTTGAGATTAGATCTTTCAAGAATTTAGCATATCTAGGCATTCCTGAAATCACATCAATGAAAGGAAGATTTTGAAATGTCCCGTTCTTATTGATTAAAAACGTTCCATATTAATTGATTTCGTTGCGAGGTTTTGACCTCTATATGAGACGTTTTTCAAAGACTGCATTCATTTTTAAACAACCCATAACCTTTATTTCATCAATAAAGGTTTAAAAAGCTTTACGTAGATTATCAAATAATGATAATCTAAAATATCCTGTTTACACACGACCATTACATAATGGTTTACAATACAAATATGTTACAACAAAATAAGTTCCTTGAATGCAGTTTTTACACAATATCATACAAGCATGGACTCCAAATCTTGTCCTTGTTTAAGTATGCGACAGCGGAAGTTCTTAATAATCACCTGAGAATAAACATGCTTAAAACGTCAACAAAAATGTTGGTGAGTTATAGGTTTAACCTATATATATAAAATCGTAACAATAGACCACAAGATTTCATATTTCAATACACATCCCATACATAGAGATAAAAATCATTCATATGGTGAACACCTGGTAACCGACAATAACAAGATGCATATATAAGAATATCCCCATCATTCCGGGACACCCTTCGGATATGATATAAATTTCGAAGTACTAAAGCATCCGGTACTTTGGATGGGGTTTGTTAGGCCCAATAGATCTATCTTTAGGATTCGCGTCAATTAGGGTGTCTGTTCCCTAATTCTTAGATTACCAGACTTAATAAAAAGGGGCATATTCAATTTCGATAATTCAACCATAGAATGTAGTTTCACGTACTTGTGTCTATTTTGTAAATCATTTATAAAACCTGCATGTATTCTCATCCCAAAAATATTAGATTTTAAAAGTGGGACTATAACTCACTTTCACAGATTTTTACTTCGTCGGGAAGTAAGACTTGGCCACTGGTTGATTCACAAACCTATAACAATATATACATATATATCAAAGTATGTTCAAAATATATTTACAACACTTTTAATATATTTTGATGTTTTAAGTTTATTAAGTCAGCTGTCCTCGTTAGTAACCTACAACTAGTTGTCCACAGTTAGATGTACAGAAATAAATCGATAAATATTATCTTGAATCAATCCACGACCCAGTGTATACGTATCTCAGTATTGATCACAACTCAAACTATGTATATTTTGGAATCAACCTCAACCCTGTATAGCTAACTCCAACATTCACATATAGAGTGTCTATGGTTGTTCCGAAATATATATAGATGTGTCGACATGATAGGTCGAAACATTGTATACGTGTCTATGGTATCTCAAGATTACATAATATATAATACAAGTTGATTAAGTTATGGTTGGAATAGATTTGTTACCAATTTTCACGTAGCTAAAATGAGAAAAATTATCCAATCTTGTTTTACCCATAACTTCTTCATTTTAAATCCGTTTTGAGTGAATCAAATTGCTATGGTTTCATATTGAACTCTATTTTATGAATCTAAACAAAAAAAAGTATAGGTTTCTAGTCGGAAAAATAAGTTACAAGTCGTTTTTGTAAAGGTAGTCATTTCAGTCGAAAGAACGACGTCTAGATGACCATTTTAGAAAACATACTTCCACTTTGAGTTTAACCATAATTTTTGGATATAGTTTCATGTTCATAATAAAAATCATTTTCTCAGAATAACAACTTTTAAATCAAAGTTTATCATAGTTTTTAATTAACTAACCCAAAACAGCCCGCGGTGTTACTACGACGGCGTAAATCCGGTTTTACGGTGTTTTTCGTGTTTCCAGGTTTTAAATCATTAAGTTAGCATATCATATAGATATAGAACATGTGTTTAGTTGATTTTAAAAGTCAAGTTAGAAGGATTAACTTTTGTTTGCGAACAAGTTTAGAATTAACTAAACTATGTTCTAGTGATTACAAGTTTAAACCTTCGAATAAGATAGCTTTATATGTATGAATCGAATGATGTTATGAACATCATTACTACCTTAAGTTCCTTGGATGAACCTACTGGAAAAGAGAAAAATGGATCTAGCTTCAATGGATCCTTGGATGGCTCAAAGTTCTTGAAGCAAAATCATGACACGAAAACAAGTTCAAGTAAGATCATCACTTGAAATAAGATTGTTATAGTTATAGAAATTGAACCAAAGTTTGAATATGATTATTACCTTGTATTAGAATGATAACCTACTGTAAGAAACAAAGATTTCTTGAGGTTGGATGATCACCTTACAAGATTGGAAGTGAGCTAGCAAACTTGAAAGTATTCTTGATTTTATGAAACTAGAACTTTTGGAATTTATGAAGAACACTTAGAACTTGAAGATAGAACTTGAGAGAGTTCAATTAGATGAAGAAAATTGAAGAATGAAAGTGTTTGTAGGTGTTTTTGGTCGTTGGTGTATGGATTAGATATAAAGGATATGTAATTTTGTTTTCATGTAAATAAGTCATGAATGATTACTCATATTTTTGTAATCTTATGAGATATTTCATGCTAGTTGCCAAATGATGGTTCCCACATGTGTTAGGTGACTCACATGGGCTGCTAAGAGCTGATCATTGGAGTGTATATACCAATAGTACATACATCTAAAAGCTGTGTATTGTACGAGTACGAATACGGGTGCATACGAGTAGAATTGTTGATGAAACTGAACGAGAATGTAATTGTAAGCATTTTTGTTAAGTAGAAGTATTTTGATAAGTGTATTGAAGTCTTTCAAAAGTGTATAAATACATATTAAAACACTACATGTATATACATTTTAACTGAGTCGTTAAGTCACCGTTAGTCGTTACATGTAAGTGTTGTTTTGAAACCTTTAGGTTAACGATCTTGTTAAATGTTGTTAACCCAATGTTTATAATATCAAAAGAGATTTTAAATTATTATATTATCATGATATTATGATGTACGAATATCTCTTAATATGATATATATACATTAAATGTCGTTACAACGATAAACGTTACATATATGTCTCGTTTCAAAATCATTAAGTTAGTAGTCTTGTTTTTACATATGTAGTTCATTGTTAATATAATTAATGATATGTTTACTTATCATAATATCATGTTAACTATACATATAACCATATATATGTCATCATATAGTTTTTTTACAAGTTTTAACGTTCGTGAATCACCGGTCAACTTGGGTGGTCAATTGTCTATATGAAACCTATTTCAATTAATCAAGTCTTAATAAGTTTGATTGCTTAACATGTTGGAAACATTTAATCATGTAAATATCAATCTCAATTAATATATATAAACATGGAAAAGTTCGGGTCACTACAGTACCTACCCGTTAAATAAATTTCGTCCCGAAATTTTAAGCTGTTGAAGGTGTTGACGAATCTTCTGGAAATAGATGCGGGTATTTCTTCTTCATCTGATCTTCACGCTCCCAGGTGAACTCGGGTCCTCTACGAGCATTCCATCGAACCTTAACAATTGGTATCTTGTTTTGCTTAAGTCTTTTAACCTCACGATCCATTATTTCGACGGGTTCTTCGATGAATTGGAGTTTTTCGTTGATTTGGATTTCATCTAACGGAATAGTGAGATCTTCTTTAGCAAAACATTTCTTCAAATTCGAGACGTGGAAAGTGTTATGTACAGCCGCGAGTTGTTGAGGTAACTCAAGTCGGTAAGCTACTGGTCCGACACGATCAATAATCTTGAATGGTCCAATATACCTTGGATTTAATTTCCCTCGTTTACCAAATCGAACAACGCCTTTCCAAGGTGAAACTTTAAGCATGACCATCTCTCCAATTTCAAATTCTATATCTTTTCTTTTAATGTCAGCGTAGCTCTTTTGTCGACTTTGGGCGGTTTTCAACCGTTGTTGAATTTGGATGATCTTCTCGGTAGTTTCTTGTATAATCTCCGGACCCGTAATCTGTCTATCCCCCACCTCACTCCAACAAATCGGAGACCTGCACTTTCTACCATAAAGTGCTTCAAACGGCGCCATCTCAATGCTTGAATGGTAGCTGTTGTTGTAGGAAAATTCTGCTAACGGTAGATGTCGATCCCAACTGTTTCCGAAATCAATAACACATGCTCGTAGCATGTCTTCAAGCGTTTGTATCGTCCTTTCACTCTGCCCATCAGTTTGTGGATGATAGGCAGTACTCATGTCTAGACGAGTTCCTAATGCTTGCTGTAATGTCTGCCAGAATCTTGAAATAAATCTGCCATCCCTATCAGAGATAATAGAGATTGGTATTCCATGTCTGGAGACGACTTCCTTCAAATACAGTCGTGCTAACTTCTCCATCTTGTCATCTTCTCTTATTGGTAGGAAGTGTGCTGATTTGGTGAGACGATCAACTATTACCCAAATAGTATCAAAACCACTTGCAGTCCTTGGCAATTTAGTGATGAAATCCATGGTAATGTTTTCCCATTTCCATTCCGGGATTTCGGGTTGTTGAAGTAGACCTGATGGTTTCTGATGCTCAGCTTTGACCTTAGAACACGTCAAACATTCTCCTACGTATTTAGCAACATCGGCTTTCATACCCGGCCACCAAAAATGTTTCTTGAGATCCTTGTACATCTTCCCCGTTCCAGGATGTATTGAGTATCTGGTTTTATGAGCTTCTCTAAGTACCATTTCTCTCATATCTCCAAATTTTGGTACCCAAATCCTTTCAGCCCTATACCGGGTTCCGTCTTCCCGAATATTAAGATGCTTCTCCGATCCTTTGGGTATTTCATCCTTTAAATTTCCCTCTTTTAAAACTCCTTGTTGCGCCTCCTTTATTTGAGTAGTAATGTTATTATGAATCATTATATTCATAGATTTTACTCGAATGGGTTCTCTATCCTTCCTGCTCAAGGCATCGGCTACCACATTTGCCTTCCCCGGGTGGTAACGAATCTCAAAATCGTAATCATTCAATAATTCAATCCACCTACGCTGCCTCATATTCAGTTGTTTCTGATTAAATATGTGTTGAAGACTTTTGTGGTCGGTATATATAATACTTTTGACCCCATATAAGTAGTGCCTCCAAGTCTTTAATGCAAAAACAACCGCGCCTAATTCCAAATCATGCGTCGTATAATTTTGTTCGTGAATCTTCAATTGTCTAGACGCATAAGCAATCACCTTCGTTCGTTGCATTAATACACAACCGAGACCTTGCTTTGATGCGTCACAATAAATCACAAAATCATCATTCCCTTCAGGCAATGACAATATAGGTGCCGTAGTTAGCTTTTTCTTCAATAACTGAAACGCTTTCTCTTGTTCATCATTCCATTCAAATTTCTTCCCTTTATGCGTTAATGCAGTCAAGGGTTTTGCTATTCTGGAAAAGTCTTGGATGAACCTTCTGTAGTAACCAGCTAGTCCTAAAAACTGGCGTATGTGTTTCGGAGTTTTCGGGGTTTCCCACTTTTCAACAGTTTCTATCTTTGCCGAATCCACCTTAATACCTTCTTTGTTCACTATGTGACCGAGGAATTGAACTTCTTCCAACCAAAATGCACACTTTGAAAACTTAGCGTACAATTCTTCCTTCCTCAATACTTCTAACACCTTTCTCAAATGTTCACCGTGTTCTTGGTCATTCTTTGAGTAAATAAGTATGTCATCAATGAAAACAATGACAAACTTGTCAAGGTATGGTCCACACACTCGGTTCATAAGGTCCATGAACACAGCTGGTGCATTAGTTAAACCAAACGGCATGACCATAAACTCGTAATGACCGTAACGTGTTCTGAAAGCAGTCTTTGGAATATCATCTTCTTTCACCCGCATTTGATGATACCCGGAACGTAAGTCAATCTTTGAATAAACAGACGAGCCTTGTAGTTGATCAAATAAGTCGTCGATTCTCGGTAGTGGGTAGCGGTTCTTGATGGTAAGTTTGTTCAACTCTCGGTAGTCGATACACAACCTGAATGTACCATCTTTCTTCTTGACAAACAAAACAGGAGCTCCCCACGGTGATGTGCTTGGTCGAATGAAACCACGCTCTAAAAGTTCTTGTAATTGGCTTTGCAGTTCTTTCATCTCGCTGGGTGCGAGTCTGTACGGAGCACGAGCTATTGGTGCAGCTCCTGGTACAAGATCTATTTGAAATTCAACGGATCGATGTGGGGGTAATCCCGGTAATTCTTTCGGAAATACATCGGGAAATTCTTTTGCTATGGGAACATCATTGATGCTCTTTTCTTCAGTTTGTACTTTCTCGACGTGTGCTAGAACAGCATAGCAACCTTTTCTTATTAGTTTTTGTGCCTTCAAATTACTAATAAGATGTAGCTTCGTGTTGCCCTTTTCTCCGTACACCATTAAGGGTTTTCCTTTTTCTCGTATAATGCGAATTGCATTTTTGTAACAAACGATCTCCGCTTTCACTTCTTTCAACCAGTCCATACCGATTATCACATCAAAACTCCCTAACTCTACTGGTATCAAATCAATCTTAAATGTTTCGCTAACCAGTTTAATTTCTCGATTCCGACATATATTATCTGCTGAAATTAATTTACCATTTGCTAATTCGAGTAAAAATTTACTATCCAAAGGCGTCAATGGACAACTTAATTTAGCACAAAAATCTCTACTCATATAGCTTCTATCCGCACCCGAATCAAATAAAACGTAAGCAGATTTATTGTCAATAAGAAACGTACCCGTAACAAGCTCCGGGTCTTCCTGTGCCTCTACCGCATTAATATTGAAAACTCTTCCACGGCCTTGTCCATTCGTGTTCTCCTGGTTCGGGCAATTTCTAATAATGTGGCCTGGTTTTCCACATTTATAACAAACTACATTGGCATAACTTGCTCCGACACTACTTGCTCCGCCATTACTCGTTCCGACACCATTTGTTCCTTTCGTTCTATTAACCCCTGGTCCGTAGACCTCACACTTCGCCGCGCTATGACCATTTCTTTTACACTTGTTGCAAAATTTGGTGCAGAACCCCGAGTGATTCTTTTCACACCTTTGGCATAGTTGCTTCTGATTGTTGTTGTTGTTGCGGTTATTATTGTTGTTGGGATGATTGTTGTAGTTGCTGTTGTTGTTGTTGTTGTTGTTGTTGTTGGGCCGTTTGTTGTAGTTGCGATTGATGTTGCGATTGTTGGGATAATTGTTGCGATTATTGTTGTAATTGCTGTTGTTGTTGTATTGATGATTCTTATCACCGTTTTCCTCCCACTTTCTTTTGACTTGCTTCACATTGGCCTCTTCAGCAGTCTGTTCTTTAATTCTTTCTTCAATCTGGTTCACTAGTTTATGAGCCATTCTACATGCCTGTTGTATGGAGGCGGGCTCGTGTGAACTTATATCTTCTTGGATTCTTTCCGGTAATCCTTTCACAAACGCGTCGATCTTCTCTTCCTCATCTTCGAATGCTCCCGGACACAATAGGCACAATTCTGTGAATCGTCTTTCGTACGTGGTAATATCAAATCCTTGGGTTCGTAACCCTCTAAGTTCTGTCTTGAGCTTATTGACCTCGGTTCTGGGACGGTACTTCTCGTTCATCAAGTGCTTGAATGCTGACCACGGTAGTGCGTACGCATCATCTTGTCCCACTTGCTCTAGATAGGTATTCCACCATGTTAACGCAGAACCTGTGAAGGTATGCGTAGCGTACTTCACTTTGTCTTCTTCAGTACACTTACTTATGGCAAACACCGATTCAACCTTCTCGGTCCACCGTTTCAATCCGATCGGTCCTTCGGTTCCATCAAATTCCAAAGGTTTGCAGGCAGTGAATTCTTTGTAGGTGCATCCTACACGATTTCCTGTACTGCTAGATCCAAGGTTATTGTTGGTATGTAGCGCAGCCTGTACTGCGGCTATGTTTGAAGCTAGAAAAGTACGGAATTCCTCTTCATTCATATTCACGGTGTGTCGAGTAGTCGGTGCCATTTCCTTCAAAATAGTTAAATGGAACAAGTTAATCATACAGAATATTAAGAGTAGTTAATAGTATTTCGTAGCATAATATGAACTCATTTATAAAAGCTTTTTCTTCATATTAGCGTTTTATAAGTTTAAATTCGGGTAGTACCTACCCGTTAAGTTCATACTTAGTAGCTAATATACAATTCAACTACTACAATTCTATATGAAAAACTGATTATAATAATATTTCGCGTTCAAACTTTTATACAATATTTTACAAACTTACAATACCGCTTATTTTACATAAAGCATGAAATATAGCACACAATAACTTTGATACAAGATAGTTGTGAAGACAATTCTAGCTAGTACACAAGTCGTTCAGCAAAGGCAATAAAGACACGTAATTCATACGTCCAGAAACAAGTCATGCATTCTGGTTTTACTAGGACTACTTCCCATCCTTGGTCTTGTGCAACATAACCGTTATGGCCGTTGATAAGACAGCGTGTTGTAACGTCATCAAAAGGACGAGGGTTACGTAATGTCCAACAGTCCCGTAATAATCTAAAAACCTCATTTCTTACCCCAATTACCGACTCCGTCACTTGTGGAAACGTTTTGTTTAATAGTTGTAGCCCGATGTTCTTGTTCTCACTTTGGTGAGAAGCGAACATTACTAATCCGTAAGCATAACATGCTTCTTTATGTTGCATGTTAGCCGCTTTTTCTAAATCACGAAGTCCAATATTCGGATATATTGAGTCAAAATAATTTCTTAACCCGTTGCGTAAAATAGCATTTGGGTTCCCCGCAATATATGCGTCAAAGTAAACACATCGTAACTTATGGGTTTCCCAATGTGATATCCCCCATCTTTCAAACGAAAGTCTCTTATAAACCAAGACATTCTTGGAACGTTCTTCGAATGTCTTACAAACTGATCTCGCCTTAAATAGTTGTGCCGAAGAATTCTGGCCGACTCTAGACAAGATTTCATCAATCATGTCTCCGGGTAGGTCTCTTAAAATTTTGGGTTGTCTATCCATTTTGTGTTTTTAAACTGTAAAATAGACAAGAGTTAGATTCATAAAAAAATACTTATTAATACAAGCAATTTTTACATATATCATAAAGCATAAGAACACTATATTCCATATATTACACCACACGAATACAACTATCTTATTCCGACTCGCTCGTTTCTTCTTCTTCGGTTTTGGTTCGTTTTGCCAAGTTTCTAGGGATATATGATGTTCCCCTAATACGAGCCGTCGTTGTCCACATTGGTTTAGAAAAACCTGGTGGTTTAGAGGTTCCCGGGTCATTGTTACAACTTAAGGACTTCGGGGGTTGACGATACATATAAAGTTCATCGGGGTTGGAATTAGATTTCTCTATTTTTATGCCCTTTCCCTTATTATTTTCTTTTGCCTTTTTAAATTCAGTTGGGGTAATTTCTATAACATCATCGGAATTCTCGTCGGAATCCGATTCATCGGAGAATTGGTAATCCTCCCAATATTTTGCTTCCTTGGCGGAAACACCATTGACCATAATTAACTTTGGTCGGTTGGTTGAGGATTTTCTTTTACTTAACCGTTTTATTATTTCCCCCACCGGTTCTATTTCTTCATCCGGTTCCGATTCTTCTTCTGGTTCCGATTCTTCTTCCGGTTCCGACTCTTCTTCCGGTTCCTCTTCGGGAACTTGTGAATCAGTCCACAAATCATTCCAATTTACATTTGACTCTTCATTATTATTAGGTGAGTCAATGGGACTTGTTCTAGAGGTAGACATCTATCACATAATATCAAACACGTTAAGAGATTAATATATCACATAATATTCATATGTTAAAAATATATAGTTTCCAACAAAAATGTTAAGCAATCATTTTTAAAGAAAACACGGTCGAAGTCCAGACTCACTAATGCATCCTAACAAACTCGATAAGACACACTAATGCAAATTTTCTGGTTCTCTAAGACCAACGCTCGGATACCAACTGAAATGTCCCGTTCTTATTGATTAAAAACGTTCCATATTAATTGATTTCGTTGCGAGGTTTTGACCTCTATATGAGACGTTTTTCAAAGACTGCATTCATTTTTAAACAACCCATAACCTTTATTTCATCAATAAAGGTTTAAAAAGCTTTACGTAGATTATCAAATAATGATAATCTAAAATATCCTGTTTACACACGACCATTACATAATGGTTTACAATACAAATATGTTACAACAAAATAAGTTCCTTGAATGCAGTTTTTACACAATATCATACAAGCATGGACTCCAAATCTTGTCCTTGTTTAAGTATGCGACAGCGGAAGTTCTTAATAATCACCTGAGAATAAACATGCTTAAAACGTCAACAAAAATGTTGGTGAGTTATAGGTTTAACCTATATATATCAAATCGTAACAATAGACCACAAGATTTCATATTTCAATACACATCCCATACATAGAGATAAAAATCATTCATATGGTGAACACCTGGTAACCGACAATAACAAGATGCATATATAAGAATATCCCCATCATTCCGGGACACCCTTCGGATATGATATAAATTTCGAAGTACTAAAGCATCCGGTACTTTGGATGGGGTTTGTTAGGCCCAATAGATCTATCTTTAGGATTCGCGTCAATTAGGGTGTCTGTTCCCTAATTCTTAGATTACCAGACTTAATAAAAAGGGGCATATTCAATTTCGATAATTCAACCATAGAATGTAGTTTCACGTACTTGTGTCTATTTTGTAAATCATTTATAAAACCTGCATGTATTCTCATCCCAAAAATATTAGATTTTAAAAGTGGGACTATAACTCACTTTCACAGATTTTTACTTCGTCGGGAAGTAAGACTTGGCCACTGGTTGATTCACAAACCTATAACAATATATACATATATATCAAAGTATGTTCAAAATATATTTACAACACTTTTAATATATTTTGATGTTTTAAGTTTATTAAGTCAGCTGTCCTCGTTAGTAACCTACAACTAGTTGTCCACAGTTAGATGTACAGAAATAAATCGATAAATATTATCTTGAATCAATCCACGACCCAGTGTATACGTATCTCAGTATTGATCACAACTCAAACTATGTATATTTTGGAATCAACCTCAACCCTGTATAGCTAACTCCAACATTCACATATAGAGTGTCTATGGTTGTTCCGAAATATATATAGATGTGTCGACATGATAGGTCGAAACATTGTATACATGTCTATGGTATCTCAAGATTACATAATATATAATACAAGTTGATTAAGTTATGGTTGGAATAGATTTGTTACCAATTTTCACGTAGCTAAAATGAGAAAAATTATCCAATCTTGTTTTACCCATAACTTCTTCATTTTAAATCCGTTTTGAGTGAATCAAATTGCTATGGTTTCATATTGAACTCTATTTTATGAATCTAAACAAAAAAAAGTATAGGTTTCTAGTCGGAAAAATAAGTTACAAGTCGTTTTTGTAAAGGTAGTCATTTCAGTCGAAAGAACGACGTCTAGATGACCATTTTAGAAAACATACTTCCACTTTGAGTTTAACCATAATTTTTGGATATAGTTTCATGTTCATAATAAAAATCATTTTCTCAGAATAACAACTTTTAAATCAAAGTTTATCATAGTTTTTAATTAACTAACCCAAAACAGCCCGCGGTGTTACTACGACGGCGTAAATCCGGTTTTACGGTGTTTTTCGTGTTTCCAGGTTTTAAATCATTAAGTTAGCATATCATATAGATATAGAACATGTGTTTAGTTGATTTTAAATGTCAAGTTAGAAGGATTAACTTTTGTTTGCGAACAAGTTTAGAATTAACTAAACTATGTTCTAGTGATTACAAGTTTAAACCTTCGAATAAGATAGCTTTATATGTATGAATCGAATGATGTTATGAACATCATTACTACCTTAAGTTCCTTGGATGAACCTACTGGAAAAGAGAAAAATGGATCTAGCTTCAATGGATCCTTGGATGGCTCAAAGTTCTTGAAGCAAAATCATGACACGAAAACAAGTTCAAGTAAGATCATCACTTGAAATAAGATTGTTATAGTTATAGAAATTGAACCAAAGTTTGAATATGATTATTACCTTGTATTAGAATGATAACCTACTGTAAGAAACAAAGATTTCTTGAGGTTGGATGATCACCTTACAAGATTGGAAGTGAGCTAGCAAACTTGAAAGTATTCTTGATTTTATGAAACTAGAACTTTTGGAATTTATGAAGAACACTTAGAACTTGAAGATAGAACTTGAGAGAGTTCAATTAGATGAAGAAAATTGAAGAATGAAAGTGTTTGTAGGTGTTTTTGGTCGTTGGTGTATGGATTAGATATAAAGGATATGTAATTTTGTTTTCATGTAAATAAGTCATGAATGATTACTCATATTTTTGTAATCTTATGAGATATTTCATGCTAGTTGCCAAATGATGGTTCCCACATGTGTTAGGTGACTCACATGGGCTGCTAAGAGCTGATCATTGGAGTGTATATACCAATAGTACATACATCTAAAAGCTGTGTATTGTACGAGTACGAATACGGGTGCATACGAGTAGAATTGTTGATGAAACTGAACGAGAATGTAATTGTAAGCATTTTTGTTAAGTAGAAGTATTTTGATAAGTGTATTGAAGTCTTTCAAAAGTGTATAAATACATATTAAAACACTACATGTATATACATTTTAACTGAGTCGTTAAGTCACCGTTAGTCGTTACATGTAAGTGTTGTTTTGAAACCTTTAGGTTAACGATCTTGTTAAATGTTGTTAACCCAATGTTTATAATATCAAAAGAGATTTTAAATTATTATATTATCATGATATTATGATGTACGAATATCTCTTAATATGATATATATACATTAAATGTCGTTACAACGATAAACGTTACATATATGTCTCGTTTCAAAATCATTAAGTTAGTAGTCTTGTTTTTACATATGTAGTTCATTGTTAATATAATTAATGATATGTTTACTTATCATAATATCATGTTAACTATACATATAACCATATATATGTCATCATATAGTTTTTTTACAAGTTTTAACGTTCGTGAATCACCGGTCAACTTGGGTGGTCAATTGTCTATATGAAACCTATTTCAATTAATCAAGTCTTAATAAGTTTGATTGCTTAACATGTTGGAAACATTTAATCATGTAAATATCAATCTCAATTAATATATATAAACATGGAAAAGTTCGGGTCACTACAGATTTACATTTATCTGTTTAAACATATCCAAGAATTTGGATTGCTCGGCTTCAAGTTTCTCTTTCTTCATTTTACTCGGGTAAGGAAGTGGTGGTTGGTATGGTTTAACATAAGGTTTATCCTTAGCTGTGTTATCTTCATTAACCTTTTCAACTACCGGTTCTTTTTCCTTATCTTGATCAGGTTGTGGTTCTTGTGGAGTAGGAATAGCTTCATCAGAAGTTACAGGTATTTCAGGTGGTTTAAGTGTTGTACCACTTCTTGTGGTAATGGCTTTAGCTGTTTCATTCCGGGGGTTAGCATTTGTATCACTAGGTAGACTTCCCGGTTTTCTTTCACCTATTAACCTTGCTAGGTTACTTACTTCTTGTTCCAGATTTTGAATAGAAGCTTGTTGATTTCTAAATGCTTGAGCATTTTGTTCATTAGTTTGTTTCTGAGATGTGAAAAACTGCGTTTGAGTTTCAACTAGCTTCGTCATCATATCTTCTAAATTTGGCTTTTTCTCATCGGTTTGTTGTGGTGGTTTGTTTTGAAAATTAGGTCTTTGCTGATTGTAAGTATTATTGGATAATTGTTGATTGCTAGGACCTTGTTGGTTGTTGTATGGAATATTTCGCTTATAATTCTGGTTTTGATTGTAAATAGGTCTTGGCGGTTGATAATTATTCTGATAATTATTTCCAGGCCTTTGGTTTATGTATGAAATATTCTCTCTTTGTTCCATTGTTAATTCAATACTGAGACAATCTTTTGTCAAATGTGGTCCTCCACACTGCTCACAACTAATTCGTATTGAGTGAATATCTTTAGTCATCTTTTCCATTCGTCTCTCGACAGCATCTATCTTTGCGGAAATGGAATCTAAGTCATGGCTAGAATCGGCTCTAGCTGCTTTAGATGATCTAACGATATCTTTTTCTTGGTGCCACTCATGTGAGTGGGAAGCAGTGTTATCAATAATTTTGTAAGCATCAGTTTCGGTTTTCTTCATAATAGAACCACCAGCTACTATATCTATGTCTTTCCTTGTAGTGATGTCGCATCCTTGGTAGAATATTTGTACTATTTGACAGGTGTCTAAACCATGTTGCGGACATCCTCTTAATAACTTTCCAAATCTTGTCTACGCCTCATATAGAGTTTCATTTGGCTTCTGTGTAAACGTAACAATTTCTCCTTGAAGTCTTACGGCTTTAGATGCAGGAAAGAATTGTTTAAGAAATTTGTCAACTAAAACATCCCATGTATCAATCGCCCCTTCAGGTAACGATTCCAACCAATCTTTGGCTTCTCCCTTTAAAGTCCAGGGAAATAACATGAGATATATCTGTTCATCCTCAACTTCTCGGATTTTAAATAGTGTGCAGATCCTATTAAAGGTACGTAAATGTTCATTTGGATCTTCCTTCGGCGCACCACTAAATTGGCATTGATTAGTCACCATGTGTAGAATTTGTCCTTTGATTTCATAATCTGGTGCATTAATGTCTGGATGAGTAATTACGTGACCTTGGCCAGTGCGTTTAGCTCTCATTCGGTCTTCCATACTTAAAGGTTCCAGATTCTCCATAATTGAATTTGTTGAATCGGAATCACTAGAGGATTCTGATTTAATGGTTCGTTCCTCAACAATCTCTGCTTGAATGATTGGTGGTTCCGGAGGAAAATTTAATGGTTCAGGATCTACGAATCGTTCCTGAATATTCTCCGGATTCTCAATTGTGAGGTCGGGTTCAAAAAATGGATTATCGGAAATTTGAACTGAAGTACTTGGTCGACTGGATGACGATTCTAAAGAAAAATCAACGGCAGTAATATTTGCTAAATGTCTTGATCTAGTTACAGGTGGTGAACGTACAAAAGGTGGTGAACGTCTTGCTCGGTGCATTCACTGAATATCCTATTAGTTTTTAAAAGGAAAGAAAAATTATAATAAGTTATCCAATCAATAGACTTTTTTGATTTTGCCCACGTTTTGAATAGCCAAAAGATGCAGCAGAGGGGCAGGATTCGTTTGGTCTCAATATAATTGAGGGCTGTTTGGCTCCAATAACCCGGTCCACGTACAAATCCAACTATTACTACGAACCAGAAAATTTTGATGTCTATTAATTTAACCACTTAAAATAAATTTTCGTAATTTTAAGAAATTTAGATAAGAAGTAGAATAAAAATCTATGTCCTAAAACTAGAATAGCGAGAAATAAGAAAGAAAAAGAGTTCGTCGAAAAAGGTCGAAAAAGAAAAATGGTTGAAAAATAAAAGGTGACGGAAAAATAAAAGAAACTTATAAAACTTAAAAATACTTGACTAACCTAACCTTATTGCTACAACTAACTTAAAATTATAATCGCAAATTGAGATTACTAATTGGAATGATAATTGATACATAGGTAAAACGTGTCTAAAAATATTAAAGCTTACAGGAAAAACTAAATCCCAAATGGAAATAACTTAAAAAGAAACTAAAACTTAAAAAGGCGTCGCAAAATTCTAGAGTACCTAAATCTTAGTCTAAAGAAAAAGCACTTAAGGGATTTTATGGCAAAGCCTAAAAATCTAGAAGTAAAAATAACTATGGCAAAAACTAAGTTTAAAACTAAATATGAGCGAAAAATACAAATATTACGCTAAAACGATTAAAAAGGGACAAAATATAAAAATATACAAAAAGTTGTAAAAATTACAATTTTTATAAAAATATTATTTTTATATTATTTTATAAAAGCATTAATTTAAATATATAAATAAAACTAATTAAAACTTAATATAACTAAATAATTAAAATTAAATATTAATTTAATTAAAAACTAAATCTTAATTAATTAATAATAATAATTATTACACCGTATTAAATGCGATTAGGGTTTCTGTGTACCCGTGTCAGAGTGGCTCCGCGAGTTGCGGTATTCCAAGAAGAAAACTCCGCGAGTCGCGGGGATCCAGAATTCAACTCGGGTGCAGTTCAAAATTTGACGTTTTTTTTTTCTATTTTATATTTTATATTTTCTGTTTTTATATTTTCTATTTTAATAAAAATATTTATATAATAAAAATTTATATTTTAAAAACTGGAATAAAAATAGAATTACTTTATAATTTTATAAATATCTTAAAAATAGATTTATATATATTAATTTTTTTTCGGTTTTTTTTATTTATAAAATATATTTATAAAATAAATTAAATAAAACTTATATTTTTACAAACTAAAGAAACTTTATAAAACTTAAATATTTATCAAACTCCTAAAAATATTTATATTTTTGTTTTTCTTTTTATATTTTCGAATAATAAAAAAAACGTAAATTTTTTTACAAAAACGTATTTTTATAAAAACGAATTTTAATAAAAGTAAACTAAATTTTTTATTTTTTTTTTATATTAGCGTTGCGCTTCCGGCTTTTAAGAGTTCCCCGGCAGGGGCGCCAAAAATACTTGATGTTTTAGCAGAGTAGTATATAAAATAGCTTATATTTTTACAGGAAATACTATTAAATACGATACAATTTTACATAAGATATTTATTTATTTAGAGAATGGATATACTTAAACCTTGCTACAACACTTATAGGCAGTGTACCTAATCGTACAGTAGTGTAGTTTTTAGTAAGTCCGGTTCGTTCCACAGGGAATCTTTTTAAACAAAGCTTAACGCTATATTTGTTTACTTTTATAAAAATACAAATATATATATAAGTAATATTATTATTATAAAGGGGGGTTTTTACCGTTTAATGACCGGTTTGTCGATTTTAAAACTTTAGTCGCAGTTAAAACCAAATGTAAAATATTAAAAATAAATACAAGACTTAAATTAAAGCATAAAGTAAATAACGATAATGAAATTGCGAATAATAAAAGTGCGATAAAATAAACTTGCGATAATTAAAAAGTTCGATAATTAAAAGTGCAATTAAATAAAATAACAATAAAAATGCGATAATTAGAAGTGCAATTAAATATAAAATAAAGGAAATTAAATATGAAATAAAAGAATTATGCTTATTTAAACTTCCGTAATCATGATGTTTGACGTGTTGATTTTAGTTTTATGCCCATGGGTTAAATGTCCTTTGTCCTGGATTATTTAATATGTCCGTCTGGTTTTTGTCTATAACAGTCCATCAGTCATAAATATAAAGTGCGAGTGTCCTCGTCAAATCATCCTTATACCCGAAGTTAAATATTCCAACTAATTGGGGACTTAAACTGTAACAAGATTTTAATACTTTGTTTAATAATTACACCAGGATGTCGACTGAGTGTAACCCAAGGTTTTAATATTTTGTTATCAATTATACCAAGTGTCCTTGTACATAATTTCACCCCTGTTTTAATTATTCTAGTGGCTATTAATCCATTCCCGTGTCCGGTTAAATGAACGATTATTCGTACATATAAATACCCCGCCCATCGTGTCCGATCGAGTGTATATGGTAATTTATAGGGACGCCCAATTGTAAATCTTTATATTAACATTAACAAACTATCATTTAGTTAAACAAATATAAAGCCCATTAATAGCCCATAGTCTAATTTCCACAAGTGTCGTTCTTTTGTCCAAACCCCAATTATGGTACAAAGCCCAATTACCCAATTTTAGTAATTAGCCCAACATCATGATTACTTCGGATTAAATAAGCATAATAATAACTTAGCTACGAGACATTAATATAAAAAGGTTGAACATAACTTACAATGATTAAAAATAGCGTAGCGTTACACGGACAGAATTTCGACTTACACCCTTACAATATTCGCTAACATACCCTTATTATTAGGATTAAAATTAAAATATAAATTATATATATATATATTTTACGTATATAGATAGAGAGATGGATATATTGGTTATGAAAAATGATCAGAATTCGGTTGGCTTTATAGGGAGTTTTGAACTTTGGGTCTCCGCGACTCGCGGCCCATTTTGCCTTCAAACTCCGCGAGTCGCGGAGTTTGTAAATACAGCTCACCAGCTTTTGGCTCTTTGTTTGCCGACGATTTATTTTATAGATATAATATATATAATTAATATAATTAATTATATATTATATTATATTTATATATATAATTAACTTGTAATTTTTAGTCCGTTGCGTCGAGCGTTGAGAGTTGACTCTGGTCCCGGTTCCGGATTTTCGAACATCCTTGCGTACAATTTAATATCTTGTACTTTGCGTTTTGAATCTTGTACTCTTGTAATTTCGAGACGTTTCTTATCAATAATTGGAACCTCTTTGATTGTCTTTTGTACTTTTGAGCTTTTTGGTCGTTTGCATCTTCAATTCGTCGAATCTGTCTTTTGTCTTCACCTTTTATTATTTAAACGAATATCACTTGTAAATAGAACAATTGCAACTAAAAGCTTGTCTTTCTTGAGGAATAATGCTATGAAATATATGTTCGTTTTTAGCATTATCACACATTAACACCCTTATAAAAAATATGGACCTTATTAAAATTGTTCAACCCGTGTTGAGGAAAATTCCGAAGCATTTTACCGAAATGGGTCCAAGCATCATAGAGTGTCTCGTTTGACTTCTGAACAAAGTGATTAATGTCGCTCTATAGTTTCGTAGCCTTTGAAGCTGGAAAGAAACGTTGCAAAAAATTTATCTTCCATCGTAGGCTAACTGGCAATTTCACGATCGGGCAATGATTCCAACCAGTCCTTGGCATCGTCTTTCAAAGACCAAGGGAAGACCCTAAAATATATAACAGTATCTGCAACTTTGGCAATCTTGAGCAAATTAAATATACTCTCGAAAGATCGATGATGCTTGAATGCATCCTCTTTCGGTGTACCCCAGAACTGGCACTGATGAGTGATCATATTTAAAATCTTCCCCTTAATCTCAAAATCTTTATTGACTACCGGTTGGGTAATGGCATGTCCATTACCAGCCCTCATGGCTTTCATCATCGCTTCCATGGATTGACCTCTCGCTGGTTCACCCATCTTAACTTCTTCAGTCTTAATATATTCAAAGTCCGAAATATAAAAAGGTAATTCTAAGAAACCTTCGGTGATTTCTTGCTCTTCTTTAGCTTTGTCGCATGTATGATAAACTCTAGACGGTTTCAGAGTTATGATTACCTAACCCGCGTTCACACCACCACAAAACCAAAGCGTAAAGCTGAAAATAAAATAATAGAAATTTAACTTTCGTGAAAACAAGTTCCCACGAAAGGATCGAATAACTAAAAGCTTGTAAATCCTAAGACACACCGCTCCCCGGCAATGGCGCCAAAAAATTGATAACCTTAAAGCACACCTAATCTTATTGTAATATGATTATGAATTCCTCCACATGGAGCAACGTTTAAGATTCAAACAACTAATAATTATTCTGACAATTGGGAGTTTTTGTTTTGAATTTAAGTAAACTAAAAATAGTAGCAAAAGTAAAACAATGAATTAACTAGATAAGGGAGGTAGTGTCCACTTTAATGTTCAACTAATGACTAGGATTGTTCTTTTATTAAAACCGTTTATTTAAGGTTTAAGTAATTAGTTCATACCGGTCTCACGAAATCAATGAACTAAAGGCATAATGAATTCAATTTACTCACATAAATTATCATTCAGAGGTCCATTTTACCATGTAAAATTAATATAGACTTTCTCTTGGTTAAACTCACGTAAAACCTAGGCTAATGGGATCACTCAGAAAAGCCTACACGATTGTATTATCATAATATCAATTCAATTACCAATTGCACTCACATACAATTATCTAGATCTAAAAGATGAAGTACAAGCACATGAATATTGATAAATTCATATAAACCAATTTCAATAACCTGTATAATTAAACAAACGATATATAGACAAGCACAACAATGGATCTTTCAAGGAAACACAATTAATTAAACATAAAAACCTTAATAAATTAAGAACTAGAACAATCCATAGTCATAAGTCTTACATCAAGTGGACACAATTAAGGTTTAGCCTAACATAGTAAAAGAAAGAACAAAATAACAATTGGGATGAGTAGTATTCATCATAAAATTACTAAAACAATGAAAAGAACAAAATAACAATTGGGATGAGTAGTATTCATCATAAAATTACTAAAACAATGAAAAACTAGAGTACCAATGTTTACTAGATGATCCAAACTTCAACCTTGATGTTATGATATTCAAAATTGGTGAAGAATGGCTCAAAAACCTTCAAAAACGACCCTCCTATCCTCTGGATTCGTCAAACAACCGATACCCTAAAGTTAGGGTTAAATGAGGTATTTATAAGTCCGAATTTTGGAATGCTGATAGACCCCGCATTGCGACTGCGATTCATCAATCACGAACGTGATTGATGATGTTTCAAATGAATTGTGTCCGCGATCCGGATATTGCGACCGCGATTCTGCTATTGCGACCGCGATCCGGCTATTGCGACCGCAATTGATGCTGTTTCAAAAAATACTGATTTCTGTTAATGTATCACGGCCAGGATCCACCCCATCGCGACCGCGATGGGGCCCTGAGCTGAAATTTGATCTTTTTCTTCAACTTTTGCTTTGTCCTAAGCTCGTTTGATGTTGAAACTTGTAGAAACCAACCGAAAACTAATAATTAGACTTTAAAAGCTTGAAATGTCTTTTTCTTTATAATCACGGACGAAGTCTTCAATTTTCACCACTTTATAACCAAAAAGAACCCGATATCACGAATGAATATATATATATATATATATATATATATATATATATATATATATATATATATATATATATATATATATATATATATATATATATATATATATATATATATATATATATAAATGAGCCGATATCAACAGCTGAAGAAGTCGCATCATTGATTAACAAGTTAGCTGCCCATTCCCATGAGTGGCATCAAGACTCAGATATTTCCCGTTCTGTCAAATTTGTGAGTTATGATTCTGAAGATGTGATTAAAGCTATGAATGCTCAGTTGGGTAATCTAGGAAGACAAATAGAGAAGCTTACCAAGGAGATGCATGTAATTAAGGTAGGTTGTGAAAAATAAAAAGGTCCTCATGATACGAAGGATTGTGTTGCTAGTCTTACTATGGAACGAGTGGAGAATGTATCTTATGTTAATCAATATCAAGGAGGAAATCCCAACTATCGTAACAACTATAATGCACCACCTGGTTTTTATCCCGTTAGAGCACCCTTCATTCCAAATTCGTCTCCAAATGTTCAACCCGAAAAGAAATCCAATCTTGAAGAAAGCATTCTAAATTTCATCAAGAATCAAAATGAAGCCAACGATACTATAAAAGCTCAACTTTCCCAAGTGCAAAACAATCATCAAGCATCTATTCAAAACTTAGAACGTACTAAGTTGTTTCAACTTGTTGAAGGAAAAGTTCCAGCTGAATCTGAAAAGTCAAAGGAAGTTTGTTTTGAGAAAATTAATGTGGTTAGAGAGGTGAATAGGGTTGACATGTATGAACCTAGATTGAAATATTTGTGGGAGTTTGATATGGTGGATGGGGAGGATAAGTCCAAAGATGCTAAGGTTCAAGGTCTTGATCGTGATGAGTTTATTTTTATGCATGAGTTGTTTGATGAGGAAGAAGAAGAATGGTTACTTGAACTCAAGGAGAAGTTGAAAGAAAGATAAAAGGAAGGTTTCCGTCCTCTTTATTCGTTTGAAATTGATGAAGTGGTTCCGCCCGAAAATCCTGAGTTTCCTATTGTTTGTTCCAATCCGGGGGAGTTTCATGTTCCTTGTTTAATTCGTGGTCCCATTCCTATCATAGGATTAGCTGACACTGGCTCTAGTATTAATGTTATGCCATTCTCCATTTACAATCGCCTAGGGTTACCTTCTTTAGAGCCTATCCAAGGAATTGTTTGTTTTGCCGATAACCATTTACTAAAACCTTTGGGGATTGTTAAAGACGTTGAAGTTCAAGTTGGTTATGCTTTTTACAAAGTTCATTTTATGGTCATGGACATGATAGAAGATCATATCACTCCTTTACTTATGGGATCTCCATTTCTAGCTACCGCTCGAGCAACCACTAATTATGAAAACAATACTCTAATGATTTGTTATGATGCACTTGTTGAGTCCATTCCATTAGTGCCTAGAGCTAGGGTTCCGAGATCAAATGTGAAAATGGTTAGAGTTGAGAAAGAGAAGCATGATGAAGAGCTTACTGATGAAAAAGTAGTGATGGAATTCTTGAAAGAGCAATATAAAATTAGTGAAGAAGTGAGGAGGCAAATCCATGATCTAAATGTTAAATTTGAAATGTCTTTTCGTAGGGGTCTTAATACCACATTGAGTTTCTTAGAGCAAATTAAAATGTTAAACGAGATGGAAAGAAATAAGTGTGGGGAGAATAAGCCTAAGGAGTAATCCCGATGGAAGAACGAGTCGCGCAACCAACTCTATAATCAAAACTACCTATCCGTTTATGTTTTATTAGGAATATGTTTTGTTTTCTATGTGTTTTGTTTATATTTTAATTATGAATGTAAGAGCAATATAGCTCATATATATTTTAAAGTGTTAAAGTGATAAAGTGATTAATAAAAGATTATGTTTGTGTTATATATTGTGCTGTTTAACAATTTTTGTTAAGTTGTCTCTTTCGAATTCAAAGATATCAATTTTGCGATAATTCTACGATCCTATAATCAAGTAACATCACTCTTTCCCTTATTTCTAATTATGTCTTTTATTTATTACTATTTTGGATTATAAATGCAAATGAGGACATTGCATAATCTAAGTGTGGGGAGAGAAGTGATTATTCACTTAAATTCTAAAAATGCTAATATATGACAAAATTGTAAAATTTGTGAAATTTTTTAAATTTTTCAAGAGATAAAATTCCCAATAGAGGTTAATAACATATGTAAATGGTAAACTTGTGAAGATTAAATTAATCACCTTAAGATATTAGGGTTCTTTGTTAAAATCATTACGTAAGAGATGTACAAAAGACTTGTAATTTTTAAAATTAAATTTATAATCAATGTAAGATCATTCTAAATGATGTAAAATAAGATAAGAAAATTTTTAATTTTACTTTATTTTGTTTAGACTAAGTAATGAAGTACCTTATTTTTACCTTAAAAAAAAATTAAGTTTAAATTATTAACCTAAGTATATTTAGCTTTTATAAATAGTGTTTGTGGCTTTTTACTTAGTTCCGACCCAAAGTGGTTCCTAGGTTTGACATATGGACACCACGATTTACTTATTAATATTAAAAGTGAATAAATTCATAATAATAAAAACCATCATCCATTAATAAAAATGCTTATGCATTTCCACCCATGACAAATCAAGAAAGTTATTATTACACTGATAATACTTTTAAGAGGTCATACATCATAAAGCTCGATAGAAAGAAAAGCTCATTTGTACATTATTTTATATCTTTATTATACCAAAAATTATGATACGATTGCAAACTTATAGTCACTACTATATAGCATAATAAACATGGACCACTGAAGGTATAAGAGCTTCTTCTTATTTCATTTAAACTCCAAATTTCATGGAGATGATTGTCATAAAAACTTCATCCATCTATTATTCCACCATTTAATTTTAACTTAATGTTTATGCACTTTAATATTAATATAGACAGGGACATAAGTTTGGCTATTTAAGAAGTTAAAATGGTTAAATACACAAATATATGTAATTAGATTTTTAATTTAAATCATATGAATATATTAATTTATTTATTTTTTCCGTAAAAATAAGAAAACAAATTAAGGATTCTAAACCTCATAAAGTTTTATTAACATTTTTCTTTAAATATTTTATTTGGCACTTACACCAGAATTTAAATTCCTCTTTAAAAACGTAACATGTCTTGAAAAGAAAAGGAAACTTTACCTGAAGAAGATTTGATAGTAATTCCATTCCCGTCATATCATAGAGCTTCTTTTTGAACTTGACTTTCCCTTGAGATTTAAAGTTATATGCACAAATATTCAACCTATTGGCCATCTCTTTATTTATGTAAAATTTACTTGAGGACAAGTAAAAGCTTAAGTGTGGAAAATTTGATAACTCCTAAATTATACAGATATTTAATAACATTTTTATGAGTAATCTTGGTATTTTAAAGTCATTTAATACTTAAAACACACCAAAATGGGTAAAAATTAGGAAAAAGGTATTTTTAATATTTTATTTGAGTTATGAATTAAACAGGATCAAAAACAAATAAAAAGTTGCATAAAACTTGATGAAGCAGCTGGCATGGGAGTATGGAAGCCGCCGGCTTGTTGAAGAGTTCCAGAATGTTCCAGATTATTACAGAAAATACCAGAATTCGAGATATAGCATTGAAGCCGCCGGCTTACTATTGAAGCTGATGACTTAGTTTAGTTTCGTGTACTTAAAGCCTAAGAAGTAGCTAAAAAGGCAACAAAATCAGAAAGATTTCGGATCACTGAAGCCGTCGGCTAAACATATAAGCTGCCAGCTTAGCCAAAGATAGATAAGCATTTTCGGGCATGCGAATTAAGTTAAACTTGGAGAAGGAGTAACCGACCAAGGGAATCTGCCGGCTTCATCTTGAAGCCACCGACTTGGGTACCGAGTTTGAACACTATAAATACAGGCCATTTGTATCAGTTTTTAATGTACTTTTTCGATTTTCTTCTAGGGTTTTCACCAAAAAAGAAAATTCTTAGTTTTAGGGTTTTTATTCAAGTTCTACCTTTGTAATCAAGTTATAATTCAAGTTTTTTCTTCAATTTACCTTTAAGGTACATATCTACTTTATATTACTTTTGTTCTTTCGTTTTAATTTCTGTTTTTATTCACTGTTCATCTATCATTATGAACTAAACGTTCATAGTGGTTGCGTGGACAAAAATTAAACTTCGTATGGGAATCAGATGAAGCCGCCGGCTTCGTGCTTAAATCTGTGCAGCATCTAGTTTTTCCAGATCTGTATAAACTGAGGTTCTGTGATGATTATTTAAACTGTTTTGAATCTGCTATGTTTTAATATACTTATTCGCCATGCTTAATGATTAAATAACAAGATTTTAGGATTGATTAACACTTAATCCAACAATCTATTATTCAATTCACTCTATGTCCATCAAACTTGGTAATTGGATTGCATGCAATTAAGTTAAACCACATTAGTAGTGATAAATCTGTTGAACTTGAATCACACTTATATAATAGAGTTTAATATTATTAGGCTTAGTCAAAGATCCTCTGTTTGGATGTGTTTGATTAATGATTGCATGAAAACTGGGTAAAGATTAGCATTCAGCTAGTAACTTGAGTTAATCTACTTTAGTTTAATAGTATATTTATTTGTTAATCTATTTGCATGTTAATTAATCCTCATCATAAGATTAAATTTATATGTATCATGTAATTGAATTGCATACTAGGAATTGAGATGTTAGCCTTGAACATCACTTGACTAACATATGCTTTAAGTCCTATCTATGAATGATATGCAACACTTATCTTAACCTGTTTAGGGATAATAGTTGGTCTATGATTATTATCTTGCTTTGTTTTAAGGTAAGTCATGAAACTTGCCTAAGATGATTCCCTTAGAAGTTATTCATTCATGTAACTACTTTTATCTTATAATTGTTTATCTTAAATCTTTATACTTTATTGCTTTATAATTTGTTATTTATTTCATCAAAAATGTATCTTCAATTATCTCTTTCCTAAGACATAAGAAACAACAACCGAAAAACATATAAAAATCTATCTCTAGTTCTTTAATAAGGGCTACACTATTTAATAAGCCAACTTAAAACCGCATCTACGCTCTCTTGTGATGATAACATAAAATACTACATCTTACCGGGTCTTGTTGCTCGTTAGGGTGTTAAAAGTGAATTAAAAGGTTATATAAATTTAAATGTTTGAAAGGTAAATTAAGCACTGCACACTTTTACACATCACACTCCTATCTATCCCTTTTCAGTTTCACTAATAAAGTCTTCAAAAACACTATTTCACTCTTTTTCCTTCTTTATACCCATTCCAAAATAAATAACTTCAACTCAACAAAACATCCTTTCACCATCATCGTCAAACAAATGACCTGGAAGCTATGGTTATCACCATCGTCGCACTAGTAACAAGAATTTGAGTCTTGACCGAGCCTATGACGAAGAGTGCGGCATGACTGGATTTGAGGGAATTCAATTCTTAGATCTATAAGGAACCCTAAACACTTGTGTGATTGAGTGACCCGTGTGAGAAAGCCTAAACATCATGTAACCTCCTCTCATAATAAAAAGAAAACTGCTTAAAATTATAGAATGGAAACTTCAAAAGATTTCTTAAAATATAAGAAATTTTCTTGAGGACAAGCAAAGTCTCAGTGTAAGATATTTGATATTAGCTAAAAAGTCACATTTTTACCCCCGATATCGAGTCCTAAAACATTAAAGATTTAAACTTTATCTCCAGATTAAGTTTTTATTTGCTTTACTTGATAGAGAAAGTGATTACAAACACGATGCAAGAAGAATCGATGAAAACGGGCTTAAAACGAAGAATCTAGGGCAAAAATGGTGAAACTCAAGTTACCACCCTAGAAATCAAATTACGATCCAAGGAATCAGCAAAAATGACCAAGGAAGACCTGGCACACGGCCTGCCCACACGCCCAAGGATCATACAGCCTGCCTAAGGTGGTCTGCACACGGCTGCCTCACCTGAGCATGGAACCCACACGGCCTGCTCACACGACCAGAGCACACAGCCTGCCCAGTAGTTTTGGCTATAAATAGGTCATTTGCAATCCATTTTGAACACACACTTCCCACTTCACACTTCTTACTAAATATTTCACCTTAGACACTTTCGAGGCCTTCTCACCTCCGAGCGGGAAAATTAGTACCCGGAGGCGAACACCAACGATCTTGGTATGTAACATCCCGTTTTTCCAGTACATATTGAAAGGTACATACTTAATCATTGTACGTTTATAACTCGCTAGATTATGTGTAATTGTGTATATATATATATATATATATATATATATATATATATATATATATATATATATATATATATATATATATATATATATATATATATATACTTGATAATGGGTGCATATACAAGTTATACATGGGTTTTGATAGCGTTAAGTCTTGTGAGACCATTGTTGAAGGTTAGGCGAATATAGGAAGCGGGATTTAAGTGTACGACTTAAATAAAATGAAAATTTGTTTAAGGTTGTCGAGGTGTCCAGGTGACGGCTAATGCCGAACCGCGACAAACTGGGTCGCGCCGCGACACATAAAGCAATTCCAGATCAGAAGTCAAGTTAACTGGGGTCGTTTTTCCTTCGATACGCCGCGCCGCGACAATTGGGCCGCGCCGCGACATCTCTGCAGTTCTGACTCCGATTTCTACTCTATTTAAAGGGGTTTTAGGGGTAATTTGGTCTTTTTGCATGTAGATCAGATTGGAGCATTAAATCACAACCACATATCCATTTATTTCATTTCTTTTCCTTTTTCTTTCCAATTTCTCTCCCAAAACACAAAACCCACTTAGTTTAATCTTGAGATTTGAAGGTGAAGATTTGTGAATCAAACCTAGGAGCAAGAATTAAAGTTGTTCTTTTTGTTGTTAGCTACAAGAAGATAGTATTGGTAAGTTCTAACTCTATGTTTTGAGTTTTAATTAGTTATGCTAGGGTTTTGGTTCATTTGGAACTTATGTGACCCATTTGGGGTTAAAATGGGTGAACTTGGGTTGTGTTGATGAAAGGAAACCGTAAGTAACTATAATCTAGGGTTTGGACTTAAGATTTGAAGTTGAAAGTGTTAAATGGGTTCTTTGTCACTAATACACTTGTTAATGATGATGAAAATAGTTAATGAACTAAGTATGACTAGTTTGTGAGTCAAAGTGTTAAAATGAGTCAAAATGGGTAATGTTGACCTAGTTTGGGTGAGATGGGTATGAATTACCCTAGGCTATGCTAGTTAATGTTAATAGACTTTAAATCACTAGCTTTAGTGATTTAACATGAGTCTTGGCCATTTATAGGCGGTGTTGGGTGTAAGTGAGCTAATAAATGCTAATGGGTCATTAAATGCTCAAAGTATAAGTAATGTGGTAAAAGCCATTAGTTGTGTATTGAATGCGTACCTATGTATTAGGTACTTTGCTCGAAGTATACAAAAGCATTTGAATCACCACCAAAGTGTTAAGGTGAGTGGAATAATTATATATGCATGTATATGATTTATTTGCTTGTGGGGTATGGGTTAAAGTTCGATGTTGACGATACCATAACCTAGAGTATATTATGTTGTGGATGAGGGTTTAAAGTTCGTTGTTGACGATACCTCATACGTATGGACTTAAAGTTTGATGTTGACGATGCCATACGATTATTATAGTGACGTTGATGAGGGTTTAAAGTTCGTTGTTGACGATCCCTCATATATGGGTTTAAAGTTCGGTGTTGACGATACCACATTAATATAGGCGAATGGGATTTAAGTTCGATGTTGACGATACCATTCGTTGGGCTAGCCTTGAGATCTTGAGTACTATGGATGTTGTGAACATCATCGTTATACTTCTGTTTTAGCATATTGTATTGTTGTGTTATATGCTATTGTTATACTAGTCTTGTTATAGTGGTACTTAGCGTTATACATGTGAAGGGTATGCTAATTATGTAACTAGTATGTATGCGGATTTGGTAAGTGTTTGCAAGTAAGTAGGTTATATATATGTATGTATAATTGTTGCAATCACTAAGCCTTGCTTACCCACTCGTTGTTTACCATTTTATAGGTTCCGACTTGGACAAGGGTAAGGGCATACGGTTGGATTAGTTGTCTCCCGTTTATGTTGACAAGGGGTGCTTTTGGTGTTAGATTTTTGAAGTTGGCCTAACGTTTTGTGTAGTTTAGCCCCAAACCGTGCTCGAGTGTCATTTGGATTATAAACTATCATTGTAGTGGGTCAAACTTGTATAAAACTTAATTAATGGCCTTCGTGCCTTTTGTAAACATTTAAATTGATGTACATTTAAATGGAACTTGTGAAATGGTTTACATATTTAATTGGATCGTAAATGTGTATTATAAAAAAAAAAAAATTTATCGTATGGAATACGGGTTGGGTTGTTTCAAGTGGTATCAGAGCATGGCCTAAGGGATTTAGGCGACTCGAGATAGGTGCCTAGACTTAGACTTTATTATGTAAGTGCTTTATGCGGGACTTGTAGGACTTTGGGTCTAATCGGAATTTGTTAGTGCTTTGGTTTATTTGAACTAACCTTGTGCTAATGGTTTTGTGTTGTGTTTATCAATCATCAAGCAAGACGGACATTGTACTAGAGAGTTAATGCGACGTGCTCGCGTAACAACGATTAGCTACCATTGTTACGGGTGCAAATTGTGTCAAACGAGTAATGTACGACGATTGTTGAGCAAGATGGAGTAGTGTGGTGCGCATGTATATACTTACGTGTTATGCCTTTCGTTCATGGTTTAACCTTTTCTGTTTTATAGAATGAAGACGAGAAATGGACACGATAATGATATCGAAAGTACGAGTGAGGACGTTGAACTAACGATCATGGTTGAGGCCATCTTTAAAAGGCTAAAGAAGGATTTTCTTGACGATGTCCGAAAGGTCTTCCAAGAGTCGGTCGATGGACAAGTGACCGAAATGATCAATGATCGAATGAAAGCCGCAATAGAGGAGGCTTTAGAGGCTAGAAACATTTATCCTCGAGGCGAAGGGGGTGAAGGTAATGGTGGGGGTGGAGGACGGGACTTCCACTATAAAAATTTCAAGGATACTCAACCTCCGATGTTTAATGGGGTGAGGGATCCATTGAAAAGCACTTGTTGGATTTCCGATATCGAGGGAGCGTTCCGTACCGCGGAGTGTCCTCCCGAGAAGAAGACGAGATATGGGTCTAGCATGTTACGTGAAGAAGGCAAGTTGTGGTGGGATGATAAAATCAATTTATATGGTGAAGAGCAATGTATGAGCTTGACATGGGAGGAGTTTAAGAAGAAATTCTTCCAAGAATACCGAACTTCTTCCGACCTTGATAGAATCCGGGACGAGTTGCATCATTTGCAACAAGGTTCAATGGACTTGGTTACTCTCAAGTCTACCTTTTTGGCAAAGACTCGTTTTTGCCTGGAGTATGTTGGTGATGATCACAAGCTAATGAAAGATTTCTACCGTACCTTGAACGACGAGTTCAAGGGTATGATTAGTCGGGGAATGGCTAAGACCTTTGAAGAGCTATTCGAGTTGGCTCGGGGTTTTGAGCCGGAGGTTCCAAGAAAAAGCAATTTCACTTTTTCAAAAAGAAAGTTTGAAGGTTCGAGTTATTCGAATTTTTCAAATAAAAAGAACAAGAACAAAAAGGGTTCCGAAAGTGTCAATAGTGTGAAGAAGGGCGCTACCGGTGGTTTTGGGAACTTTGTCCTTACTTGCTACAATTGTGGGGTACGTGGAGATATGGCTCGAGATTGTCCGAAGCCATCTTCAACAAACAAGCTCACTTGTTTTAATTGCAACAAAGAAGGACACCGAAAGTCAGAGTGTCCCGATTTGAACAACGATAATGCTAAAAGGCTAGAGAAGGCGGTGGGCACGGCTCGAGGGTGAAACTATTTGATGACTAACGACGAAGTCAAGCAATCCAACGAAGTTGTCTCAGGTACTTTCTTGGTAAATTCTAATCCGGCAAGGATTCTTTTTGATAGCGGTGCAAATTTGTCGTTTGTGTCTCCAAAATTTGTGCCTAAACTTGATAGACCATTAGATAAGTTAAGTCATCCGGTAGAAGTCGAAATAGCGAACGGCAAGACGGTGCTAGTGGTTGATGTATGTGAAAATTGTGATGTTGTGTTTGGTGCCGAGAACTTTAAAATTGATCTTATCCCGATGACTTTGGGCGACTTTGATATCGTTGTTGGTATGGATTGGCTTGATCGAAATAGAGCCGATATTGCATGCCATGAGAAATTTATCCGTGTGAAGACCTCAAGTGGGGGAGAGTTAATTATTCACGGCGATAAACGAAGAAGACTTGTGCCGATATGTTCTTTTGCACGGGCACGTCGTTTTCTTGTTAGTGGTGGCATGACTTTTCTTGCCCATGTTGTTGATACTCGTGATGAGCCACCACCCATTCGTGAAATTCCGGTGGTTAGTGAATTCGAAGACGTTTTTCCGGACGAGTTACCGGGTGTTCCGGCGGAAAGACAAGTCGAATTTCGCATTGAGTTGGTTCCGGGAGCTACTCCCATTGCTAAAACTCCTTATCTTTTAGCACCAACGGAAATGCAAGAGTTGTTAAATCAAACCCAAGAGTTGCTTGAGAAGGGTTTTATTCGACCGAGTGCTTCGCCATGGGGCGCTCCAGTTTTATTCGTGAAAAAGAAGGATGGTAGTATGCGGATGTGCATCGATTATCTGGAGTTGAATAAGGTGACGATCAAGAATCGTTATCCATTGCCTCGGATTGATGATTTGTTTGATCAACTCCAAGGTGCGACGTATTTCTCAAAGATTGACCTATGGTCCGGCTATCACCAAATGCGAGTCCGTGAGGAAGATATTGAGAACTTTTCGAATGTGTTATGGGCATTTTGAGTTTGTAGTAATGCCTTTTGGTCTTACGAATGCAACGGCGGCATTCATAGATCTTATGAACCGAGTGTGCCAACCTATGTTGGACAAGTCGGTGATTGTGTTCATTGACGACATACTAGTCTACTCAAAGAGTATGAACGAACATGAACGTCATTTGCGGGAAGTATTGAAGACGTTACGAAGGGAGAAGTTGTATGCTAAATTCTCCAAATGTGAATTTTGGCTAAGGGAGGTTTAATTCCTTGGTCACATTGTGAACAAAGACGGCATTCAAGTAGATCCGGGGAAGATAGAGACGGTGAAGAGTTGGAGACAACCGACTACGCCTACGGAAATCCGGAGTTTTCTCGGATTGGCCGGTTATTATCGTCGATTTATCCAAGACTTTTCTAAGATCGCTTCTTCGTTGACGAAATTAACGAGGAAAAGCGCGAGGTTTAATTGGGAGAACGAGCAAGAAATTGATTTTAAACTATTAAAAGAGAAGTTGTGTCAAGCTCCGGTGTTAGTGTTGCCAGAAGGAGTGGAAGACATGACGGTTTATTGTGATGCTTCGTTAAATGGACTCGGGTGTGTTCTAATGCAAAGAGGTAAAGTCATCGCTTATGCCTCTCGACAATTAAAGGAACACGAGACGAGATATCCGACTCATGATCTTGAGTTAGCGGCGGTTGTGCATGCGTTGAAAATTTGGCGTCATTACTTGTATGGTGTCAAGTGTACGATTTATTCGGATCATAAGAGTTTGAAACATCTCTTTAATCAATGAGATTTGAATTATCGTCAACCTAGGTGGATGGATGTGGTGAAAGACTATGATTGTGAAATACTTTATCATCCGAGCAAGGCGAATGTGGTCGCAGATGCATTAAGTCGAAAGAGTCATCACCCGGCGTTACGATTGGGATTGTTACGTATGATTATTACTAACGATTTTCTTGAAAAACTCGGTGTGATTCAAATAGAGGCTTACGTTCACAACAAGCATGCGGAGCGAATTGTGGGACAATCGGAGTTCATTACTATGGGCTCGCGTGGTTTGTTGTCTTTCCAAGGAAGAGTGTGGGTGCCTAAGATGGGTGATTACCGACAAGTGCTACTCGATGAAGCACATAAGTCAAAGTATTCCATTCATCCGGGCGCGACGAAAATGTATCTTGATTTAAGGAAAGATTATTGGTGGCCGGGCATGAAACGTGATGTTGTGAAGTATGTTGAGCAATGCATCACGTGTTTCAAGTTAAAGCCGAGCACCAAAAGCCGTATGGTAAGTTACAACCGTTAGAAATCACGAAATGGAAATGGGATTACCATGGATTTCATCACAAAGTTACCTAAAATGGCGAGAACCCAGTTTGATTCGATTTAGGTTATAGTTGATCGACTGACGAAGAGTGCTTTGTTTCTTCCCATTAAGGAAGCGATATCATCGGAGACCTTGGCTAAGTTGTTTATCAAGGAAGTCATCTCTCGACACGGTGTTCCTATATCGATTGTTTCGGACCGAGATACTCGTTTTACATCTCGATTTTGGGAAAAGTTTCATGAAGATATGGGTACACAATTGAAGTTGAGCACGGCGTATCATCCTCAAATGGACAGTCAAACCGAACGTACGAATCAAACATTAGAGGATATGTTACGGGCATGTATTATCGATTTTGGTGGTAGTTGGGACGAGCACTTGCCTTTGGTGGAATTCTCGTACAATAATAGTTATCATACTTGTATTCGGATGCCACCTTATGAGATGCTTTATGGGCGTAGGTGTCGAACCCCGATTTGTTGGGGTGAAGTGGGACAAAAGGAAATCGGGAGTACCGATTTGGTTTTAGAGACGAATAGTAAGATTGATATGATTCGAGAGCATTTGAAGAAGGCTCAAGATAGGCAAAAGTCGTATGCCGACAAACGTAGACGAACGATCGAATTTCAAGAAGGTGACATGGTGATGCTTAAGGTTTCGCCATGGAAAGGTATTATTCGATTCCGAAAACGAGGAAAGTTAGCTCCTCGGTTTATTGGACCATTTAAGGTTTTAGCTCGTGTTGGTGAAGTCGCGTATCGTTTGGAATTACCCGAAGAGCTTGCGGGGATTCATAATACATTTCATGTTTCCCATCTTCGTAAGTGTCTTGCGGATGATTCATCTTGGGTGCCATTAGACGAGATCGAGCTAAACAATAAGTTAGAATATATCGAGGAACCAATTGCCATACTTGATGAGAAGGTCAAAAGATTGAGACATAAAGAGGTTAGGACTTTTAAAGTTCAATGGCGTCGTAGTAAGGGTTCCGAGTTTACTTGGGAGCCCAAAGAGTTTGTGTTGGTTTATCTTCCGGCTTGTCATGCGGCTTGGATCGCGAGGACGCGCTCCGATTCAAGTGGGGGAGAGTTGTAACATCCCGTTTTTCCCGTACATATTGAAAGGTACATACTTAATCATTGTACGTTTGTAACTCGCTAGATTATGCGTAATTGTATATATATATATATATATATATATATATATATACTTGATAATGGGTGCATATACAAGTTATACATGGGTTTTGATAGCGTTAAGTCTTGTGAGACCATTGTTGAAGGTTAGGCGAATATAGGAAGCGGGATTTAAGTGTACGAATTAAATAAAATCAAAATTTGTTTAAGGTTGTCGAGGTGTCCAGGTGACGGCTAATGCCGCGACACGACAAACTGGGTCGCGCTGCGACACATAAAGCAATTCCAGATCAGAAGTCAAGTTAACTGGGGTCGTTTTTTCTTCGATACGCCGCGCCGCGACAAATGGGCCGCGCCGCAGCATCTCTGCAGTTCTGACTCCGATTTCTACTCTATTTAAAAGGGTTTTAGGGGTAATTTGGTCTTTTTGCATGTAGATCAGATTGGAGCATTAAATCACAACCACTTATCCATTTATTTCATTTCTTTTCCTTTTTCTTTCCAATTTCTCTCCCAAAACACAAAACCCACTTAGTTTAATCTTGAGATTTGAAGGTGAAGATTTGTGAATCAAACCTAGGAGCAAGAATTAAAGTTGTTATCTTTGTTGTTAGCTACAAGAAGATAGTATTGGTAAGTTCTAACTCTATGTTTCGAGTTTTAATTAGTTATGCTAGGGTTTTGGTTCATTTGGAACTTATGTGACCCATTTGGGGTTAAAATGGGTGAACTTGGGTTGTGTTGATGAAAGGAAACCCTAAGTAACTATAATCTAGGGTTTGGACTTAAGATTTGAAGTTGAGAGTGTTAAATGGGTTCTTTGTCACTAATACACTTGTTAATGATGATGAAAATAGTTAATGAACTAAGTATGACTAGTTTGTGAGTCAAAGTGTTAAAATGAGTCAAAATGGGTAATGTTGACCTAGTTTGGGTGAGATGGGTATGAATTACCCTAGGTTGTGCTAGTTAATGTTAATAGACTTTAAATCACAAGCTTTAGTGATTTAACATGAGTCTTGGCCATTTATGGGCGGTGTTGGGTGTAAGTGAGCTAATAAATGCTAACGGGTCATTAAATGCTCATAGTATAAGTAATGTTGTAAAAGCCATTAGTTGTGTATTGAATGTGTACCTATGTATTAGGTACTTTGCTCGAAGTATACAGAAGCATTTGAATCACCACCAAAGTGTTAAGGTGAGTGGAATAATTATATATGCATGTATATGATTTATTTACTTGTAGGGTATGGGTTAAAGTTCGATGTTGACGATACCATACCCTAGAGTATATTATGTTGTGGATGAGGGTTTAAAGTTCGTTGTTGATGATACCTCATACGTTTGGACTTAAAGTTCAATGTTGACGATGCCATACGATTATTATAGTGACGTTGATGAGGGTTTAAAGTTCGTTGTTGACGATACCTCATATGTGGATTTAAAGTTCGGTGTTGACGATACCACATTAATATAGGCGAATGGGATTTAAGTTCGATGTTGATGATGAAATGTCCCGTTCTTATTGATTAAAAACGTTCCATATTAATTGATTTCGTTGCGAGGTTTTGACCTCTATATGAGACGTTTTTCAAAGACTGCATTCATTTTTAAAAGAAACCATAACCTTTATTTCATAAATAAAGGTTTAAAAAGCTTTACGTAGATTATCAAATAATGATAATCTAAAATATCCTGTTTACACACGACCATTACATAATGGTTTACAATACAAATATGTTACATCGAAATCAGTTTCTTGAATGCAGTTTTTACACAATATCATACAAACATGGACTCCAAATCTTGTCCTTATTTTAGTATGCAACAGCGGAAGCTCTTAATATTCACCTGAGAATAAACATGCTTTAAACGTCAACAAAAATGTTGGTGAGTTATAGGTTTAACCTATATATATCAAATCATAACAATAGACCACAAGATTTCATATTTCAATACACATCCCATACATAGAGATAAAAATCATTCATATGGTGAACACCTGGTAACCGACAATAACAAGATGCATATATAAGAATATCCCCATCATTCCGGGACACCCTTCGGATATGATATAAATTTCGAAGTACTAAAGCATCCGGTACTTTGGATGGGGTTTGTTAGGCCCAATAGATCTATCTTTAGGATTCGCGTCAATTAGGGTGTCTGTTCCCTAATTCTTAGATTACCAGATTTAATAAAAAGGGGCATATTCGATTTCGATAATTCAACCATAGAATGTAGTTTCACGTACTTGTGTCTATTTTGTAAATCATTTATAAAACCTGCATGTATTCTCATCCCAAAAATATTAGATTTTAAAAGTGGGACTATAACTCACTTTCACAGATTTTTACTTCGTTGGGAAGTAAGACTTGGCCACTGTTGATTCACGAACCTATAACAATATATACATATATATTAAAGTATGTTCAAAATATATTTACAACACTTTTAATATATTTTGATGTTTTAAGTTTATTAAGTCAGCTGTCCTCGTTAGTAACCTATAACTAGTTGTCCACAGTTAGATGTACAGAAATAAATCGATAAATATTATCTTGAATCAATCCACGACCCAGTGTATACGTATCTCAGTATTGATCACAACTCAAACTATATATATTTTGGAATCAACCTCAACCCTGTATAGCTAACTCCAACATTCACATATAGAGTGTCTATGGTTGTTCCGAAATATATATAGATGTGTCGACATGATAGGTCGAAACATTGTATACATGTCTATGGTATCTCAAGATTACATAATATACAATACAAGTTGATTAAGTTATGGTTGGAATAGATTTGTTACCAATTTTCACGTAGCTAAAATGAGAAAAATTATCCAATCTTGTTTTACCCATAACTTCTTCATTTTAAATCCGTTTTGAGTGAATCAAATTGCTATGGTTTCATATTGAACTCTATTTTATGAATCTAAACAGAAAAAGTATAGGTTTATTGTCGGAAAAATAAGTTACAAGTCGTTTTTGTAAAGGTAGTCATTTCAGTCGAAAGAACGACGTCTAGATGTCCATTTTAGAAAACATACTTCCACTTTGAGTTTAACCATAATTTTTGGATATAGTTTCATGTTCATAATAAAAATCATTTTCTCAGAATAACAACTTTTAAATCAAAGTTTATCATAGTTTTTAATTAACTAACCCAAAACAGCCCGCGGTGTTACTACGACGGCGTAAATCCGGTTTTACGGTGTTTTTCGTGTTTCCAGGTTTTAAATCATTAAGTTATCATATAGATATAGAACATGTATTTAGTTGATTTTAAAAGTCAAGTTAGAAGGATTAACTTTTGTTTGCGAACAAGTTTAGAATTAACTAAACTATGTTCTAGTGATTACAAGTTTAAACCTTCGAATAAGATAGCTTTATATGTATGAATCGAATGATGTTATGAACATCATTACTACCTTAATTTCCTTGGATAAACCTACTGGAAAAGAGAAAAATGGATCTAGCTTCAATGGATCCTTGGATGGCTCGAAGTTCTTGAAGCAGAATCATGACACGAAAACAAGTTCAAGTAAGATCATCACTTGAAATAAGATTGTTATAGTTATAGAAATTGAACCAAAGTTTGAATATGATTATTACCTTGTATTAGAATGATAACCTACTGTAAGAAACAAAGATTTCTTGAGGTTGGATGATCACCTTACAACATTGGAAGTGAGCTAGCAAACTTGAAAGTATTCTTGATTTTATGAAACTAGAACTTTTGGAATTTATGAAGAACACTTAGAACTTGAAGATAGAACTTGAGAGAGATCAATTAGATGAAGAAAATTGAAGAATGAAAGTGTTTGTAGGTGTTTTTGGTCGTTGGTGTATGGATTAGATATAAAGGATATGTAATTTTGTTTTCATGTAAATAAGTCATGAATGATTACTCATATTTTTGTAATTTTATGAGATATTTCATGCTAGTTGCCAAATGATGGTTCCCACATGTGTTAGGTGACTCACATGGGCTGCTAAGAGCTGATCATTGGAGTGTATATACCAATAGTACATACATCTAAAAGCTGTGTATTGTACGAGTACGAATACGGGTGCATACGAGTAGAATTGTTGATGAAACTGAACGAGGATGTAATTGTAAGCATTTTTGTTAAGTAGAAGTATTTTGATAAGTGTATTGAAGTCTTTCAAAAGTGTATAAATACATATTAAAACACTACATGTATATACATTTTAACTGAGTCGTTAAGTCATCGTTAGTCGTTACATGTAAGTGTTGTTTTGAAACCTTTAGGTTAACGATCTTGTTAAATGTTGTTAACCCAATGTTTATAATATCAAATGAGATTTTAAATTATTATATTATCATGATATTATCATGTATGAATATCTCTTAATATGATATATATACATTAAATGTCTTTACAACGATAATCGTTACATATATGTCTCGTTTAAAAATCATTAAGTTAGTAGTCTTGTTTTTACATATGTAGTTCATTGTTAATATACTTTATGATATGTTTTCTTATCATAGTATCATGTTAACTATATATATATATCCATATATATGTCATCATATAGTTTTTACAAGTTTTAACGTTCGTGAATCACCGATCAACTTGGGTGGTCAATTGTCTATATGAAACATATTTCAATTAATCAAGTCTTAAAAAGTTTGATTGCTTAACATGTTGGAAACATTTAATCATGTAAATATCAATCTCAATTAAGATATATAAACATGGAAAAATTCGGGTCACTACAGTACCTACCCGTTAAATAAATTTCGTCCCGAAATTTTAAGCTGTTGAAGGTGTTGACGAATCTTCTGGAAATAGATGCGGGTATTTCTTCTTCATCTGATCTTTACACTCCCAGGTGAACTCGGGTCCTCTACGAGCATTCCATCGAACCTTAACAATTGGTATCTTGTTTTGCTTAAGTCTTTTAACCTCACGATCCATTATTTCGACGGGTTCTTCGATGAATTGAAGTTTTTCGTTGATTTGGATTTCATCTAACGGAATAGTGAGATCTTCTTTAGCAAAACATTTCTTTAAATTCGAGACGTGGAAAGTGTTATGTACAGCCGCGAGTTGTTGAGGTAACTCTAGTCGGTAAGCTACTGGTCCGACACGATCAATAATCTTGAATGGTCCAATATACCTTGGATTTAATTTCCCTCATTTACCAAATCGAACAACGCCTTTCCAATGTGCAACTTTAAGCATGACCATCTCTCCAATTTCAAATTCTATATCTTTTCTTTTAATGTCAGCGTAGCTCTTTTGTCGACTTTGGGCGGTTTTCAACCGTTGTTGAATTTGGATGATCTTCTCGGTAGTTTCTTGTATAATCTCCGGACCCGTAATCTGTCTATCCCCCACTTCACTCCAACAAATCGGAGACCTGCACTTTCTACCATAAAGTGCTTCAAACGGCGCCATCTCAATGCTTGAATGGTAGCTGTTGTTGTAGGAAAATTCTGCTAACGGTAGATGTCGATCCCAACTGTTTCCGAAATCAATAACACATGCTCGTAGCATGTCTTCAAGCGTTTGTATCGTCCTTTCACTCTGCCCATCAGTTTGTGGATGATAGGCAGTACTCATGTCTGGACGAGTTCCTAATGCTTGCTGTAATGTCTGCCAGAATCTTGATATAAATCTGCCATCCCTATCAGAGATAATAGAGATTGGTATTCCATGTCTGGAGACGATTTCCTTCAAATACAGTCGTGCTAACTTCTCCATCTTGTCATCTTCTCTTATTGGTAGGAAGTGTGCTGATTTGGTGAGACGATCAACTATTACCCAAATAGTATCAAAACCACTTGCAGTCCTTGGCAATTTAGTGATGAAATCCATGGTAATGTTTTCCCATTTCCATTCCGGGATTTCGGGTTGTTGAAGTAGACCTGATGGTTTCTGATGCTCAGCTTTGACCTTAGAACACGTCAAACATTCTCCTACGTATTTAGCAACATCGGCTTTCATACCCGGCCACCAAAAATGTTTCTTGAGATCCTTGTACATCTTCCCCGTTCCAGGATGTATTGAGTATCTGGTTTTATGAGCTTCTCTAAGTACCATTTCTCTCATATCTCCAAATTTTGGTACCCAAATCCTTTCAGCCCTATACCGGGTTTCGTCTTCCTGAATATTAAGATGCTTCTCCGATCCTTTGGGTATTTCATCCTTTAAATTTCCCTCTTTTAAAACTCCTTGTTGCGCCTCCTTTATTTGAGTAGTAATGTTATTATGAATCATTATATTCATAGATTTTACTCGAATGGGTTCTCTGTCCTTTCTGCTCAAGGCATCGGCTACCACATTTGCCTTCCCCGGGTGGTAACGAATCTCAAAGTCGTAATCATTCAATAATTCAATCCACCTACGCTGCCTCATATTCAGTTGTTTCTGATTAAATATGTGTTGAAGACTTTTGTGGTCGGTATATATAATACTTTTGACCCCATATAAGTAGTGCCTCCAAGTCTTTAATGCAAAAACAACCGCGCCTAATTCCAAATCATGCGTCGTATAATTTTGTTCGTGAATCTTCAATTGTCTAGACGCATAAGCAATCACCTTCGTTCGTTGCATTAATACACAACCGAGACCTTGCTTTGATGCATCACAATAAATCACAAAATCATCATTCCCTTCAGGCAATGACAATATAGGTGCCGTAGTTAGCTTTTTCTTCAATAACTGAAACGCTTTCTCTTGTTCATCATTCCATTCAAATTTCTTCCCTTTATGCGTTAATGCAGTCAAGGGTTTTGCTATTCTGGAAAAGTCTTGGATGAACCTTCTGTAGTAACCAGCTAGTCCTAAAAACTGGCGTATGTGTTTCGGAGTTTTCGGGGTTTCCCACTTTTCAACAGTTTCTATCTTTGCCGGATCCACCTTAATACCTTCTTTGTTCACTATGTGACCGAGGAATTGAACTTCTTCCAACCAAAATGCACACTTTGAAAACTTAGCGTACAATTCTTCCTTCCTCAATACTTCTAACACCTTTCTCAAATGTTCACCGTGTTCTTGGTCATTCTTTGAGTAAATAAGTATGTCATCAATGAAAACAATGACAAACTTGTCAAGGTATGGTCAACACACTCGGTTCATAAGGTCCATGAACACAGCTGGTGCATTAGTTAAACCAAACGGCATGACCATAAACTTGTAATGACCGTAACGTGTTCTGAAAGCAGTCTTTGGAATATCATCTTCTTTCACCCGCATTTGATGATACCCGGAACGTAAGTCAATCTTTGAATAAACAGACGAGCCTTGTAGTTGATCAAATAAGTCGTCGATTCTCGGTAGTGGGTAGCGGTTCTTGATGGTAAGTTTGTTCAGCTCTCGGTAGTCGATACACAACCTGAATGTACCATCTTTCTTCTTGACAAACAAAACAGGAGCTCCCCACGGTGATGTGCTTGGTCGAATGAAACCACGCTCTAAAAGTTCTTGTAATTGGCTTTGCAGTTCTTTCATCTAGCTGGGTGCGAGTCTGTAAGGAGCACGAGCTATTGGTGCAGCTCCTGGTACAAGATCTATTTGAAATTCAACGGATCGATGTGGGGGTAATCCCGGTAATTCTTTCGGAAATACATCGGGAAATTCTTTTGCAATGGGAACATCATTGATGCTCTTTTCTTCAGTTTGTACTTTCTCGACGTGTGCTAGAACAGCATAGCAACCTTTTCTTATTAGTTTTTGTGCCTTCAAATTACTAATAAGATGTAGCTTCGTGTTGCCCTTTTCTCCGTACACCATTAAGGGTTTTCCTTTTTCTCGTATAATGCGAATTGCATTTTTGTAACAAACGATCTCCGCTTTCACTTCTTTCAACCAGTCCATACCGATTATCACATCAAAACTCCCTAACTCTACTGGTATCAAATCAATCTTAAATGTTTCGCTAACCAGTTTAATTTCTCGATTCCGACATATATTATCTGCTGAAATTAATTTACCATTTGCTAATTCGAGTAAAAATTTACTATCCAAAGGCGTCAATGGACAACTTAATTTAGCACAAAAATCTCTACTCATATAGCTTCTATCCGCACCCGAATCAAATAAAACGTAAGCAGATTTATTGTCAATAAGAAACGTACCCGTAACAAGCTCCGGGTCTTCCTGTGCCTCTACCGCATTAATATTGAAAACTCTTCCACGGCCTTGTCCATTCGTGTTCTCCTGGTTCGGGCAATTTCTAATAATGTAGCCTGGTTTTCCACATTTATAACAAACTACATTGGCATAACTTGCTCCGACACTACTTGCTCCGCCATTACTCGTTCCGACACCATTTGTTCCTTTCGTTCTATTAACCCCTGGTCCGTAGACCTCACACTTCGCCGCGCTATGACCATTTCTTTTACACTTGTTGCAAAATTTGGTGCAGAACCCCGAGTGATTCTTTTCACACCTTTGGCATAGCTGCTTCTGATTGTTGTTGTTGTTGCGATTATTATTGTTGTTGGGATGATTGTTGTAGTTGCTGTTGTTGTTGTTGTTGTTGTTGTTGTTGTTGGGCCGTTTGTTGTAGTTGCGATTGATGTTGCGATTGTTGGAATAATTGTTGCGATTATTGTTGTAATTGCTGTTGTTGTTGTATTGGTGATTCTTATCACCGTTTTCCTCCCACTTTCTTTTGACTTGCTTCACATTGGCCTCTTCAGCAGTCTGTTCTTTAATTCTTTCTTCAATCTGGTTCACTAGTTTGTGAGCCATTCTACATGCCTGTTGTATGGAGGCGGGCTCGTGTGAACTTATATCTTCTTGGATTCTTTCCGGTAATCCTTTCACAAACGCGTCGATCTTCTCTTCCTCATCTTCGAATGCTCCCGGACACAATAGGCACAATTCTGTGAATCGTCTTTCGTACGTGGTAATATCAAATCCTTGGGTTCGTAACCCTCTAAGTTCTGTCTTGAGCTTATTGACCTCGGTTCTGGGACGGTACTTCTTGTTCATCAAGTGCTTGAATGCTGACCACGGTAGTGCGTACGCATCATCTTGTCCCACTTGCTCTAGATAGGTATTCCACCATGTTAACGCAGAACCTGTGAAGGTATGCGTAGCGTACTTCACTTTGTCCTCTTCAGTACACTTACTTATGGCAAACACCGATTCAACCTTCTCGGTCCACCGTTTCAATCCGATCGGTCCTTCGGTTCCATCAAATTCCAAAGGTTTGCAGGCAGTGAATTCTTTGTAGGTGCATCCTACACGATTTCCTGTACTGCTAGATCCAAGGTTATTGTTGGTATGTAGCGCAGCCTATACTGCGGCTATGTTTGAAGCTAGAAAAGTACGGAATTCCTCTTCATTCATATTCACGGTGTGTCGAGTAGTCGGTGCCATTTCCTTCAAAATAGTTAAATGGAACAAGTTAATCATACAGAATATTAAGAGTAGTTAATAGTATTTTGTAGCATAATATGAACTCATTTATAAAAGCTTTTTCTTCACATTAGCGTTTTATAAGTTTAAATTCGGGTAGTACCTACCCGTTAAGTTCATACTTAGTAGCTAATATACAATTCAACTACTACAATTCTATATGAAAAACTGATTATAATAATATTTCGCGTTCAAACTTTTATACAATATTTTACAAACTTACAATACCGCTTATTTTACATAAAGCATGAAATATAGCACACAATAACTTTGATACAAGATAGTTGTGAAGACAATTCTAGCTAGTACACAAGTCGTTCAGCAAAGGCAATAAAGACACGTAATTCATACGTCCAGAAACAAGTCATGCATTCTGGTTTTACTAGGACTACTTCCCATCCTTGGTCTTGTGCAACATAACCGTTATGGCCGTTGATAAGACAGCGTGTTGTAACGTCATCAAAGGGACGAGGGTTACGTAATGTCCAACAGTCCCGTAATAATCTAAAAACCTCATTTCTTACCCCAATTACCGACTCCGTCACTTGTGGAAACATTTTGTTTAATAGTTGTAGCCCGATGTTCTTGTTCTCACTTTGGTGAGAAGCGAACATTACTAATCCGTAAGCATAACATGCTTCTTTATGTTGCATGTTAGCCGCTTTTTCTAAATCACGAAGTCCAATATTCGGATATATTGAGTCAAAATAATTTCTTAACCCGTTGCGTAAAATAGCATTTTGGTTCCCCGCAATATATGCGTCAAAGTAAACACATCGTAACTTATGGGTTTCCCAATGTGATATCCCCCATCTTTCAAACGAAAGTCTCTTATAAACCAAGACATTCTTGGAACGTTCTTCGAATGTCTTACAAACTGATCTCGCCTTAAATAGTTGTGCCGAAGAATTCTGGCCGACTCTAGACAAGATTTCATCAATCATGTCTCCGGGTAGGTCTCTTAAAATATTGGGTTGTCTATCCATTTTGTGTTTTTAAACTGTAAAATAGACAAGAGTTAGATTCATAAAAAAATACTTATTAATACAAGCAATTTTTACATATATCATAAAGCATAAGAACACTATATTACATATATTACACCACACGAATACAACTATCTTATTCCGACTCGCTCGTTTCTTCTTCTTCGGTTTTGGTTCGTTTTGCCAAGTTTCTAGGGATATATGATGTTCCCCTAATACGAGCCGTCGTTGTCCACATTGGTTTAGAAAAACCTGGTGGTTTAGAGGTTCCCGGGTCATTGTTACAACTTAAGGACTTCGGGGGTTGACGATACATATAAAGTTCATCAGGGTTGGAATTAGATTTCTCTATTTTTATGCCCTTTCCCTTATTATTTTCTTTTGCCTTTTTAAATTCAGTTGGGGTAATTTCTATAACATCATCGGAATTCTCGTCGGAATCCGATTCATCGGAGAATTGGTAATCCTCCCAATATTTTGCTTCCTTGGCGGAAACACCATTGACCATAATTAACTTTGGTCGGTTGGTTGAGGATTTTCTTTTACTTAACCGTTTTATTATTTCCCCCACCGGTTCTATTTCTTCATCCGGTTCCGATTCTTCTTCCGGTTCCGATTCTTCTTCCGGTTCCGACTCTTCTTCCGGTTCCTCTTCGGGAACTTGTGAATCAGTCCACAAATCATTCCAATTTACATTTGACTCTTCATTATTATTAGGTGAGTTAATGGGACTTGTTCTAGAGGTAGACATCTATCACATAATATCAAACACGTTAAGAGATTAATATATCACATAATATTCATATGTTAAAAATATATAGTTTCCAACAAAAATGTTAAGCAATCATTTTTAAAGAAAACACGGTCGAAGTCCAGACTCACTAATGCATCCTAACAAACTCGATAAGACACACTAATGCAAATTTTCTGGTTCTCTAAGACCAACGCTCGGATACCAACTGAAATGTCCCGTTCTTATTGATTAAAAACGTTCCATATTAATTGATTTCGTTGCGAGGTTTTGACCTCTATATGAGACGTTTTTCAAAGACTGCATTCATTTTTAAAACAAACCATAACCTTTATTTCATAAATAAAGGTTTCAAAAGCTTTACGTAGATTATCAAATAATGATAATCTAAAATATCCTGTTTATACACGACCATTACATAATGGTTTACAATACAAATATGTTACATCGAAATCAGTTTCTTGAATGCAGTTTTTACACAATATCATACAAACATGGACTCCAAATCTTGTCCTTATTTTAGTATGCAACAGCGGAAGCTCTTAATATTCACCTGAGAATAAACATGCTTTAAACGTCAACAAAAATGTTGGTGAGTTATAGGTTTAACCTATATATATCAAATCGTAACAATAGACCACAAGATTTCATATTTCAATACACATCCCATACATAGAGATAAAAATCATTCATATGGTGAACACCTGGTAACCGACAATAACAAGATGCATATATAAGAATATCCCCATCATTCCGGGACACCCTTCGGATATGATATAAATTTCGAAGTACTAAAGCATCCGGTACTTTGGATGGGGTTTGTTAGGCCCAATAGATCTATCTTTAGGATTCGCGTCAATTAGGGTGTCTGTTCCCTAATTCTTAGATTACCAGACTTAATAAAAAGGGGCATATTCGATTTCGATAATTCAACCATAGAATGTAGTTTCACGTACTTGTGTCTATTTTGTAAATCATTTATAAAACCTGCATGTATTCTCATCCCAAAAATATTAGATTTTAAAAGTGGGACTATAACTCACTTTCACAGATTTTTACTTCGTCGGGAAGTAAGACTTGGCCACTGTTGATTCACGAACCTATAACAATATATACATATATATTAAAGTATGTTCAAAATATATTTACAACACTTTTAATATATTTTGATGTTTTAAGTTTATTAAGTCAGCTTTCCTCGTTAGTAACCTATAACTAGTTGTCCACAGTTAGATGTACAGAAATAAATCGATAAATATTATCTTGAATCAATCCACGACCCAGTGTATACGTATCTCAGTATTGATCACAACTCAAACTATATATATTTTGGAATCAACCTCAACCCTGTATAGCTAACTCCAACATTCACATATAGAGTGTCTATGGTTGTTCCGAAATATATATAGATGTGTCGACATGATAGGTCGAAACATTGTATACGTGTCTATGGTATCTCAAGATTACATAATATACAATACAAGTTGATTAAGTTATGGTTGGAATAGATTTGTTACCAATTTTCACGTAGCTAAAATGAGAAAAATTATCCAATCTTGTTTTACCCATAACTTCTTCATTTTAAATCCGTTTTGAGTGAATCAAATTGCTATGGTTTCATATTGAACTCTATTTTATGAATCTAAACAGAAAAAGTATAGGTTTATAGTCGGAAAAATAAGTTACAAGTCGTTTTTGTAAAGGTAGTCATTTCAGTCGAAAGAACGACGTCTAGATGACCATTTTAGAAAACATACTTCCACTTTGAGTTTAACCATAATTTTTGGATATAGTTTCATGTTCATAATAAAAATCATTTTCTCAGAATAACAACTTTTAAATCAAAGTTTATCATAGTTTTTAATTAACTAACCCAAAACAGCCCGCGGTGTTACTACGACGGCGTAAATCCGGTTTTACGGTGTTTTTCGTGTTTCCAGGTTTTAAATCATTAAGTTAGCATATCATATAGATATAGAACATGTGTTTAGTTGATTTTAAAAGTCAAGTTAGAAGGATTAACTTTTGTTTGCGAACAAGTTTAGAATTAACTAAACTATGTTCTAGTGATTACAAGTTTAAACCTTCGAATAAGATAGCTTTATATGTATGAATCGAATGATGTTATGAACATCATTACTACCTTAATTTCCTTGGATAAACCTACTGGAAAAGAGAAAAATGGATCTAGCTTCAATGGATCCTTGGATGGCTCGAAGTTCTTGAAGCAGAATCATGACACGAAAACAAGTTCAAGTAAGATCATCATTTGAAATAAGATTGTTATAGTTATAGAAATTGAACCAAAGTTTGAATATGATTATTACCTTGTATTAGAATGATAACCTACTGTAAGAAACAAAGATTTCTTGAGGTTGGATGATCACCTTACAAGATTGGAAGTGAGCTAGCAAACTTGAAAGTATTCTTGATTTTATGAAACTAGAACTTTTGGAATTTATGAAGAACACTTAGAACTTGAAGATAGAACTTGAGAGAGATCAATTAGATGAAGAAAATTGAAGAATGAAAGTGTTTGTAGGTGTTTTTGGTCGTTGGTGTATGGATTAGATATAAAGGATATGTAATTTTGTTTTCATGTAAATAAGTCATGAATGATTACTCATATTTTTGTAATTTTATGAGATATTTCATGCTAGTTGCCAAATGATGGTTCCCACATGTGTTAGGTGACTCACATGGGCTGCTAAGAGCTGATCATTGGAGTGTATATACCAATAGTACATACATCTAAAAGCTGTGTATTGTACGAGTACGAATACGGGTGCATACGAGTAGAATTGTTGATGAAACTGAACGAGGATGTAATTGTAAGCATTTTTGTTAAGTAGAAGTATTTTGATAAGTGTATTGAAGTCTTTCAAAAGTGTATAAATACATATTAAAACACTACATGTATATACATTTTAACTGAGTCGTTAAGTCATCGTTAGTCGTTACATGTAAGTGTTGTTTTGAAACCTTTAGGTTAACGATCTTGTTAAATGTTGTTAACCCAATGTTTATAATATCAAATGAGATTTTAAATTATTATATTATCATGATATTATCATGTATGAATATCTCTTAATATGATATATATACATTAAATGTCTTTACAACGATAATCGTTACATATATGTCTCGTTTAAAAATCATTAAGTTAGTAGTCTTGTTTTTACATATGTAGTTCATTGTTAATATACTTTATGATATGTTTTCTTATCATAGTATCATGTTAACTATATATATATATATCCATATATATGTCATCATATAGTTTTTACAAGTTTTAACGTTCGTGAATCACCGATCAACTTGGGTGGTCAATTGTCTATATGAAACATATTTCAATTAATCAAGTCTTAAAAAGTTTGATTGCTTAACATGTTGGAAACATTTAATCATGTAAATATCAATCTCAATTAAGATATATAAACATGGAAAAATTCGGGTCACTACAGATGATACCATTCGTTGGGCTAGCCTTGAGATCTTGAGTACTATGGATGTTGTGAACATCATCGTTATACTTGTGTTTTAGCATATTGTATTGTTGTGTTATATGCTATTGTTATACTAGTCTTGTTATCGTGGTACTTAGAGTTATACATGTGAAGGGTATGCTAATTATGTAACTAGTATGTATGCGGATTTGTTAAGTGTTTGCAAGTAAGTAGGTTATATATATGTATGTATAATTGTTGCACTCACTAAGCCTTGCTTACGCTCTCGTTGTTTACCATTTTATAGGTTCCGGCTTGGATAAGGGTAAGGGCATACGGTTGGATTAGTTGTCTCCCGTTTATGTTGACAGGGGGTGCTTTTGGTGTTAGCTTTTTGAAGTTGGCCTAATGTTTTGGGTAGTTTAGCCCCAAACCGTGCTCGAGTGTCGTTTGGATTATAAACTATCATTGTAGTGGGTCAAACTTGTATAAAACTTAATTAATGGCCTTCGTGCCTTTTGTAAACATTTAAATTGATGTACGTTTAAATGGAACTTGTGGAATGGTTTACATATTTAATTGGCGTGTAAATGTGTATTATAAAAAAAAATTATCGTATGGAATACGGGTTGGGTTGTTTCATGGTAGGAGCTGTTTAGAGGTCGAAGTTGTCACTTTTGTACTTTCGAAACTCGCTTAATCTACTTGTACTTATACCCCTTTACTCTATATGTTATAATGCTTTCTATTTTTATAATGTTAGATGATATTGTTGCCATGATTAGCGAGTAGTTATCTTTAAGTGCTTGTGATGTGTGCAGCGGGGTGTACGAAATAATATTAATTTAAATACGAAATACGACGAAATATTACACAAGTTTTAATTATTTATTTACAAAATGGATATACCTAAACCTTGCTACAACACTATAGGCAGTGTACCTAATCGTAGAGTAGTATAGTTTTTAGTAAGTCCGGTTCGTTCCACAGGGAGCGGGCTTATTGCACACTATATTTTTAAACAATTATATTTGTACAAAATATATTATATTGATAATATATAAAAGGGGGTTTACCGTTTAATGACTGGTTTGTTGATTTTATATTTTAAGTTACAATTAAAACCTAATGCAAAATATAAACGATGATAATTAAAGTAGCGAAAAATAAATGACAATAAATAAATGACGTTAAATAAAATAGCGAGTAAATAAAAGTACGATGAAATATGAAATAAAATATATTATGCTTATTTAAACTTCCGTAACCATGATGGTTGACGTGTTGATTTTAATTTTATGCCCATGGGTTAATTGTCCTTTGTCCTGGATTATTTAATATGACCGTCTGGTTTTGTCCATAACAGTCCATCGGTCATAAATTTAAAGTGCGAGTGTCCTCGTCAAATTATCCTTATACCCGAAGTCAAATATTCCAACTAATTGGTGACTTAAACTGTAACAAGGTTTTAATACTTTGTTTAATAATTACACCAGGATATCGACTGCGTGTAACCCAAGGTTTTAATACTTTGTTATCAATTATGCCAAGTGTCCTTGTACATAATTTTACCCCTGTTTTAATAATTCCATAGACTATTAATCCATTCCCGTGTCCGGTTAAATGAACGATTATTCGTACATATAAATATCCCGCCCATCGTGTCCGATCGAGTGTATATGGTTATTTATAGGGACGTCCAATTGTAAATCTTTATATTAAAATTAACAAACTATCATTTAGTTAAACAAATATAAAGCCCATTAATAGCCCATAGTCTAATTTCCACAAGTGTCGTTCTTTTGTCCAAACCCCAATTAAGGTACAAAGCCCAATTACCCCGTCTTTAATATTTAGTCCAACATCATGATTACTTTGGCTCAAATAAGCATAATAATAACTTAAGTACGAGACATTAATTTAAAAAGGAGAACATAGCTTACATTGATTATTTATCGCGTAGTGTTACACGGACAGAGCTCCGACTTTAAAACCCGTAAAATAACCTTTACATAACCCGAACTAATCTAATATAAAACTACCCTATACTATATATATTATATATATATTTATTTATTTATTTATTACAGAGTATTATTATTATTATTTATATTTTTAAACTCGGCAGAATGCATGGCCTTTTATAGGAATTTCTGATTTTTGCAGCTCCGAGAGTCGTGGAGTTTTAAGCCTGCAAACTCCGCGAGTCGTGGAGTTTGAAAATCCAGCTCACACAATTTTGGAACCTTGCTTGTCGACGTTATTAAATAATAATATAATATATATATAATTTTTAAGAATTATTTATATATTATATTTTATTTATGTGCATAGTTGACTTGTAATTTTTGGTCCGTTGCGTCGGGCGTTGATAGTTGACTCATGTCCCGGTTCCGGATTTTCGAACGTCCTTGCGTACAATTTAATATCATGTACTTTGCGTATTGTAACTTGTACTCTTGTCATTTTGAGACGTTTCTCATCAATAAATTGAACCACTTGGATTGTATCTTGTACATTTGAGCTTTTTGGACGTTTTTGTCTTCAAATCTTCGTTTTCACCTTTTGTCTTCGCACTTATTTATTTAAACAATTACAATGAAAATATAATACAATTACATATGAAAACCTATTATTTAGGAGGGATATTGCTATGAAATATATGTTCCTTTTTAGCCTTATCAAATATCCCCACACTTGAGCGTTGCTTATCCTCAAGCAATGCAGAACTTGAAATAAAAACATACATGAATCACTTTTTTATTCATCACACTTTGTACATTAGTGATTTTGATATGGTGGTATAAACAATGATAGTAACGATAGAACCATGGTTAAAGGTGGGTGTGTCATCCACAGTTGCCTCGGGTTTAGGTCAACGACACTTGCAATCAAATAGCCGATTTACTTTCGGTTTCCAAAGCAAAGTGCACATTTGAAAGGCGGTTTACAGTCCCACATGACTATGAAAATGTAGATCCTTAAGGAAATTAGATCTTTATGAAAACATTTGATCTTTGAAAATTCAATTTGGCTCTTACCCTAGATAAGTTTTCCGGAATAACCCTTCACCGGTGTTGCAAAATATTTTTGTGGGTTTTGTGGGTTTCAGATTTGAAAATTTTAGCTCAAAACTTATGGTTTTGTGTCACCCACTTGCTAACCTTGTATTAGGAAAGCAACACGTCCAATATACTTGCTCCGTATATTACCTTTCAGTAAACTACTGTCCGGTTGTAAAGGAAAGCGATGAACAAGAAACTGTTAAGGCAATGTCTAATGACATGCATTTGATTATGGTCCACAAACGTGTCGGATGCTAGTACTATCCTTTGTAGGAGCAATAGTAAAGATCATCCTATAATTTTTTCGGTCTGGCACAAGGTCCTGTCTTCGACCATGATATGCAACCACTGTTCTTACGGTTGACACCCGATTTGGTTCAGGTGACCTAATGAATTCCAGGTGAATTCCTAGGATTTTACGTTCAATGGTAATGAACGCATTTGAAAATAGGTTTTCAGAAAACAAATCGGTTTGTAATTTTTGATCAAAATATTTTCTCGTTCAAGCTCGAGTTTAGATATCATTGAATTCCATGAGTTTGAATTCTCAATATTTAAGGTCAATCTCAAGGATTGAGTAATATCAGTCTTAAAAGCTGATTTTTGATCTTTTAAGGAGATTATCCTTTCTGGGGATCTGATTTATTAGTCTTATCAAGCTAATTTGCACGGTGCCCTCCCCATTTTACGAGACAGATCCTCTCATGGTTAGGATAAGTCTGACCACTTGGCGACCCTGTTTGATGCTGAGGTCCGTGGATTTCCTGCTGATTTTAGTGATGACTTTTCTATATTTTTCGTCAACCTACAGCTGGTCTGGACGACAACTTCCTGACCTAAATCAAGAAGCGCGTGTCTTTTTCGGAAGACTTTACTTCCTTTTAATGATGGAATTGATTCATCGTGTAGATCCATCTTTTCTTTCAAATATATTACAGTAAATCGGGTAAAACTGATTAAAATCGTCCAAAACAAAAGTACCTGCAATAACTTTACAGAAACATGTCATAGATAGTTTTTAATTGAATAACTTGGTACATTCTCCCCACACTTAGTTTCTTTCTTTGCCTTTTTATTCTCCTTTATTCCATTTTAAATGAATTTAATCGTTTTAGGGTGTTTCTCAATTTATGTCCTTTTCGAGGTAACGATAATTTCGGTATTAACACCTAATTTTCATCGTTCATAAATATGTATAAACATGATTTTGAATTCATTTAGTTAAAATTTTTTCAAATTTTCACAAAATTTGGCAAATAAAACCAAGTGTAAACCCGAGAGAATTATTAACCCTTCCCCACACTTAAGATCATGCAATGCCCTCATTTGCATGAAATCGGACTCTAATTATAAATTCATGAGGGTGATTAGTGTAGAAAAGTGATTGAAAATACCCAGTTTGTAATTACAAAGCTCGTCGAATGATAGATGGCGCGCCTCATCGTTCATTCCTTCTTGTTTTATCACACATGTTTTTTTTTTAAAACGGCTGCTTTTCTGAACTGTTTACTAATATTTGAAAAAGCGTCTTTTACCCTAATCATGCATTTTTATTAACGAGTGATGCACTAACCCGAACCCCTAATTTAACGTTAAGTGGGGTTAGACTTCCCCATACTTAGCTGACGACATGTGAAGTCGGTAGAATAAGTTCCACGAATTAGAATAGTGAGCCAGTTATTTACATCTCGGGTGGTATAAAATATATAAATGGGTTTAAAGTTTAGAACCACCCGATCGTCACTACTTAATTCTTTTTTAAGTGTAGCTTTTAGTAAATGGATATGTCTCTTTTCTGGTTCTTGGTCAAATGGATCGATATACACCGACATACATATTATAGGGTGGACAATTCCGAACATTTCCTTCCTTTTATTCTCGGGATTAAAGGTTTCACCTTTATTACCCAATTGGGTGAAATCCGAGGTGTCATTATCTATTACAGCTCGTAGTTCATCTTTGGTAGATGACTCGTCTATTGAGAATATTGGGTTGGAAAGTTGTGGAATAGTGAATTTCGGGATCGAAGTTGATTCTTCTTCATTAACGGTACTTATCGGTCCCACTATTTTGGTCTCGGGGGTAAAATTTTCAACGTTATCGTTTTTCCAAGAGTACCAATTTGTCACCCTTACTTCTTCTTCATTCATTGATTGGTCGATGATTTCATCGGTAGAGGTTAATGTGTCGATATGTTGTGAAATTGGTAAAGCTGAATAAAAAGTATCATCGGGATAGTTGGTGATTTCGGAGCTCTCGAATTCATCAAAATTCGATGATATGAGATTTTCTTGAACAATACTCCTCAGATCAACAGGTGTGTAGTCTGATAGAGTTTCAGCTTGCCGGTTTACAAACTCTCTCATTTGTTCATTTTGAGCATTGAGTTCTTCGAGTTTGATTTTCATATTGTCTAATAAATTTTCAGACACGTAATTTTCCTCGTCTACTGGTTGTTGAGTTTGGAAATATTCTTGGGAATAATCCCAATTTAAATTGTATTCTTCATAATCATTCCATTCAGGTTCCGTGGGTGCGTAATTTTCCATAGGAACGTAATAGTAACATTCCCATGTTGAGTGATAATCTCCACAGATTTCACAACCAGTTATTGTTTCGTCGTTCGTGATCCAAGATTGACTGATCGAATTGTCATCAACACTCGGTTAAGAGTATTGATTTTGTATTTCATAAAGAGTTTCCAAAATATCTTCGAGACTTTTCATAATGCGCTTATTACCAAATTTTAATTATCCTATTAGTTATAAAAATAGAAAAACTTATATAAGTTGTCCAATTAATAGACTTTTCTGCTTTTGCCCACGTTTCGAATAGCCAATAGATGCAGCAGGGAGCCAGAACCCTTTAAATCGGAAGCTCACAACTCAGCCACTAACAAATCCAACTATTACTACGAAGCAGAAAATTTGGATGTCTATCAATTTAACCGCTTAAAATAATTTTTCGTTTTGAAATTTTAGAGAAAAAATAGAGAAAATTTCTAAGTCCTAAAAACTAGCGTGTCGAGAAATAAGAAAGAAAAAGAGTGCGCGTCGAAAAATGTCAAAAAATAAAAATAAGAAAGATAGCGCGAAAAAATGGCGTCGCAAAATTCTAAAGCACCTAAATCTTAGTCTAAGGAATAAGCACTTAATGGATTTTACTGCAAAGCCTAAAACTCTAGAAATAAAAATAAGCTACGGCAAAATACTAAGCTTAAAACTAGATATGAACGATAAAAATACAAATATTACGATTAACTGATTAAAAAGATACAAAAATAAAAATAAGCTTAAATTTTGATAAATTTATTTATTTTTATAAAAATATTATTTTATATATTTATTTTATAAAAGTATTAATTTATATATATAAATAAAACTAATTAAAATTTAAAATACAATTTAATTAAAAATTAAAACTAATTATATTAAACTAATAAAGTAATTAGGGTTTAAAAATAATAATAAATAATATTACTCCGTAATTAAAGCAAAAATAGGGTTTCTGTCAGCGCGTCAGGACGGCTCCGCGAGTCGCGTTGCCACGTGCCCTAAAATTTCGCAAGTCGCGGAGTTTGTATTTTTTTTATATATAATTTTATATTGTTTTTCTAAAAATATATATAAATATATTTATACAAAAATAAATTAAAAATATAGACTTTCGCCGAGTCTCCGGCAGCGGCGCCAAAAACTTGATGTGTGCAGCGGGGTGTACGAAATAGTATTAATTTAAATACGAAATACGACGAAATATTACACAAGTTTTAATTATTTATTTACAAAATAGATATACCTAAACCTTGCTACAACACTATAGGCAGTGTACCTAATCGTAGAGTAGTATAGTTTTTAGTAAGTCCGGTTCGTTCCACAGGGAGCGGGCTTATTGCGCACTATATTTTTAAACAATTATATTTGCACAAAATATATTATATTGATAATATATAAAAGGGGGTTTACCATTTAATGACTGGTTTTTCGATTTTATATTTTAAGTTACAATTAAAACCTAATGCAAAATATAAATGACGATAATTAAAGTAGCGAAAAATAAATGACAATAAATAAATGACGTTAAATAAAATAGCGAGTAAATAAAAGTACGATGAAATATGAAATAAAATATATTATGCTTATTTAAACTTCCGTAACCATGATGGTTGACGTGTTGATTTTAATTTTATGCCCATGGGTTAATTGTCCTTTGTCCTGGATTATTTAATATGTCCGTCTGGTTTTTGTCCATAACAGTCCATCGGTCATAAATTTAAAGTGCGAGTGTCCTCGTCAAATTATCCTTATACCCGAAGTCAAATATTCCAACTAATTGGGGACTTAAACTGTAACAAGGTTTTAATACTTTGTTTAATAATTACACCAGGATATCGACTTCGTGTAACCCAAGGTTTTAATACTTTGTTTTCACTTATGCCAAGTGTCCAGATACATAATTTTACCCCTGTTTTAATAATTCCATAGACTATTAATCCATTCCCGTGTCCGGTTAAATGAACGATTATTCATACATATAAATATCCCGCCCATCGTGTCCGATCGAGTGTATATGGTTATTTATAGGGACGTACAATTAGAAATCTTTATATTAAAATTAACAAACTATCATTTAGTTAAACAAATATAAAGCCCATTAATAGCCCATAGTCTAATTTCCACAAGTGTCGTTCTTTTGTCCAAACCCCAATTAAGGTACAAAGCCCAATTATCACGTCTTTAATATTTAGTCCAACATCATGATTACTTTGGCTCAAATAAGCATAATAATAACTTAAGTACGAGACATTAATTTAAAAAGGAGAACATAGCTTACATTGATTATTTATCGCGTAGTGTTACACGGACAGAGCTCTGACTTTAAAACCCGTAAAATAACCTTTACATAACCCGAACTAATCTAATATAAAACTACCCTATATATATATATATATATATATATATATATATATATATATATATATATATATATATATATATATATATATATATTATTTATTTATTTATTACAGAGTATTATTATTATTATTTATATTTTTAAACTCGGCAGAATGCATGGCCTTTTATTGGCATTTCTGATTTTTGCAGCTCCGCGAGTCGTGGAGTTTTAAGCCTGCAAACTCCGCGAGTCGTGGAGTTTGAAAATTTACCTCACACAATTTTGGAACCTTGCTTGTCGACGTTATTAAATAATAATATAATATATATATAATTTTTAAGAATTATTTATATATTATATTTTATTTATGTGCATAGTTGACTTGTAATTTTTGGTCCGTTGCGTCGGGCGTTGATAGTTGACTCATGTCCCGGTTCCGGATTTTCGAACGTCCATGCGTACAATTTAATATCATGTACTTTGCGTTTTGTAACTTGTACTCTTGTCATTTTGAGACGTTTCTCATCAATAAATTGAACCACTTGGATTGTATCTTGTACATTTGAGCTTTTTGGACGTTTTTGTCTTCAAATCTTCGTTTTCCCCTTTTGTCTTCGCACTTATTTATTTAAACAATTACAATGAAAATATAATACAATTACATATGAAAACCTATTATTTAGGAGGGATATTGCTATGAAATATATGTTCCTTTTTAGCCTTATCAGCTTGTTATGATGTAGTTAGTTACGATGCTGAAATAATACTGTATAAGCATGATGTCGTTGAGATGTTTTCTGATTATCATTTAAACTTAATCGCTTTTCCAACTAATAGAACATGGTTATTGGCTCTGTTATTGGGAAGTCACGAACCCTGATTCAGAGTGCACTATCTGTGTACCCCTTGGTAAGAAATACTGCTGGATACATAGTGCGTTTGTCAGAGGCACAACGGTTGTAGTAAGGCAACCTATATTATGGATTCCAACAGTTGATCTTTTGTAATTGAAACTCTAACTGAGATACGTAGTATATGGTTGGCCTTGAGCTATGCATGTGTAGTCACTAGCATTTAAATCATGTAAGAATATGAGGAGGCACAACGGTTGTAGTACTCTATGTCTTTATCGTGTATAGCAATGGAAGCTAATCTTCAGTGCGGATACAGTACATTGCACCATAACACTGTCTCAAGTATTGCACCCCGCTTGAGAGATTCTTGGTTATTTAAGGAACTGTTTGTTTAAAACCCATAAAGGATTGGACCGTTAAGATAACCGAACGTGTTCATAGAGGTTACTTTGTAACTTGGCCATGGATTTCTTTATGGTTTTTCTCTTTTAATTAAGGGACTAACTAATTTAATAAGTCCAATCATTAACGAAAACATTGGAAAGACATCATGTCTCTCAGATTAGGGATACCTTCTATCTTTGCTTATACTTAAGAAAGTTTAGACCTTAGGATCGTTAATATGTCACCTCACCGGGTCGCTCCTATTGGTGAGCCGTAAGTATTTGCATGTAGTTCATGTTTCTCGGGCGTCGGGGTATGGGACATTGATGTCTATTCAGAATCTTTAAGCCTAACTTATTTAACCAGTGACATGCCAGTGTTCTGATAGGGGCGGTAGAACCAGTATAACGGGTTTAAGATTATCACCTATTCATGAGCCGACACCATACATTTTCAGCTATGTAGCTAATGAAATCATAACATGCACTTGCTTTTAATCTTATCTGAATTACAAATTTTATCTTTATCGATTTCCTTTATTTATCTGCCATAGAAAATAGTAAAACCCAAAATACACCCAACACTACTCCTTAGAAATTATAGGTCTAAAAGTTTTTACTACTGTGATAGGTTCGATTATGTTGTCTTCTTAAACGAACGACCCTATGTCATACTTCCCTTACTCATCCTTAGGTAGGAGTAGTAGATTTAGGCCCCGCATACTATAAATATAAAACTTAGTCCTCCTGTGATGAACCTTGATAGATGGGTGGCAACCTAACGACATTTCCACAAAATAAACCGTCCATTTTGGGCACATCAAAGTTCTCTTTCGAATATAATTTGTTGTGTTTTGTTTATAAAATTATTTCAAGTTGAATAGTGATGACGAAAAAACCTAAATCGTGGTGAAAAAAAAAAGATAAATCCCGTCAAAAAATTGGGTGAGTTTTATTTAACTATTATTATATTAAGTTGAAAATTTTGATTTTAGTCCCTCCAGTTACTCTTTATACCTCTAAATAGTTACAATTTCTACCCCTAAAATTACAACATTTACCTTTTAAATATGTCAGATTTGACCTTTTCTTTACTTGATAAAAACAACTTGACTCCATATGTAAAACGACCAAAAATCCCATGCCTATTAATATGTATTGTAATGAAGTGAAAACAAGCATGCTACTTCAAAACTTAAAAACTTCTTGATCAAAAATATCAAAAAACTGAAAGCATATAAAGCAAAGTACGCAAAGAAACTTAGTAAGAGTTTAAATAAACTCTCAGCTTATTTTTTTATTTATATAATCTCAAAGAACCACAGTTATATTAGAGTGGAATAAATAACCGGTTGATTGCAGATAATTACACCTTGATAGCTCATAATCTACTGAAAGCATATACAAGTTTTACAGACTCAAACTAATTTAAATTCTCACACCACTAACTAAAACATTCGTAGAGTATGTCTACTTATAATGAATCTATAAACCATGTAAACTGTCTATTGACCACTGGTCCAAATGTTGTATGTACTTCGGCCGACAGTAAAATGGAAAGTTGCACGAGCACGTGCCTTCCCTTCTAGTTTTGCAGCTAATTCGGAAACAACCTAAAAGGGTGGACATATTAATTGAATAACTAAATAATTAAAAAGTTTAGTTCCCAAGGCGTTCATAAGTATAAAGTTGAACTACGCATACTTTACCCTTCATTTCACGTTGTCATGTAAGATCACTTGTCACCGTCGACTTGCAACGTTCTATCTTCAACTTCATCTTCAATGTCAGCTGAATGTAGGGTTTGATTAGACAACAATGGAAACAAACTATGCCTTTGAGTTTTAGACATGATCAATGGTTCTTCTATACATCTTCTGCTGGTTCAACAGCAATCTTACGATGTCTTTATGAAGAACTCAAAACTTAGAGTATCTTATGATGATAGTTATGATAACACAGTAAAACACTAAGACTCGGCAAACAATGTTGTTTTACACATAAAACATTTTAATGAACGTGCCAGCCGCACATAATAGGTTAGTGTTAATGACTATGTTTTGACATACTTAAATCCATAAATACATGATTGAATCAACAATCTCCCCCATTTGAGGATGACAAAACATGTAGCATGAAAAGTAAACACTAAGGCACAAAAGTATAAAGACTTAGACAAATAAACAATGATCGTTGTCCCTTAGTTCATTTTTCTGGGGTCTTTTGCCGAGTTATCTATATCTTATAAAATGATATACTTTTTAAGATAAATTCATTTATAATATAAACCATATATATAGTACATTGCAATCAGTTTATTATAATCATTACCATTCCTCCTCTTCTTTTTTCAATTGAAACAATGAACTATCATCATTTAGATTGAGTCCACTTTCTCTAATTTCATTAACAATTATCTCTGAGAGGCCAGGAGCAAATTTAGCATAGAAGTATGCTACACTCCTCAGATTGACAATGTGATGGTTGGATTCTTAGGGTAGTTGGTTACTTCTTTGAAATCTTAGACCACTGCCATCATTGAAATATACTCCATGCTCAGGATCAGTAATCAATTCACCATAAAATCCTTTCCTGTCCTTGGAAAGAGAGATGTCACCTGCTAGTTTGTAGGTAATCTTAGGAATTTTAAGTCTTACATCATGAAATTGATAATTTAGATTGAGAAGACTATCAATTCTTATCTTTGGAATCTCCAAAGGTAAGATAATTGGTTGTTTTCTTCTTCTTCTTCTTCTTCTTAGCTAGCTCATCATCAATATTTACGGCAGGATTATTACCAAACTTGTTGGATCTTGTGAACAGCTTTCTCAATGTATCAATCAAATTCATCCTCAGTTTGCTAGACATTGATTTTGTAACAACCCAACCCGTTAACCAACCGAAAACGCGAAATAAAAAAAAAATATTTAAACAGCTCTGTCCAGATGGGGTGTGCGGCACGCACAGGGCCTGGCAGCCCGCTGTCCAATTTTTCCAAATTTCGTAAAAGGATCTCCCACTTCCAGACACATTTAGATGAAACACTTTTCACAAAACATTAGTATACGTAAAACTAACACATTCCAATAATAAAAGGAGTTTTACGACGCCGGGCCCATATATGCCCAAATTAAGAGTTTCGTACAAAATACAAGTTTCAACCGAATTAGTTTAAATTCCAAACGACACTATAGCATGATGTTTGGGGGTTAAACTATCCAATATTCGGTCAAACTTCAAAAATCCATACGCCCAAAAGCTTCTCCTATCATAACAAAGCGGGATCACTAATCCAAACGAACGCCCTTACCCTTGTCCATGCTGGAGCCTATAAAAAGGTAAACAATGAGAGGGTAAGAAAAACGCTTAGTGAATGAAATAATTATACACATACATATATAATATACCTACTTGCAAACACTTACACACATACCGCATACATGCTAGCAACACAATTTAGCTTATCATCTCAAACACGAAGCTATTAACCTCCAATACCACAAGCTAGCATAACAATAGCATATATATATATATATATATATATATATATATATATATATATATATATATATATATATATATAAATTGAACATTATAATATGCTTACGATACAACACAATAACCATGGTTAACCAATCGTACAAGGAATGGTACTCGAATTTCCCATCGGTGTTCATAACAACCGTTAGTACACTTAACACGTCGTACACTAACCCCACGGGTGGCATCTTAACACATCGATACTTCACCCCGGATGGGGTCTTAACACGTCGACACTTCATCCGTTACTTTCTTAGAGTGGCATGTTAACACGTCGATACTTCACTCCGAGTGGTGCCTTACACGTCGGCACTTTACTCTTCATCTTACTTGAGGAGGCATCTTAACACGTCGATACTTCACCCCGAGTGGCGTCTTAACACGTCGACACTTCACTCTCCGTCTTACCTTAGGTGGCATCTTAACACGTCGATACTTCACCCCGAGTGGTGTCTTAACACATCGACACTTCACTCGTCACGTGAACGTGGTGTCTTAGCACATCGACACTTCACATCTCACGCTACACAAATAAATACATTATATACCTACGCATATAATTATTCCACTCACCTTAACGATTCGGTGACAGTTTTATACTTCCGCAAGCTTCAAACCAAAGTACCTAATATAATAAGTACTTCAATCAACACACAAACTAGTTGGACTAAATACCAATAATTCACCTATGTCCATTTAATGGGTTAAATACATTAAATGCCCCATTAAGGTCAAGACCATCATAAATCACTCAAAGCTAGTGATTAAGATCCAACAACACTAACTAATACACAATAAGGGTATTTCATACCCATATTTCCCAACTAGGTCAATCATTAACATTTTGACCATTTTAAAACCAACACACCCATTTTGAATCATCTTCAAACCCAAACAACACCCATTTGCTAAATAACTAGGTGTGCTAGTAATTAACTAACCAATTATGACTCATAAATATATTTATCATTTCAAAACCCTAGGATAGTCAACTTTGAGTCCTCATGACTCAATTTTACCCAAGAACACCCAAAAATTACCAAATATGGGTTTTATGTTCATCAATAACTCAAACCCTAACCCTTAAACAAATTAAAATAAGGAAATCAAGATTAGAGCATACCACCACAATCACAACGTAGCTAGTGATTAGATGAACAACTTTAATGCACGCGCCTTGACCCGAAATCAACTTCTTCCTCTTGGATTTGAGCTTTCTCACTCAAGAACTCTTCTCTCTGAAGAATTTAAGTGGAATGGATAAAGGTAGGTGTTAATGGAGTTATGACACTCCACAAACAGATCTGGTGGCCTTTAACTCATTCCCAAGTGAATTTACCAAATAGTCCTTCCAAAATATCACATTAAAAGAAGCAGAATCCGGCTACAGTAAGGGTGCGCGGCGCGCTCCCTTAAGTGTGCGCGGCGCGTACCACATGCTGGACAGTTTCTGACTTCTGTTTAAATACACAATGTCATCCACACTTCATGTACCCTATTTACATCTCTGTACAATAAATATTAGGGTCTTACAACTCTCCCCCACTTGAATCGAAGCGCGTCCTCGCGATCCAAGCCGCATGACAAGAGGGAAGATAAACTAACACGAACTCTTCGGGCTCCCAAGTAAATTCAGAACCTTTACTACGATGCCATTGAACTTTAAACGTTCTCACCTCTTTATTTCTTAACTTTTTGACCTTCTCATCGAGTATAGAAATCGACTCCTTAATATACTCTAACTTATTGTTTAGCTCAATCTCGTCTAAAGGCACCCATGATGAATCATCCGCAAGACACTTACGGAGATGGGAAACATGAAATGTATTATGGATCCCCGCAAGCTCTTCGGGTAATTCCAAACGATACGCAACTTCACCAACACGAGCTAAAATTTTAAATGGCCCAATAAACCGAGGAGCTAACTTCCCCATTTTCGAAACCGAATAACACCTTTCCATGGCGAAACTTTAAGCATCACCATGTCACCTTCTTGGAATTCGATCAGTCGCCTAGGTTTGTCGGCATACGATTTTTGTCTATCTTGCGCATTTTTCAAATGAGTCCGAATCATATCAATCTTGCTATTCATCTCTAAATCCAAATCGGTACTCCCGATTTCTCTTTGACCTACTTCACCCCAACAAATCGGAGTTCGGCACCTCCGCCCGTAAAGCATCTCATAAGGTGGCATCCCGATACTAGTATGATGACTATTATTGTACGAGAATCCCACCAAAGGTAAGTGCTCATCCCAACTATCGCCGAAATCAATAATACACGCCCGTAACATACCCTCCAAAGTTTGATTCGTATGTTCGGTTTGACCGTCCGTTTGAGGATGATACACCGTGCTCAATCTTAATTGTGTGCCCATATCTTCATGAAATTTATTCCAAAACCGAGATGTGAAATAGGTATCTCGATCCGAAATAATAGATATAGGAACCCCGTGTCTTGCTACCACCTCCTTGATAAATAATTTAGCCAAAGTCTCCGATGATATCGCTTCCCGAATGGGAAGAAACAAAGCACTTTTCGTCAATCGATCAACTATTACCCAAATCGAGTCAAATTGGGTTCTCGCCGTCTTTGGTAACTTTGTGATGAAATCTATGGTAATGTGCTCCCATTTCCATTTCCGGATTTCTAACGGTTGTAACTTACCATACGGCTTTTGGTGCTCGGCCTTAGCTTGCAAACACGTGACACATTGGTCAACATACTTAACAACATCACGTTTCATGCCTGGCCACCAATACTCCTTCCTCAAATCAAGATACATTTTCGTCGTGCCCGGATGAATAGAATACTTCGACTTATGTGCTTCATCAAGTAGCACTCGTCGATAATCACCCATTTTAGGCACCCACACCCTTCCTTGAAAAGATAACAAACCATGCGGACCTATGGTAATAAACTCTGTTTGTCCCACGATTCGTTCCTCATGCTTATTGTTAACAAAAGCTTCGATTTGAGTCTCGCCAAGCTTTACAAGAAAATCGTTAGTAATAATCATACGTAACAATCCCAATCGTAATGTCGGGTGATGACTCTTTCGACTTAATGCATCCACGACCACATTCGCCTTGCCCGGATGATACAATATTTCACAATCATAATCTTTTACCACATCCATCCACCTACGTTGGCGATAATTCAAATCTCGTTGGTTAAAGAGATGTTTCAAACTCTTATGATCCGAATAAATCGTACTCTTGACACCATACAAATAGTGGCGCCAAATTTTCAACGCATGAACTACCGCCGCCAATTCAAGATCATGAGTTGGGTATCTCTTTTCGTGTTCCTTTAATTATCGAGAGACGTAAGCGATGACTTTACCCCTTTGCATTAGAACACACCCGAGCCCATTTAGAGAAGCATCACAATAAACCGTCATGTCTTCCAAACCTTCCGGCAACACTAACACCGGATCTTGACACAATTTCTCTTTTTACAATTGAATAGCAATTTCTTGCTCGTTTTCCCAATTAAATCTCGCGTTCTTCCTCGTCAATTTCGCCAATGAAGAAGCGATCTTGGAAAAGTCTTGGATAAACCGACGATAATAACCGGCCAATCCGAGAAAACTTCGGATTTCCATAGGCATAGTCGGTCGTCCCCAACTCTTCACCGTCTCTATCTTCCCCGGATCTACTTGAATACCATCCTTGTTCACAATGTGGCCAAGAAATTGAACTTCTCTTAGCCAAAATTCACATTTGGAGAATTTTGCATACAACTTCTCCTTCCGCAACGTCTTTAACACACCACACAAATGATGTTTATGTTCCTTCATACTCTTCGAATAAACAAGTATGTCGTCAATGAACACAATTACCGACTTGTCCAACATAGGTTGGCACACTCGGTTCATAAGATCCATGAATGCCGCCGGTGCATTCGTAAGACCAAAAGGTATTACTAAGAATTCAAAATGCCCGTAACAAGTTCAAAAAGCCGTTTTCTCAATATCTTCCTCACGGACCCGCATTTGGTGATAACCGGACCGTAGGTCAATCTTAGAGAAATACGTTGCACCTTGGAGTTGATCAAACAAGTCGTCAATCTGAGGCAATGGATAACGATTCTTTATCGTCACTTTGTTCATCTCTCGATAATCGATGCACATTCGCATACTACCATCCTTCTTCTTCACGAATAAAACCGGAGCGCCCTATGGCGAAGCACTCGGTCGAATAAAACCCTTCTCAAGTAACTCTTGGGTTTGATTTAAAAACTCTTGCATTTCTGTTGGCACTAAACGATAAGGAGTTTTAGCAATGGGAGTAGCTCCCGGAACTAACTCAATGCGAAATTCAACTTGTCTTTCCGCCGGAACACCCGGTAATTCATCCGGAAAAACGTCTTCGAATTCACTAACCACCGGAATTTCACGAATGGATGGTGGATCTTCACGAGTATCAACCACATGGGCAAGAAAATCCATGCCACCATTAACAAGAAAATGACGTGCCCGTGCAAAAGTGCATATCGGTACAAGTCTTCTTCGCTTATCGCCATGAATAATTAACTCTCCCCGCTTGGGGTTTTCACACAAATAGATTTTTCATGGCATGCAATATCGACTCTATAACGATCGAGCTAATTCATACCAACGACAATATCAAAATCACCCAAAGTCATCGGAATGAGATCGATTTGAAAAGTTTCGGTACCAAACACAACATTACAATTTTTACAAACATCAATCCCTAGCACCGTTTTACCATCCGCTATTTCGACTTCTACCGGATGACTTAACTTAGCTAGCGGTTTATTTAACTTAGGCACAAATCGAGGTGACACAAGGATAAATTAGCACCACTATCAAAAAGTATCCGTGCCGGATTAGAATTAACCAATAAAGTACCCGAGATAACTTCGTTAGATTGCTTGGCTTCATCATTGGTCATCAAATAATTGCGACCCCTAACCTTTGTAGTGACGCGAACTTTTCCATGTTTATATATATTAATTGAGATTGATATTTACATGATTAAATGTTTCCAACATGTTAAGCAATCAAACTTGTTAAGACTTGATTAATTGAAATATGTTTCATATAGACAATTGACCACCTAAGTTGACCGGTGATTCACGAACGTTAAAACTTGTAAAAACTATATGATGACATATATATATAGATATATATATAGTTAACATGATACTATGATAAGTAAACATATCATTAAGTATATTAACAATGAACTACATATGTAAAAACAAGACTACTAACTTAATGATTTTTAAACGAGACATATATGTAACGATTATCGTTGTAAAGACATTTAATGTATATATAACATATTAAGAGATATTCATACATGATAATATCATGATAATATAATAATTTAAAATCTCATTTGATATTATAAACATTGGGTTGACAACATTTAACAATATCGTTAACCTAAAGGTTTCAAAACAACACTTACATGTAACGACTAACGATGACTTAACGACTTAGTTAAAATGTATATACATGAAGTGTTTTAATATGTATTTATATACTTTTGAAAGACTTCAATATACTTATCAAAATACTTCTACTTAACAAAAATGCTTACAATTACATCCTCGTTCAGTTTCATCAACAATTCTACTCGTATGCACCCGTATTCGTACTCGTACAATACACAGCTTTTAGATGTATGTACTATTGGTATATACACTCCAATGATCAGCTCTTAGCAGCCCATGTGAGTCACCTAACACATGTGGGAACCATTATTTGGCAACTAGCATGAAATATCTCATAAAATTACAAAAATATGAGTAATCATTCATGACTTATTTACATGAAAACAAAATTACATATCCTTTATATCTAATCCATACACCAACGACCAAAAACACCTACAAACACTTTCATTCTTCAATTTTCTTCATCTAATTGATCTCTCTCAAGTTCTATCTTCAAGTTCTAAGTGTTCTTCATATATTCTACAAGTTCTAGTTACATAAAATCAAGAATACTTTCAAGTTTGCTAGCTCACTTCCAATCTTGTAAGGTGATCATCCAACCTCAAGAAATCTTTTTTTCTTACAGTAGGTTATCATTCTAATACAAGGTAATAATCATACTCAAACTTTGGTTCAATTTCTATAACTATAACAATCTTATTTCAAGTGATGATCTTACTTGAACTTGTTTTCGTGCCATGATTCTGCTTCAAGAACTTCGAGCCATCCAAGGATCCGTTGAAGCTAGATCCATTTTTCTCTTTTCCAGTAGGTTTATCCAAGGAACTTAAGGTAGTAATGATGTTCATAACATCATTCGATTCATACATATAAAGCTATCTTATTCGAAGGTTTAAACTTGTAATTACTAGAACATAGTTTAGTTAATTCTAAACTTGTTCGCAAACAAAAGTTAATCCTTCTAACTTGACTTTTAAAATCAACTAAACACATGTTCTATATCTATATTATATGCTAACTTAATGATTTAAAACCTGGAAACACGAAAAACACCGTAAAACCGGATTTACGCCGTCGTAGTAACACCGCGGGCTGTTTTGGGTTAGTTAATTAAAAAATATGATAAACTTTGATTTAAAAGTTGTTATTCTGAGAAAATGATTTTTATTATGAACATGAAACTATATCCAAAAATTATGGTTAAACTCAAAGTGGAAGTATATTTTCTAAAATGGTCATCTAGACGTCGTTCTTTCGACTGAAATGACTACCTTTACAAAAACGACTTGTAACTTATTTTTCCGACTATAAACCTATACTTTTTCTGTTTATATTCATAAAATAGAGTCCAATATGAAACTATAGCAATTTGATTCACTCAAAACGGATTTAAAATGAAGAAGTTATGGGTAAAACAAGATTGGATAATTTTTCTCATTTTAGCTACGTGAAAATTGGTAACAAATCTATTCCAACCATAACTTAATTAACTTGTATTTTATATTATGTAATCTTGAGATACCATAGACACGTATACAATGTTTCGACCTATCATGTCGACACATCTATATATATTTCGGAACAACCATAGACACTCTATATGTGAATGTTGGAGTTAGCTATACAGGGTTGAGGTTGATTCCAAAATATATATAGTTTGAGTTGTGATCAATACTGAGATACGTATACACTGGGTCGTGGATTGATTCAAGATAATATTTATCGATTTATTTCTGTACATCTAACTGTGGACAACTAGTTGTAGGTTACTAACGAGGACAGCTGACTTAATAAACTTAAAACATCAAAATATATTAAAAGTGTTGTAAATATATTTTGAACATACTTTGATATATATGTATATATTGTTATAGGTTCGTGAATCAACCAGTGGCCAAGTCTTACTTCCCGACGAAGTAAAAATCCGTGAAAGTGAGTTATAGTCCCACTTTTAAAATCTAATATTTTTGGGATGAGAATACATGTATAAATGATTTACAAAATAGACACAAGTACGTGAAACTAAATTCTATGGTTGAATTATCGAAATCGAATATGCCCCTTTTTATTAAGTCTGGTAATCTAAGAATTAGGGAACAGACACCCTAATTGATGCGAATCCTAAAGATAGATCTATTGGGCCTAACAAACCCCATCCAAAGTACCGGATGCTTTAGTACTTCGAAATTTATATCATATCCGAAGGGTGTCCTGGAATGATGGGGATATTCTTATATATGCATCTAGTTAATGTCGGTTACCAGGTGTTCACCATATGAATGATTTTTATCTCTAGGTATGGGATGTGTATTGAAATATGAAATCTTGTGGTCTATTTTTATGATTTGATATATATAGGTTAAACCTATAACTCACCAACATTTTTGTTGACGTTTTAAGCATGTTTATTCTCAGGTGATTATTAAGAGCTTCCGCTGTCGCATACTTAAATAAGGACGAGATTTGGAGTCCATGCTTGTATGATATTGTGTAAAAACTGTATTCAAGAAACTTATTTTGTTGTAACATATTTGTATTGTAAACCATTATGAAATGGTCGTGTGTAAACAGGATATTTTAGATTATCATTATTTGATAATCTACGTAAAGCTTTTTAAACCTTTATTGATGAAATAAAGGTTATGGTTTGTTTTAAAATGAATGCAGTCTTTGAAAAACGTCTCATATAGAGGTCAAAACCTCGCAACGAAATCAATTATTATGGAACGTTTTTAATCAATAAGAACGGGACATTTCAGTTGGTATCCGAGCGTTGGTCTTAGAGAACCAGAAAATTTACATTAGTGTGTCTTATCGAGTTTGTTAGGATGCATTAGTGAGTCTGGACTTCGACCGTGTTTTCTTTAAAAATGATTGCTTAACATTTTTGTTGGAAACTATATATTATTAACATGTATATATTATGTGATATATTAATCTCTTAACATGTTTGATATCGTGTGATAGATGTCTACCTCTAGCACAAATCCCATTGACTCACCTAATAATAACGAAGAGTCGAATATATATTGGACTGATTCACAAGTTCTCGAAGAAGAACCGGAAGAAGAATCAGAACCGGAAGAAGAATCAGAACCGGAAGAGGAGGAACCGGAGGAGGAAATAGAACCGGTGGGGGAAATAATAAAACGGTTAAGTAAAAGAAAATCCTCAACCAACCGACCAAGGTTAATTATGGTCAATGGTGTTTCCGCTAAGGAAGCAAAATATTGGGAGGATTACCAATTCTCCGATGAATCGGATTCCGACGAGAATTCCGATGATGTTATAGAAATTACCCCAACTGAATTTAAAAAGGCAAAAGAAAATAATAAGGGAAAGGGCATAAAAATAGAGAAATCTAATTCCAACCCCGATGAACTTTATATGTATCGTCAACCCCCGAAGTCCTTAAGTTGTAACAATGACCCGGGAACCTCTAAACCACCATGTTTTTCTAAACCAATGTGGAAAACGACGGCTCGTATTAGGGGAATATCATATATCCCTAGAAACTTGGCAAAACGAACCAAAACCGAAGAAGAAGAAACAAGCGAGTCGGAATAAGATAGTTGTATTCGTGTGGTGTAATATATGTAATATAGTGTGCTTATGCTTTATGATATATGTAAAAATTGCTTGTATTAATAACTATTTTTTTTTTTATGAATCTAACTCTTGTCTATTTTACAGTATAAAAACACAAAATGGATAGACAACCTAATATTTTAAGAGACCTACCCGGAGACATGATTGATGAAATCTTGTCTAGAGTCGGTCAGAATTCTTCGGCACAACTATTTACGGCTAAATCAGTTTGTAAGACATTCGAAGAACGTTCCAAGAATGTCTTGGTTTATAAGAGACTTTCGTTTGAAAGATGGGGGATATCACATTGGGAAACCCATAAGTTACGATGTGTTTACTTTGACGCATATATTGCGGGGAACCCAAATGCTATTTTACGCAACGGGTTAAGAAATTATTTTGACTCAATGTATCCGAATATAGGACTTCATGATTTAGAAAAAGCGGCTAACATGCAACATAAAGAAGCATGCTATGCTTACGGGTTAGTAATGTTCGCTTCTCACCAAAGTGAGAAAAAGAACATCGGGCTACAACTATTAAACAAAACATTCCCACAAGTGACGGAGTCGGTAATTGGGGTAAGAAATGAGGTTTTTAGGTTATTACGAGACTGTTGGTCATTACGTAACCCTCGTCCCTTTGATGACGTTACAACACGCTATCTTATCAACGGCCATAACGATTATGTTCCACAAGACCAAGGATGAGAAGTAGTCCTAGTAAAACCAGAATGCATGACTTGTTTCTGGACGTATGAATTAAGTGTCTTTATTACCTTTGCTGAACGACTTGTGTACTAGCTAGAATTATCTTCACACCCATCTTGTATCAAATTTATTGTGTGTTATATTTCATGCTATATGTAAAATAAGCGGTATTGTAAGTTTGTAAAATATTGTGTAAAAGTTTGAACGCGAAATATTATTATAATCAGTTTTTCATATAGAATTGTAGTAGTTGAATTGTATATTAGCTACTAAGTATGAACTTAACGGGTAGGTACTACCCGAATTTAAACTTATAAAACGCTAATATGAAGAAAAAGCTTTTATAAATGAGTTCATATTATGCTACGAAATACTATTAACTACTCTTAATATTCTGTATGATTAACTTGTTCCGTTTGACTATTTTGAAGAAAATGGCACCGACTACTCGACACACCGTGAATATGAATGAAGAGGAATTCCGTACTTTTCTAGCTTCAAACATAGCCGCAGTACAGGCTGCACTACATAGCAACAATAACCTTGGATCTAGCAGTACAGGAAATTGTGTAGGATGCACCTACAAAGAATTCACTGCCTGCAAACCTTTGGAATTTGATGGAACCGAAGGACCGATCGGATTGAAACGGTGGACCGAGAAGGTCGAATTGGTGTTTGCCATAAGTAAGTGTACTGAAGAGGACAAAGTGAAGTACGCTACGCATACCTTCACAGGTTCTGCGTTAACATGGTGAAATACCTATCTAGAGCAAGTAGGACAAGACGATGCGTGCGCACTACCGTGGTCAGCATTCAAGCACTTGATGAACGAGAAGTACCGTCCCAGAACCGAGGTCAATAAGCTCAAGACAGAACTTAGAGGATTACGAACCCAAGGATTTGATATTACCACGTACGAAAGACGATTCACAGAATTGTGCCTATTGTGTCCGGGAGCATTCGAATATGAGGAGAAGAAGATCGACGCATTTGTGAAAGGATTACCGGAAAGAATCCAAGAAGATATAAGTTCACACGAGCCCGCCTCCATACAACAGGCATGTAGAATGGCTCACAAACTAGTGAACCAGATTGAAGAAAGAATTAAAGAACAGACTGCTGAAGAGGCCAATGTGAAGCAAGTCAAAAAAAAAGTGGGAGGAAAACGGTGATAAGAATCACCAATACAACAACAACAGCAATTACAACAATAATCGCAATAATTATCCCAACAATCGCAACATCAATCGCAACTACAACAAACGGCCCAACAACAACAACAATAACAGCAACTACAACAATCATCTCAACAACAATAATAACCGCAACAACAACAACAATCAGAAGCAGCTATGCCAAAGGTGTGAAAAGTATCACTCGGGTTTCAGCACCAAATTTTGCAACAAGTGTAAAAGAAATGGTCATAGCGCGGCGAAGTGTGAGGTCTACGGACCAGGGGTTAACAGAACGAAAGGAACAAATGGTGTCGGAACGAGTAATGGCGGAGCAAGTAGTGTTGGAGCAAGTTATGCCAATGTAGTTTGTTATAAAGGTGGAAAACTGGGCCACATTATTAGAAATTGCCCGAACCAGGAGAACACGAATGGACAAGGCCGCGGAAGAGTTTTCAATATTAATGCGGCAGAGGCACAGGAAGACCCGGAACTTGTTACGGGTACGTTTCTTATTGACAATAAATCTGCTTACGTTTTATTTGATTCGGGTGCGGATAGAAGCTATATGAGTAGAGATTTTTGTGCTAAATTAAGTTATCCATTGACGCCGTTGGATAGTAAATTTTTACTCGAATTAGCAAACGGTAAATTAATTTCAGCAGATAATATATGCTGGAATCGAGAAATTAAACTGGGTAGCTAAATATTTAAGATTGATTTGATACCAGTAGAGTTAGGGAGTTTTGATGTAATAGTTGGCATGGACTGACTGAAGAAGGTGAAAGCAGAGATCGTATGTTATAAAAATGCAATTCGCATTGTACGAGAAGAAGGAGAACCCTTAATGGTGTACGGAGAAAAGGGCAACACGAAGCTACATCTTATTAGTAATTTGAAGGCACAAAAACTAATAAGAAAAGGTTGCTATGCTGTTCTAGCACACGTCGAGAAAGTACAAACTGAAGAAAAGAGCATCAATGATGTTCCCGTCACAAAAGAATTTCCCGATGTATTTCCGAAAGAATTACCGGGACTACCTCCACATCGATCTATTGAATTTCAAATAGATCTTGTACCAGGAGCTGCACCAATAGCTCGTGCTCCTTATAGACTCGCACCCAGCGAGATGAAAGAACTGCAAAACTAACTGCAAGAACTATTAGAACGTGGTTTCATTCGACCAAGCACATCACCATGGGGAGCTCCTATTTTGTTTGTCAAGAAGAAGGATGGTACGTTTAGGTTGTGTATTGACTACAGAGAGTTAAACAAACTTACCATCAAAAACCGTTATCCACTGCCGAGAATTGACGACTTATTTGATCAACTACAAGGCTCGTCGGTTTATTCGAAGATCGATTTACGTTCTGGATATCATCAAATGCGAGTAAAGGAGGATGATATTCCAAAAACTGCTTTTAGAACGCGTTATGGTCATTACGAGTTTATGGTTATGACGTTTGGATTGACTAACGCACCAGCTGTGTTCATGGACCTTATGAACTGAGTGTGTGGGCCATATCTTGACAAGTTTGTCATTGTTTTCATCGATGACATACTTATTTACTCAAAGAATGATCAAGAGCACGAAGAACATTTGAGAAAAGTGTTAGAAGTATTGAGGAAAGAAAAACTGTACGCTAAGTTTTCAAAGTGTGCATTTTGGTTGGAAGAAGTTCAATTCCTCGGTCACATAGTGAACAAAGAAGGTATCCAGGTGGACCCGGCAAAGATCGAAACTGTTGAAAAGTGGGAAACCCCAAAAACTCCGAAGCATATACGTCAATTTTTAGGATTGGCTGGTTACTACAGAAGATTCATCCAAGATTTCTCCAAAATAGCAAAACCCTTGACTGCATTAACGCATAAAGGGAAGAAATTTGAATGGAAGGATGAACAAGAGAAGGCGTTTCAATTATTGAAGAAAAAGCTAACTACGGCACCTATATTGTCATTGCCTGAAGGGAATGATGATTTTGTGATTTATTTTGACGCATCAAAGCAAGGTCTCGGTTGTATATTAATGCAACGGACGAAGGTGATTGCTTATGCGTCTAGACAATTGAAGATTCACGAGCAAAATTATACGATGCATGATTTGGAATTAGGCGCGGTTGTTTTTGCATTAAAGACTTGGAGGCACTACTTATATGGGGTCAAAAGTATTATATATACCGACCACAAAAGTCTTCAACACATATTTAATCAGAAACAACTGAATATGAGGCAGCGTAGGTGGATTGAATTGTTGAATGATTACAACTTTGAGATTCGTTACCACCCAGGGAAGGCAAATGTGGTAGCCGACGCCTTGAGCAGAAAGGACAGAGAACCCATTCGAGTAAAATCTATGAATATAATGATACACACTAACCTTACTACTCAAATAAAGGAGGCGCAACAAGGAGTTTTAAAAGAGGGAAATTTAAAGGATGAAATACCCAAAGGATCGGAGAAGCATCTTAATATTCGGGAAGATGGAACCCGGTATAGGGCTGAAAGAATTTGGGTACCAAAATTTGGAGATATGAGAGAAATGGTACTTAGAGAAGCTCATAAAACCAGATACTCAATACATCCTGGAACGGGGAAGATGTACAAGGATCTTAAGAAACATTTTTGGTGGCCAGGTATGAAAGCCGATATTGCTAAATATGTAGGAGAATGTTTGACGTGTTCTAAGGTCAAAGCTGAACATCAGAAACCATCAGGTCTACTACAACAACCTGAAATCCCGGAATGGAAATGGGAAAACATTACCATGGATTTCATTACTAAATTGCCAAGGACTGCAAGTGGTTATGATACTATTTGGGTAATAGTTGATCGTCTCACCAAGTCAGCACACTTCCTGCCAATAAGAGAAGATGACAAGATGGAGAAGTTAGCACGACTGTATTTGAAGGAAGTCGTCTCCAGACATGGAATACCAATCTCTATTATCTCTGATAGGGATGGCAGATTTATTTCAAGATTCTGGCAGACATTACAGCAAGCATTAGGAACTCGTCTAGATATGAGTACTGCCTATCATCCACAAACCGATGGGCAGAGTGAAAGGACGATACAAACGCTTGAAGACATGCTACGAGCATGTGTTATTGATTTCGGAAATAGTTGGGATCGACATCTACCGTTAGCAGAATTTTTCTACAACAACAGCTACCATTCAAGCATTGAGATGGCGCCGTTTGAAGCATTTTATGGTAGAAAGTGCAGGTCTCCGATTTGTTGGAGTGAAGTGGGGGATAGACAGATTACGGGTCCGGAGATTATACAAGAAACTGCCGAGAAGATCATCCAAATTCAACAACGGTTGAAAACCGCCCAAAGTCGACAAAAGAGCTACGCTGACATTAAAAGAAAAGATATAGAATTTGAAACTGGAGAGATGGTCATGCTTAAAGTTGCACCTTGGAAAGGCGTTGTTCGATTTGGTAAACGAGGGAAATTAAATCCAAGGTATATTGGACCATTCAAGATTATTGATCGTGTCGGACCAGTAGCTTACCGACTTGAGTTACCTCAATAACTCGCGGCTGTACATAACACTTTCCACGTCTCGAATTTGAAGAAATGTTTTGCTAAAGAAGATCTCACTATTCCGTTAGATTAAATCCAAATCAACGAAAAACTTCAATTCATCGAAGAACCCGTCGAAATAATGGATCGTGAGGTTAAAAGACTTAAGCAAAACAAGATACCAATTGTTAAGGTTCGATGGAATGCTCGTAGAGGACCCGAGTTCACCTGGGAGCGTAAAGATGAGATGAAGAAGAAATACCGCAATCTATTTCCAGAAGATTCGTCAACACCTTCAACAGCTTAAAATTTCGGGACGAAATTTATTTAACGGGTAGGTACTGTAGTGACCCGAAATTTTCCATGTTTATATATATTAATTGAGATTGATATTTACATGATTAAATATTTCCAACATGTTAAGCAATCAAACTTGTTAAGACTTGATTAATTGAAATATGTTTCATATAGACAATTGACCACCCAAGTTGACCGGTGATTCACGAACGTTAAAACTTGTAAAAACTATATGATGACATATATATGGATATATATAGTTAACATGATACTATGATAAGTAAACATATCATTAAGTATATTAACAATGAACTACATATGTAAAAACAAGACTACTAACTTAATGATTTTTAAACGAGACATATATGTAACGATTATCGTTGTAAAGACATTTAATGTATATATATATCATATTAAGAGATATTCATACATGATAATATCATGATAATATAATAATTTAAAATCTCATTTGATATTATAAACATTGGGTTAACAACATTTAACAATATCGTTAACCTAAAGGTTTCAAAACAACACTTACATGTAACGACTAACGATGACTTAACGACTTAGTTAAAATGTATATACATGTAGTGTTTTAATATGTATTTATACACTTTTGAAAGACTTCAATATACTTATCAAAATACTTCTACTTAACAAAAATGCTTACAATTACATCCTCGTTCAGTTTCATCCACAATTCTACTCGTATGCACCCGTATTCGTACTCGTACAATACACAGCTTTTAGATGTATGTACTATTGGTATATACACTCTGATGATCAGCTCTTAGCAGCCCATGTGATTCACCTAACACATGTGGGAACCATCATTTGGCAACTAGCATGAAATATCTCATAAAATTACAAAAATATGAGTAATCATTCATGACTTATTTACATGAAAACAAAATTACATATCCTTTATATCTAATCCATACACCAACGACCAAAAACACCTAAAAACACTTTCATTCTTCAATTTTCTTCATCTAATTGATCTATCTCAAGTTCTATCTTCAAGTTCTAAGTGTTCTTCATATATTCTACAAGTTCTAGTTACATAAAATCAAGAATACTTTCAAGTTTGCTAGCTCACTTCCAATCTTGTAAGGTGATCATCCAACCTCAAGAAATCTTTATTTCTTACAGTAGGTTATCATTCTAATACAAGGTTATTTCAAGTGATGATCTTACTTAAACTTGTTTTCGTGTCATGATTCTGCTTCAAGAACTTCGAGCCATCCAAGGATCCGTTGAAGCTAGATCCATTTTTCTCTTTTCTAGTAGGTTTATCCAAGGAACTTAAGGTAGTAATCATGTTCATAACATCATTTGATTCATACATATAAAGCTATCTTATTCGGAGGTTTAAACTTGTAATTACTAGAACATAGTTTAGTTAATTCTAAACTTGTTCGCAAATAAAAGTTAATCCTTCTAACTTGACTTTTAAAATCAACTAAACACATGTTCTATATCTATATGATATGCTAACTTAATGATTTAAAACCTGGAAACACGAAAAACACCGTAAAACCGGATTTACGCCGTCGTAGTAACACCGCGGGATGTTTTGGGTTAGTTAATTAAAAACTATGATAAACTTTGATTTAAAAGTTGTTATTCTAAGAAAATGATTTTTATTATGAACATGAAAGTATATCCAAAAATTATGGTTAAACTCAAAGTGGAAGTATATTTTCTAAAATGGTCATCTAGACGTCGTTCTTTCGACTGAAATGACTACCTTTACAAAAATGACTTGTAATTTATTTTTCTGACTATAAACCTATACTTTTTCTGTTTAGATTCATAAAATAGAGTTCAATATGAAACCATAGCAATTTGATTCACTCAAAACGGATTTAAAATGAAGAAGTTATGGGTAAAACAAGATTGGATAATTTTTCTCATTTTAGCTACGTGAAAATTGGTAACAAATCTATTCCAACCATAACTTAATCAACTTGTATTGTATATTATGTAATTTTGAGATACCATAGACACGTATACAATGTTTCGACCTATCATGTCGACACATCTATATATATTTCGGAACAACCATAGACACTCTATATGTGAATGTTGGAGTTAGCTATACAGGGTTGAGGTTGATTCCAAAATATATATAGTTTGAGTTGTGATCAATACTGAGATACGTATACACTGGGTTGTGGATTGATTCAAGATAATATTTATCGATTTATTTCTGTACATCTAACTGTGGACAACTAGTTGTAGGTTACTAACGAGGACAGCTGACTTAATAAACTTAAAACATCAAAATATATTAAAAGTGTTGTAAATATATTTTGAACATACTTTGATATATATGTATATATTGTTATAGGTTCGTGAATTAACCAGTGACCAAGTCTTACTTCCCGACGAAGTAAAAATCCGTGAAAGTGAGTTATAGTCCCACTTTTAAAATCTAATATTTTTGGGATGAGAATACATGCAGGTTTTATAAATGATTTACAAAATAGACACAAGTACGTGAAACTACATTCTATGGTTGAATTATCGAAATCGAATATGCCCCTTTTTATTAAGTCTGGTAATCTAAGAATTAGGGAACAGACACCCTAATTGACGCGAATCCTAAAGATAGATCTATTGGGCCTAACAAACCCCATCCAAAGTACCGGATGCTTTAGTACTTCGAAATTTATATCATATCCGAAGGCTGTCCCGGAATGATGGGGATATTCTTATATATGCATCTAGTTAATGTCGGTTACCAGGTGTTCACCATATGAATGATTTTTATCTCTATGTATGGGATGTGTATTGAAATATGAAATCTTGTGGTCTGTTATTATGATTTGATATATATAGGTTAAACCTATAACTCACCAACATTTTTGTTAACGTTTTAAGCATGTTTATTCTCAGGTGATTATTAAGAGCTTCCGCTGTCGCATACTTAAATAAGGACGAGATTTGGAGTCCATGCTTGTATGATATTGTGTAAAAACTGCATTCAAGAAACTTATTTTGTTGTAACATATTTGTATTGTAAACCATTATGAAATGGTCGTGTGTAAACAGGATATTTTAGATTATCATTATTTGATAATCTACGTAAAGCTTTTTAAACCTTTATTGATGAAATAAAGGTTATGGTTTGTTTTAAAATGAATGCAGTCTTTGAAAAACGTCTCATATAGAGGTCAAAACCTCGCAACGAAATCAATTAATATGGAACGTTTTTAATCAATAAGAACGGGACATTTCAACCGTACCCGCCGCCTTCTCTAGCCGCTTAACATTATCGTTGCACAAGTCAGGACACTCCGGCCTATTGTACCCTTCTTTACCACAATTAAAACAAGTAAGCTTGGTTGTAGATGATGGTTTCGGACATTCACGTGCCATATGGCCCTTTTGTCCACAATTGTAGCACGCATAAGAAAAATCTCCGGAAGCACCTTTCTTCACACTACCAACACTCTCGGAACACTTCTTGTTCTTTTTGTTTGAAAAGTTCGAATGGCCCGAACCTTCTATCTTTCTTTCGCCAAAAGTAAAGCCACTCTTCCTCAATACGAGCGCCTCAAAACCATTGGCCATATTGAACAACTCATCAAAACTTTTCACCACATTCACATTTATCTTCTCTTGATAACTATCATTTAAGATTCGATAGAAGTCTTCCTTCAACATTTTATCATTCCCGACATACTCCGGGCAAAATTGTGTCTTGGACAAAAACACGGATTTGAGAGTGTTCAAATCCATCGACCCTTGCCTCAAGGAATGCAACTCGTCCTTAAGCCTTGTAAGATCGGCCGAAGTTCGGTACTCATCGAAAAATTCCGCCTTGAATTCATCCCAAGTGAATTCCATGCATTGTTCGTCACCATAAACTTGGATCTTTGCGTCCCACCACAACTTAGCATCGCCCCTCAACATACTACACCCGTACCTTGTCTTCTTATCGAGAGGACATTCACAAGTACAGAAGGCACCCTCCATATCGGAGATCCTACGGGCACTCTTGAGAGGGTCTCGTTCACCTTCAAAGGTGGGGGATTGAGAATCCTTGAAATTCTTATAGAAAAAGTGCCGTCTTCCCATATTATCTTCGTGAAGAACGGCCTTAATTTGCTACTTTACCACATTGACTAGTTACTTGTAAATCGTATCTAGGAACATCTTCTTAACATCTTCGAGAAACTCCGCCTTTTGACGTTTAAAGATGGCCTCAACTTTGGCCGTAACTCGGAGTTCTCGCTCGTACCTCCATTATCATTTTCGGGTCCATTTCTCGTCTTCATTCTATAAAATGGAAAAGATTAAACAACGAAACGAAAGGACTTAACACATATGTATATACATATACACCACACTACCCCATCTTGCTCAACAATCATCGTACATCGCTTGTTTGACACGATTTGAACCCGTAACAATGGTAGCTAATCATTGTTACACGAGCACGTCGCATTAACTTGATAGTACAACGTCTATCTCGCTTGATGATTGCTAACACAACACAAAACAATTAGCTCAAGGTTAGTTCACATAAACCTAAGCACTAATCAACTCCCGGCCCGACCCGTCTCCTACAAGTCCCGCATAAAGCGCATACACAAATAAGTCTAAGTCTAGGCACCTATCTCAAGTAGCCTAAATCCCTTAGACCATGCTCGGATACCACTTGTAACAACCCAACCCGTTAACCAACTGAAAAAGTGAAAAAAAAATATTTAAACAGTTCTGTCCAGATGGGGTGCGCGGCGCGCACAGGGCCTGACAGCCCGCTGTCCAATTTTTCCAAATTTTGTAAAAAGATCTCCCACTTCCCTACACATTTAGATGAAACGCTTTTTACAAAACATTAGTATACGTAAAACTAACACATTCCAATAATAAAAGGAGTTTTACGATGCTGGGCCCACATATGCCCAAATTACGAGTTTTGTACAAAATACAAGTTTCAACCGAATTAGTTTAAATTCCAAACGACACTAGAGCATGATGTTTGGGGGTTAAACTACCCAACATTCGGTCAAACTTCAAAAAGCTATACGCCCAAAAGCTTCTCCTATCATAACAAAGCGGGATCACTAATCCAAACGAACGCCCTTACCCTTATCCACGCCAGAGCCTATAAAAAGGTAAACAACAAGAGGGTAAGCAAAACGCTTAGTGAATGCAATAATTATACACATACATATATAATATACCTACTTGCAAACACTTACACACATACCGTTTTACCATCCGCTATTTCGACTTCTACCGGATGACTTAACTTAGCTAGCGGTTTATTTAACTTAGGCAAAAATCGAGGCGACACAAAGGACAAATTAGCACCACTATCAAAAAGTATCCGTGCTGGATTAGAATTAACCATGAAAGTACCTGAGACAACTTCGTTAGATTACTTGGCTTCATCATTGGTCATCAAATAATTGCGACCCCTAGCCGAATCCGCCGCCTTCTCTAGCCGCTTAACATTATCGTTGCACAAGTCGGGACACTCCGGCCTATTGTGCCCTTCTTTACCACAATTAAAACAAGTAAGCTTGGTTGTAGATGATGGTTTCGGACAATTACGTGCCATATGGCCCTTTTGTCCACAATTGTAGCACGCATAAGAAAAATATCTGGAAGCACCTTTCTTCACACTACCAACACTCTCGGAACCCTTCTTGTTCTTTTTGTTTAAAAAGTTCGAATGGCTCGAACCTTCTATCTTTCTTTTGCCAAAAGTAAAGCCACTCTTCCTCAACACGAGCGCCTGAAAACCTTTGGCCATATTGAACAACTCATCAAAACTTTTCACCACATTCACACTTATCTTCTCTTGATAACTATCATTTAAGATTCGATAGAAGTCTTCCTTCAACATTTTATCATTCCCGACATACTCCGGGCAAAATTGAGTCTTGAACAAAAACACGGATTTGAGAGTGTTCAAATCCATCGACCCTTGCCTCAAGGAATGCAACTCGTCCTTAAGCCTTGTAAGATCGGCCTTTTGACGTTTAAAGATGGCCTCAACTTTGGCCGTAAACTCGGAGTTCTCGCTCGTACCTCCATTATCATTTTCGGGTCCATTTCTCGTCTTCATTCTATAAAACGGAAAAGATTAAACAACGAAACAAAAGGACTTAACACATATGTATATACATATACACCACACTACCCCATCTTGCTCAACAATCATCGTACATCGCTTGTTTGACACGATTTGAACCCGTAACAATGGTAGCTAATCATTGTTACGCGAGCACGTCGCATTAACTTGCTAGTACAACTTCTATCTCGCTTAATGATTGCTAACACAACACAAAACAATTAGCGCAAGGTTAGTTCACATAAACCTAAGCACTAATCAACTCCCGACCTGACCCGTCTCCTACAAGTCCCGCATAAAGCGCATACACAAATAAGTCAAAGTCTAGGCACCTATCTCAAGTCGCCTAAATCCCTTAGATCATGCTCTGATACCACTTGTAACAACCCAACCCGTTAACCAACCGAGAACGCGAAATAAAAATAAAATATTTAAACAGTTCTGTCCAGATGGGGTTCGCGGCGCGCACAGGGCCTGGCAGCCCGCTGTCCAATTTTTCCAAATTTCGTAAAAAGATCTCCCACTTTTCGACACATTTAGATGAAACGCTTTTCACAAAACATTAGTATACGTAAAACTAACACATTCCAATAATAAAAGGAGTTTTACGACGCCGGGCTCACATATGCCCAAATTACGAGTTTCGTACAAAATACAAGTTTCAACCGAATTAGTTTAAATTCCAAATGATACTAGAGCATGATGTTTGAGGGTTAAACTACCCAACATTCGGTCAAACTTCAAAAATCCATACGCCCAAAAGTTTCTCCTATCATAACAAAGCGGATCACTAATCCAAACGAACACCCTTACCCTTGTCCACGCCAGAGCCTATAAAAAGGTAAACAACGAGAGGGTAAGCAAAACGCTGGATGAATTAGGGATGAGTTCATAGCCTCCTTAATCATTGGAGACAAGAAGAAGGTGATCCTTTCCATCCACCACATTGTCCTCTTGGCGAAGAACCTGAAGCACTTACCGGCGAACCTGTCCGAAACACTATTTTCTCTCTCATTTCCAGAGTATCTCGTCATGATTATATACTACATTAAATCTAGATTTTATTTATCCGCTCGTCCGAACCGACAATCACCCCGGTGTAATAGAAGAAGTCAACGAGCTTCGCGCTCGGGTAATTGCTTTGGAAAATATGGTGCAAAGGTTACAAACACCAGCAGCAACACCAACAGCATAACCAGTACTACCATCAGCAACACCAACAGTACCATCACCACCACCAACAGTAACATCCGCATCCCACACTTCAACATCACAATCTATATCTCACGAGCACCAATTTCATACGCTCTGTAGATACCAAGGAATACCAACAACAACAAACGATGAAGTATTGATTCATAACTTCATTGGAGAAACACTCCGCAACGATTATATAGTCTCTAAAGTCTTAGAGATTATCTATTCTAGCCCTAACCATAAATCAGAGGAGTGAACCAAAAGGATAGAAGGAAGAATAGAAATCCTGACAAGAATGGTGCGTGATTTACAAGCTAGACTTGTTTTACCAACAGCATCAACAGTACCATTAGCATCACCAGCACGGTCAGTGCCGTCAGTATCGTCAGAATCAGTAGCACCTATAACATCACAAACTCTGCCAGTTCAAGAATCACCGTGGACATCATCACTAATCAACAACACATATATTGTATCAACGAGTTATGAAGTATTAACCCATTAATCTGAAGGATTTATATGCATATCTTATATATATAAATTTTGAAACCATAATAAATCTTTCCGTACTAAGCTATTATGTGTGATTTTTAACTACACGGTTGATTCATATTATTAATATACAATGATGTACGTCCTTCGTCCACAACTTAACCATCGTTAACTACAATCTCTATCTAAATTCAATAAATTCCAATTCATAACAAATCAAGTGTATTATTCAAATATATGTTTGATTTTACACTTTCATCAGCGATGTACTCAAAACTTTTCAAATAACATCATTCGTACCTTGCGAAGTTCACAAGAATTCCAAGAACACCAACATCATTCACTGAGTAAATATCAATGAAAATGAATAATGAAGTATTGATTCATAATTTCATTTACGTTGAAGTGATAATCTACGAAGATTACAAAATTTCTAAAGTTTTTGGGATTATTCATTTCTAGTTCAAACTGAAAATCAAATGAGCTTAATATGATATTAACTCATTAAATCTGTAATACATCTGAAGAAAATATACACATATTTTCATAAGGGCTGTAATAAAATTCTCTGTACAAAACATTACTTGTGATTTTTTTTAACGGGTAGGTAATACCCGAGAAATATATAAGTTCACAAATAATATGTTACATTCTTCGAATCTGATTCAGCAAATCATCCATTATACTCCCTACTTTTACAATAATATACATTATTTCATAAAAATCAAAATGACCATACTCATTCAAATTCAATTACATATTTTGATTTTGAAATCGCAGAATTCAATTCAAGATATAACCGGTATCATCACTCTTAGATTCCTATATCTTTCAAAGCTATACTTTGACTTCAAGACTGTGCTAGAACATCATATGTATATTAACGACTTCAATATGTGTTTAAACCCTCTGAAATTCCTGAAGACACTTCAAATAATGAACAATCGAGATGATGATCCAACCACATATTACCCACAGTTATGTATCTGAAAAATCCTCGAAACCAAAGTCATAGTTTAACACGTATCCGTGTCAGACCCTTTGGCATTTACTAGCTAAAATAACTTTTCAATTCCTCTCCAAAGTAGTCAGCTTTGTCACAGCTCCAACAAGTCAACTTCAACTTTTCAGTTGAAATAGTTTTATTATAACCTCGATATATAGGTTGCCCTTTTGCCATTGTTACCAGGGAGCCATTTATGTTCCACCACATTAGCAATAAACTTATTAACAACTTCAATAATCTTTGATTTTCTGAAAAATCATTTACTCATCTGCATCTTGTAACGAGAATTGCCATACGAATCATTGGGAATTAGCAATCAGTATTTTGAAATCTCGCAGCATGTCAACGCCAACAGTTGTACATATAACGTTTATCTCCTGGACTTACATACTGGGAATGTGAAGTTTCTGAAAATCACCCTAAACTGCGAACTAGTTCTTGAAATTTTGAAAAATACTGATGAATCAGCAAAAACTGTAAATGACCTTAACAGTAAAAAGTTGATGATAAAGAATAGTGTATTGACAAAGCTCAGAAAAAGAGAAGTTTTGGAACTGGAAAACGGATAGAGCAAAGTATGAAGGAGGCTGTGGACAAATCACAAAGGCTGAACCTGCCTTCAAAGAATCCAAATGATTCAGTATCTGCTGAAGTCATTAACGAATACCTTGCTCCTGACTCTAAACCCCTGTGAACAATATTCTTCATCATCCTCTGATATTAGAAATTCTAAGATATCATCGTATCTTTCATTATAAATATCCTCCATATTTCTGAAGATATTTCCATAATTATTCTATCTGAAATCATTTACCTCTTCGCGATATCTGTATTACATCATAAAAGAAACTATTTTAGTTTCTAAATTCTGAAACCTTCGAGTTCAAAATAGGAATGTTTTTGAAGAAGTGTTGGGAACTGAAGCATGAATTAGTATAATATAATGACATTTGATCAACGTGATTATATTACAGTAAGTCATGCTGAGTTTCTAAATGAAACGTGATGATTCACAGATCATAATGTCATCATGTGCTTTATTACACGACTCTTGTATTCTATTTAACCTCTAAAAATATCAAGAAAATATTTTCTTGATGATTCGGTCTTTTTCGAGGTATTCTGGTAATTTGACAAATCAAGATCGTTCCATTACAATTTTCTTCTTAGAACGTTAGCCATGTTCATTCGAAACTCCATAACTACGAATTCTGGACCATTACTTGCTGTGTTTAATAAATAGAAGAGAAAACAGAGCATGAAGATCCAAAATGGAAATTAGAGTATAAATCGCAGCAAATAGAAAAGAGCATTAACTGGGGATGACAATGATTATAGAAGACAGAAGCAGAGACTTCAAAATATAAAGGAGGATATAAAGCCCAACGACAACTCAGAAATTATAAACCATATATCTCGATGCATATAACAATATAAAGACACGGGAGAACTAAAAACACTATAAAACCAAGAGTATAGTAGAAGTAAATAGATTCTTCCGGCAGTAGATGAAAAAGAAGAATGACAGATATGAAAGTAAGAAATATATCAAGAAGCAGAACTAGATGAAACATATTGAAGAATACTTTAAAGTATGAATTGATAGAGAAAGAATAGAAGGTGTAAGTTGTGGAAATAAGGAAACGAAGGGGGTGGATATATAGTAAAATATTCGACTGAGCAATCAAAACATATTATCACATTTAATCAAAGCGGATCCTAATTTCCTTAATTACCGAAGAACCAAATCTTATTACGTAGATTTTCTTCTAAATTCCTTGAATTTCAGAAATCAACCGTGAATACGTCACCAGTTAAGTCAAACCTACATTTATTCATTTTCATTTTTTTGCGATAGCTTCACTCGTAATCTTCACATAAACGAATTGTTTATTCCATACTACTCACTGATGATAAAACTCTAATTTCCAACTCGTATGCGTCATGAAAACATACTTATTGTCATCCATGACCATTCCACTCAAATTTCGGGACAAAATTTCTTTAACGGGTAGGTACTGTGTCAACTCAGAAATTTCTGACCAAATTTAAACTTAATCTTTATATTATTTTGACACGATAAGCAAAGTCTGTAATGTTGACTCTCAAAAACTTTTGGAACTATATTCATGTAATCAATTACCCTTTGACTGTGCTCGACGATTCACGAACATTTATGTGTATATAGATATGTATATATAATATATAGTTATATTAATTGAAAATGTTAACAAAGTATTAGATGTATAATACTTTACATGAACATATTTGTTTCAATATATGTTTAATATATTTATCGACGGAATTAAAAGATAATATCAAATTATTGAATTATCAGATACATTGTGATATGATTACGGGTCTATGTTATGAGGTCCACTGTGATTTAAGAAATCTATTCTTTTTGATAACATTCGGAAAATGGTAAAGTGATTTATAAGTAAGAATAAATATGTCAATTAACGGAAACTAGACAAGGGTTAGTAGAGATTCCTGTTTAATTTCCAATTCATGTTTTATAATATTTTCCTCGTGACTTTGATAAGATAACTATGTTAACTTTCATTTTATTTAATATGAAAGTAAGAACGTGGAGTGTAAATAACTAAGATGTTGGATATCGACAAGTTAAGTAAGTCGACATTTTTCATTAAGATGATTTCATACGTTTATTTAACCTTTGGACTTTATCCCATGCTTCACCAACAGACTATAATTTAAAAACTTGAATCCTATTATGAATTTATATAATTCTACTTTTCAAAAATGTTTTATGATATAACGATTTCCATTATTTTAACCTTTTAACAAAATGATTCTTAAATATATTTAGTTTTGGAAAATAAAATTATCATATTTATTTGATTTAGTTTAAGACGTACAAAAACGTTTTCAGTTTAAAAAGAACTTATTTATTATTAAAACATATATAACTTTTATACATATCTAGAAGTTTTGACAACTCATTACTTAACTAGTATGATAAAGATAACGATATTTATATTTTATTTTATTAAATATATATAACAAATTAAATTAATATTATATATTTTATACGCGTATTATACGTATATAGTTTTATACTTTTACAATACTTTAACTTTACCTTTACTTTACTTTTACTTTAGTTTAACTTTAATAATTCACTTTAATAATTCATACTTTAATAATTTACTTTAATAATTAATACTTTAATAATTCACTTTAATAATTCATACTTTAATAATTCACTTTAATAATTTAAAAATCTATTATAAATAGAATTCAATAGGTTTCATTATTTCATAGAAACTTGAAAATATATTTCTCTAAACTCTCTTAATCGATATATATATATATATATATATATATATATATATATATATATATATATATATATATATATATATATATATATATATATATATATATACGCTGTATTATTTCAAGATATTATTAGTATACATAAAATACTACGACGAGGTTCTGCTCGCATGTTTTTAAAATGGGTTTTGCGAGCGGGATAGGGCTAAGGAAATTATGGGTTATAGCTATGGAGGTTATGGATAATGTTCGAGAGTATGCTCATGAGGTCAAACTAGTGTTTATCATCTCTGTTGCGTCTACATACTTTCCTGCAATATTGAATCACAATATTGATACGTGAGCACTCATAACATAACTTTTATATATTAGTAATGTATCCCTGACTAGTGCTCGAGTATATATAATTATGCATCCTTGTATGTTTAATTTCATCGTTAAATAGTTTATGATAGATCATGATTTTAATACACATACTACTGAGATAAGGTATATGATATGCATGTTGTTGGAAAGCTGGCGAAAAATCAATAACTTTTCATTTAGATATCAAATAGTTTCGATGAACGGATTAAAAGATGTAGTCAATTGAATTATCTATAATTTTAAGTATTATTGTTGATGTGTGCAGAGGTGTATACGAAATAGTTATATTTTTATTGCGAAATACTATTAAATACGATACAATTTTACACAAGTTATTTATTTATTTATAGAGTGGATATACCTAAACCTTGCTACAACACTATAGGCAGTGTACATAATCGTAAAGTAGTGTAATTTTTAGTAAGTCCGGTTCGTTCCACAAGGAGCTAGCCAAGTTTAACGCTATATTTTAAAACTATATTTGAATATATATATATATATATATATATATATATATATATATATATATATATATATATATATATATATATATATATATATATATATATATATATATATATATAAGTAATATTATTATTATTATAAAAGGGGGTTTTACCGTTTAACGACCGGTTTGTCGATTTTAATTAAAGCGTAAAGATAAATGACGATAATATAAATGACAGAATTTAAATTGCGATAAAGTAAATTGCAGTAATTAAAATTACAGTAAATAAAAGTACGATGAAATATGAAATAAAAGTATTATCCTTATTTAAACTTCCGTAATCATGATATTTGATGTTTTGATTTTAATTAATTGTTACCCGGGTTAATTGTCCTTTGTCCTGGTTTATTTGATACGTATCTGATTTTTGTCCATGATAGTCCATTGGTCATAATTATAAAATGCTCGTCAAATTTGTAGTGACCCGGGAATTTCCGACCAAATTTAAACTTTAATCTTTATATGTTTCCGACACGATAAGCAAAATCTATAATGTTGAGTCTCGAAAAGTTTGAAACTATATTCATGTAATCAATTACAATTTGACTACTCCCGACGATTCACGAATCAATTGTTGTTAATAAATATGTGTGTGTATATATATATATATATATATATATATATATATATATATATATATATATATATATATATATATATATATATATATATTAATAATGATAATATCAATATATGTATTATCATTTTTAAAAATGAAATGGAAAATTTAATATGCAAAAGTATTATTATTAATATTAGTAATAACAACAATAATATTGATATTATTATAAGTAATGTTATTATTAGCATTATTAATATTATTGTTATCATTGTATTAAGATTATTATCGTTAAACTTATTCAAATAATCAATTTTATAATTATTAGTATTATTATTAATTACTATTATTATTAATATAATTATTAGAATTATTAATATTATTATTCATCCTCTATTATTACTATTTCATTTATCTAGAATATTAATAATATTAAGTAATATTATTATTAGTAATAATATAGTTAAAATTATTAATTTCCAAAAATTATAAATTTTACCCAGATATATGAAAACAATTATATAAATAAATATACTGATGATTTACATAGACAGATACATGATAGAAATCTTTACAAATACGTCTTATATATATATATATATATATATATATATATATATATATATATATATATATATATATATATATATATATATATATATATACTGGTATGTAATCCGATATACAATATATATAGATATATAGATATACTAATACAGAATGAAATGGAATTCTATTGAAATCATTTTCATGCTATAGCTTATGTTGACTTCTGTCTAAACCAGTACATAATTATTCCAAACAATCACAAGATAACAAATTCAGTTAGTAGGATCGTACATCTTTTTAATTCTTTAATTTTTCTTCTAATTCTGTGTACAAGCGTATCGAATCCCATATCAACTATCAAACAAATTCTGTAAAGAATTCTTGTATGCTTCCAAATTCTTTTATATTTCCTTCTCTGAACGTCGAATTGTCTGAAGTGATTAAAGTTGATTGATTCTCCTTGTCGACTGCAACCAATCCATACAACAAGCAATCCAATTTTGATACAGCGAAACGTACCACTCTCTTATTATGGTTCCTTTTCTTTTTAACTCATATATAGAGTTTAGACTTATACACATACATAAATGAAAAAGCACTTACAAATTATTAATCACCTCTATCATCGTTACATCTCCAACACCTAAACCTTCACCACCCTACAACCACTACAATATCATCATAAACCACTCAGGTTATGAGATTCCAAGAAGATTAATAGTAGTCGAGACCACTTACATCTTCCTTCCCTTATTCTTTCTTTTCGTTGATGATATTATCCTTCATCTCATTGCCATCGAAACAAAACCCACATACAAATCACAATGAACACCATCAAATGCTAATTTACTAGCTTTGTCTTCTATTTTGTGATAATGTAAAACCCACCACCTTTACACTGTTACCCTAACCCGCCACCCTTTAAGCCTCTATAAACTAATGTTACAGAATTATTATTTTTTTTTTGTTTCCCACTCGCTACTTAATATTTCGAAAGCTTTGTTGTTGTATACAGCTAAAACTTCGTCTCTCCTCATTATAAATATAGATGAACATAGATAAAGGTGGACGTTTGGTTGATAATGATGAAGAGTGCACGTTCCTTTTCTTTTTTCTTCTAAGCCGACTATTACTAAAGTGTTAAACCCCACCTCATGTATCTGTCGAGTGATTTACTCCACAAAGTTGAACAACTTGCATGAATCTATCTTCCATAATTATTTTTGGCTTAATATAATAATGCAATGGTGGTAAGAAAGGTTGTAAATGGTTCATTATATTACTAAGTGGCCGACATATAGAAAAACGTTGTAGGGACGTGATGATATGGGCATGTTGATAGGAATTTGTTTTTTTGCCGAGCTTCAAGTAATTCAAGCGGCCAAGCATAGGTATTATTATTGGCCTTGGATTTAGTTTAATTATTTGGGCCGAACTAGACATGGGTCGCAAAAGTAACCCATCAATTTTCTGTTATTTTTTTTGTTCGATGGCAAAACACAATTTATCCAAACTATGATCATATTTGGACAATTATGATACGTTTATGATTGTCTTATGATTAGGATTAAGATATGATGATGATTAGATTAGGATTAGTTTAAGATAGTGTTATGATTTGCGTGTGATTACGTATTATAGATGAAGATGATTCACGGAGGTGAATAAAGATAATGATGGTGACGATGAAGATATATTGATGATGGTGATATCGGTATAGATGATGATGTTGAATCGAATAATGATGTTGATTAAGGATGAAGGATGATAACGATGATATCAGATGATAATGGCATGGTGATACAAATATGATTATGAGTTATGATTTATTTGATAATCTAGTGAAGAAGAAAAACTGTTACATAATATTTAAAAAGATTAAGAAACAAATTATCACAGATAATTTCGGACAGAGCAATGGTTAAGGGGTGTATTTGTTGAACCAGAGGTCAAGGGTTCGAGACTTGGGGACGACATTTTTTTTTTGTTAAGAGATATAATTAAGGCTGGAAAGATGGGTTAGATAAAATAAATATGGGTTCAAATCAAGATCAATCTAGTAGCACAATGGTTAAGGATATTATTGGGTTAGCGGGACGTTGCGGGTTCAAACCCGGACTTGGGCATTTATTTAAGGGCTACTTCTTTGAGGTAGTAATTTTACTCTATTTATTATTTTTATTATTATTATTATTATTATTATTATTATTATCATTTTATTATAATTATAATTATTATCTTAACAAACAAATGATATTTACTTAAAAGTATATTTACCATAACTAGATTAATATTACATATTATTTTCTTAAATAAAAATGTTAGCATCTATAATTATATAAAATTAATTAGGTTACACAAGATATATATATATATTTTTAGATATATATATATTAATTTTAATACACTATATACTATTTTTTTTAAAACATTAATAAATAATATTTATAATAAATGATATATATGTATAACCACATAAACATTAATCATTTTAAGAATTTATACAAATTATATATATATATATATATATATATATATATATATATATATATATATATATATATATATATATATATATAATATATAATTTAAACTATAATATATAAATTCGTTCGATAACAATTATATGTATTAATATACATACATGATATAGGTTCGTGAATACGAGGTCATCCCTGCATTGTTCAGTTTAATCATATGTATTTTTACTACAAAATACATTAGGTGAGTTCATTTAATTCCCTTTTACTCTTTACATTTTTGGGACTGAGAATACATGCGCTTTTATAAATGTTTGACGCAATAGACACAAGTACCTTAACTGTATTCTATGATAGAATTATCTGGGATTGGGGTTGATTATTATGACACTCATTAGCCCCCGGTTTCCGTTAGAGCGTATGAGCTCCCGAGCCGGGTAGATGGTTTATTATTTATGACATTTTGGCACCGGTTGTTCTATATTTTATAAATATGTGTTCAGCCGTGGGGTGTAAAGACCGGCACAGAGGTTCTATATTTTGAAGGCACATGTATTCAGCCGTGGGGTGAAAGACCAGCACAGATGGTTACTATTATATTTTAAATCCTCACCAGGTGTTCTTCATATGAAAGATATTTTTTTGTGCAGTTGGAATGGGACTTCTGCACGTTTTATAATATTTAAAATCTTGTGGTGTATTAAAATGATGAAAATGAAATGATTACTATAAACTGGTGAACTCACCAACCTTTTGGTTGACACTTGAAAGCATGTTTATTCTCAGGTTTGAAAGAAATTTTCCGCTGTGCAATAGCTCATTTTAAGGATATTACTTGGAGTCATTCATGACATATTTCAAAAGACGTTGCATTCGAGTTATTGAAGTTCATTAGAGATTATTATTAAGTAAATGACAGATTAGCTCATTTATAGTTTGGATATTATGAAATGGTATGCATACCTATCAACTTTCCATGAAATGAAAGTTTGTCTTTTAAAAACGAATGCAATGTTTGTAAAATGTATCATTTAGAGATCAAGTACCTCGCGATGTAATCAACTATTATTAATCGTTTATAATCGATATGGACTTCGTCCGGATGGATTAGGACGGGGCATCACAGTTGGTATCAGAGCGGTGGTCTTAGTGAACCAGGTCTTGCATTAGAATGTCTAACTGATAGTTGTTAGGATGCATTAGTAAGTCTGGACTTCGACCGTGTCTGCATGTCAAAAGTTTTGCTTATCATTTTCTATTCGGAAATCATCTGCTTATCATCCTTAGGAAATTACCTGCTTATCAATCTTAGTCTAGACACGTTTTACTGCATTGACTGCATGAATAGTGTAAAGACCAAAATTCATATCTTAGCGTATCTGCTAATTCATATCTTAGCGTATCTGCTAATTCATATCTTAGCGTATCTGTTATTGTTATATTTGCCTGACAGGTTCCGTAGATTCCTCCGTAACTTATGAGATTTTAGTATTATGTATGTACATGTAAATTATGTATTGCAGGATACTAATCTACATCCTATAATCTATTTCTTATCGAAAATCCTTCATCTGATCGTACGAGATGAATCCCCCAACCAATTCGAATTCCTTGGATTCCGACATCTATTTCGATATAAAGTTTTAACTAAGCTCCGAAAGCAGAGTCACCAGAATGAATCAACCAATTCATTTGATGGGTTTGTAGTCTACTTAATCATTGGAGACAAGAAGAAGGTGATCCTTTCCGTCAACCGAATTCACCTCTTGGCGAAGAACCTGAAACACTTACCGGCGAACCTATTCGAAACACCATTTTCAGCCTCATTTCTAGAGTATCTCGAAACGATTATATTCTATCCATAATTCTAAACCTTATTCATCCACTCGTTCTGACCGACAATCATCCCGGAACCATAGAAGAAGTCAACGAGCTTCGCGCTCAAGTAATCATTATGGAAAATGTAGTGCAAAATGTACCAGCTTCAGCAACATCATCGGCACCAACAGTACCATCAGTAACAGCATCAGTACCATCAACAATCCACGCCTCAATATCTCATTCTGTACCTCGAGTATAATCATCGTTCTACGTATCGTTCTACATCGATTATCTTCGTTCTTCATGACGATTAAGTGATCTCTAAATGTTTTAGAGATTATGTATTCTAGTTCTAACGGTAAACCAAATGAGTTGAATATCGTATTAACTCAATGAATCCATGATTACATCTGAAGAAAATGTATATGTATATACGTTTTCATAAAGATTGTAATTAAAAATTCTTTCGTACAAAGTGTTAATTGTGAAAATATTTTAACGGGTAGGTAATACCCGAGGAATATTTAGATTTCATATTAATAAGTTAAACTGTACACTCTTCGAATCTGATTCAACAGTTATTTACTATCCTACTTACAACTACCGTTATACGTATCCGTTCACCGCAGAATAACCATTTTCATTCAATTTCATATTTGGATTTTGACCTATCAGAATCCCACAAGTGGCATAATGAAGAAATAATAGACACAATAAAAATTGATTAGAAACAGACTAATTAATAATATGAAAAATTTTGTTAAGAATCCACGCTAACTGTTTCCAGCTAACTGTTCCTAGCTAACTGTTAATTCTGTATTACATTTAATTTATCGCAATTTAATTATCGCAATTTACATTCTCGCAATTTTATTTATCGTCGTTTAATTTCTGTTATTTACTTTACGCACTTTATTTATCGTCATTTATTTTCTGTTATTTATTTTATGCACTTTAAATATCGGGACACGTATACAAGGTTTTGACATATCATATCGACGCATCTATATATATTATTTGGAATCACCATAGACACTCTATATGCAGTAATGATCGAGTTCTCTATACAGGGTTGAGGTTGATTCTACAATAATATATATACTTTGAGTTGTGATCGAGTCTGAGACGTATACGGGTCACGACACGTATTAATTATTTCGAATATTATATATTAAACTGTATATAAATTATTGAACTGTTAACTGTGGACGAATGATATTGGACAATTAAAATGAATTAAAATACTGATTATAACATATGAAACTAAATAATTCTTCAAGTTGCCACTTGATTTCATCTTAAACCTCATTTGTATCTTGACGATTACAATCTGCGTTCAAATTTTTCATGGTTCTTGAAAAATACCTCAATCAATAGGATGAACCAACCGCACTTCATTTACGGGAGAAAAGATTGATGCATATAGTTGTGCACCTAAAAAAATACTCGGAACCTGAGTAAACGTTTAACACGTAGCAGTGCTAATTCCTTTAGCGTTATTATTACCGAAAATAACTTTGCATCTGCTGTCGGGATAGCCAGTTTTGTCACAGCTCCAGCAAGACAACTTCGACTTTTCGTACGAAACAACCTTATTATAATGTTGATATATACGCATGCTCTTTTATTGTTACCAGTGAACCTTTCATATTCCACCATATTACCATCAGCGTTTAATCATCTAAAAACACAATTTTCCTGAGACCACCTCGGATTAATAACCGATGATTCAGATATCATAGCATTAAATGCAGAGGAAACAGAAAAATGGTAGAGGGTCTAAACAACCAAAAGTTTGATGATAAAGAAAGGAGTGTTAGGAACGCTCAATAGAAAATTGGGTATTGAAAAACAGATTGAGCTACCCATGAAGGAGACCAAGAACAAATACAAGGACCAAACCCTATATTCAAAGGATTCAGGTAATTCTGGATCCGTTGAAATCTTTAGAGAATATCTTGCCCCGAAGTCATGTTAAAATCTTGCGGAAAAATCTTTCTCCATTAACCATCGAACTTAGAAATTTCAAAATATCATCATCAATATCTTCGATATCTCTGAGGATATTTTCATAAATAATCTCGTCCGAAATTATATACCTCTTCATGCTTCCTGTGTATCATTATATTGGAAACATTAAAGAGAAAATTTAGTACCGAAAAGCAGATTATGCGAAACTATGAAGAAAGCCGCGGACAAATCACAAAGAATAAGTTTGACTTCAAAGAATCCAAATGATTCAATGTCTGCTAAAGTCGTTAGTGAATATCTTGCTCCTTACTCTAAACCCTTACAGACAATAGTTTCTATCATCCTCTGATCTTAGATATTCCGAGATATTATCGTATCTTTCATTATAAATATCCTCCATATTTCTGGAGTTATTTTTATAACTATTCTTATCTGAAATCATTAATCTCTTCGTGCTATCAGTGTTACATCATATAGAAACTGTTAGTTTCTATATTCTGTAAACTTTCGAGCTTAAAATATGAATGTTATTGAAGTAATGTTGGGAACTGATGCATGAGTTAGTATAAAATAATGACACTTGATCAACGTGATTATATTACAGTAAGTCATGCTGAGTTTCTAATGGAACGTGATGTTTTACAGATCATAACGTCATCATGTGCCATGTTACATAACTCTGTCATTCTGCTTAACTTCTGAACATATCAAGAAAGCATATTCTTGATAGTTCTATCCTTAGTGATTTTGATAAATTTGAAAATCAAATTGTGCTATCACGTTCCTTCCTGTTTAGAACATTATAATCATTCAAAACTCTATATCTACGAATTCTGGACCATTATTCGCTTGACTTGAAGTCGGGAAGAGAAAACAAAAGCATAGAGCTTTGAAATATAAGAAAGAATATAAAGCCCGATAACAACACATAAATTACAAACCGTGTATATCAATGTTTATCGCAACATAAAGACACGGGAGAATTAAAAACATTATAATCCCAAGGGCGAAGTAGAAGAACACATATTCTTCAGGTGGAAGTTGGAAAAGGAGAATGACTGTTGAGATAGTAAGGATAAGGACAATAATCAGAACTGGATTAAGCATTGTCACAGCCTTTTGAGTTTGGGAATTTAGTATAGGAGTGGTAAAGACAATGGAACGGAAGAAGTTTATTTATAGTGAGAATACCAGACAAAGTAATCGAGACAGATGATCGCATTTAATTTTAGAGATCTTAATTTCCATAAATCTCGAAGAATCAGATCTTATAGATTTTCAAGATTTTTCTTTAAATCCCTTGAATTCCGGAATTCAACCAAGACAACGCCAAAAGTTAAGACGCACCTTATGTTCTAAATTCAACCCTGGTTACGCCAAAAGATAAGACGAATCTCTATTTCTTCATTTCATTCTTTCGTGATAGCTTCACTCGTACGCTTCGAATAATCGAATTATTTTATCCAGGTTACACCCTGTGATAAAATTCTATTTATTAACTCATATTTGCCATGAAAACATTTTTTATTGTTAGCCATGACAACCTCACTCAAATTTCGGGACGAAATTTCTTTAACGGGTAGGTACTGTAGTGACCCGGGAATTTCCGACCAAATTTAAACTTTAATCTTTATATGTTTCCGACACGATAAGCAAAATCTATAATGTTGAGTCTCGAAAAGTTTGAAACTATATTCATGTAATCAATTACCATTTGACTACTCCCGACGATTCACGAATCAATTGTTGTTAATAAATATGTGTGTGTATATATATATATATATATATATATATATATATATATATATATATATATATATATATATATATATTAATAATGATAATATCAATATATGTATTATCATTTTTAAAAATGAAATGGAAAATTTAATATGCAAAAGTATTATTATTAATATTAGTAATAACAACAATAATATTGATATTATTATAAGTAATGTTATTATTAGCATTATTAATATTATTGTTATCATTGTATTAAGATTATTATCGTTAAACTTATTCAAATAATCAATTTTATAATTATTAGTATTATTATTAATTACTATTATTATTAATATAATTATTAGAATTATTAATATTATTATTCATCATCTATTATTACTATTTCATTTATCTAGAATATTAATAATATTAAGTAATATTATTATTAGTAATAATATAGTTAAAATTATTAATTTCCAAAAATTATAAATTTTACCCAGATATATGAAAACAATTATATAAATAAATATACTGATGATTTACATAGACAGATACATGATAGAAATATTTACAAATACGTCTTATATATATATATATATATATATATATATATATATATATATATATATATATATATATATATATATATATATATATATATATATATATATATATATATATATACTGGTATGTAATCCGATATACAGTATATATAGATATATACATATACTAATACAGAATGAAATGGAATTCTATTGCAATCGTTTTCATGCTATAGCTTATGTTGACTTCTGTCTAAACCAGTACATAATTATTCCAAACAATCACAAGATAACAAATTCAGTTAGTAGGATCGTACATCTTTTTAATTCTTTAATTTTTCTTCTAATTCTGTGTACAAGCGTATCGAATCCCATATCAACTATCAAACAAATTCTGTAAAGAATTCTTGTATGCTTCCAAATTCTTTTATATTTTTCTTCTCTGAACGTCGAATTGTCTGAAGTGATTAAAGTTGATTGATTCTCCTTGTCGACTGCAACCAATCCATACAACAAGCAATCCAATTTTGATACAGCGAAACGTACCACTCTCTTATTATGGTTCCTTTTCTTTTTAACTCATATATAGAGTTTAGACTTATACACATACATAAATGAAAAAGCACTTACAAATTATTAATCACCTCTATCATCGTTACATCTCCAACACCTAAACCTTCACCACCCTACAACCACTACAATATCATCATAAACCACTCGGGTTATGAGATTCCAAGAAGATTAATAGTTGTCGAGAGCACTTACATCTTCCTTCCCTTATTCTTTCTTTTCGTTGATGATATTATCCTTCATCTCATTGCCATCGAAACAAAACCCACATAAAAATCACAATGAACACCATCAAATGCTAATTTACTAGCTTTGTCTTCTATTTTGTGATAATGTAAAACCCACCACCTTTACACCGTTACCCTAACCCGCCACCCTTTAAGCCTCTATAAACTAATGTTACAGAATTAATTTTTTTTTCTGTTTCCCACTCGCTACTTAATATTTCGAAAGCTTTGTTGTTGTATACAGCTGAAACTTCGTCTCTCCTCATTATAAATATAGATGAACATAGATAAAGGTGGACATTTGGTTGATAATGATGAAGAGTGCACGTTCCTTTTCTTTTTTCTTCTAAGCCGACTATTACCAAAGTGTTAAACCCCACCTCATGTATCTGTCGAGTGATTTACTCCACAAAGTTGAACAACTTGCATGAATCTATCTTCCATAATTATTTTTGGCTTAATATAATAATGCAATGGTGGTAAGAAAGGTTGTAAATGGTTCATTATATTACTAAGTGGCCGACATATAGAAAAACGTTGTAGGGACGTGATGATATGGGCATGTTGATAGGAATTTGTTTTTTTGCCGAGCTTCAAGTAATTCAAGTGGCCAAGCATAGGTATTATTATTGGCCTTGGATTTAGTTTAATTGTTTGGGCCGAACTAGACATGGGTCACAAAAGTAACCCATCAATTTTCTGTTATTTTTTTTGTTCAATGGCAAAACACAATTTATCCAAACTATGATCATATTTGGACAATTATGATACGTTTATGATTGTCTTATGATTAGGATTAAGATATGATGATGATTAGATTAGGATTAGTTTAAGATAGTGTTATGATTTGCGTGTGATTACGTATTATAGATGAAGATGATTCATGGAGGTGAATAAAGATAATGATGGTGACGATGAAGATATATTGATGATGGTGATATCGGTATAGATGATGATGTTGAATCGAATAATGATGTTGATTAAGGATGAAGGATGATAACGATGATATCAGATGATAATGGCATGGTGATACAAATATGATTATGAGTTATGATTTATTTGATAATCTAGTGAAGAAGAAAAACTGTTACATAATATTTAAAAAGATTAAGAAACGAATTATCACAGATAATTTCGGACAGAGCAATGGTTAAGGGGTGTATTTGTTGAACCAGAGGTCAAGGGTTCGAGACTTGGGGACGACATTTTTTTTTGTTAAGAGATATAATTAAGGCTGGAAAGATGGGTTAGATAAAATAAATATGGGTTCAAATCAAGATCAATCTAGTAGCACAATGGTTAAGGATATTATTGGGTTAGCGGGACGTTGCGGGTTCAAACCCGGACTTGGGCATTTTTTTAAGGGCTACTTCTTTGAGGTAGTAATTTTACTCTATTTATTATTTTTATTATTATTATTATTATTATTATTATCATTTTATTATAATTATAATTATTATCTTAACAAACAAATGATATTTACTTAAAAGTATATTTACCATAACTAGATTAATATTACATATTATTTTCTTAAATAAAAATGTTAGCATCTATAATTATATAAAATTAATTAGGTTACACAAGATATATATATATATATATATATATATATATATATATATATATATATATATATATATATATATATATATATATATATTTTTAGATATATATATTAATTTTAATACACTATATAATATTTTTTTTAAACATTAATAAATAATATTTATAATAAATGATATATATGTATAACCACATAAACATTAATCATTTTAAGAATTTATACAAATTATATATATATATATAATATATAATTTAAACTATAATATATAAATTCGTTCGATAACAATTATATGTATTAATATACATACATGATATAGGTTCGTGAATACGAGGTCAACCCTGCATTGTTCAGTTTAATCATATGTATTTTTACTACAAAATACATTAGGTGAGTTCATTTAATTCCCTTTTACTCTTTACATTTTTGGGACTGAGAATACATGCGCTTTTATAAATGTTTGACGCAATAGACACAAGTACCTTAACTGTATTCTATGATAGAATTATCTGGGATTGGGGTTGATTATTATGACACGCATTAGCCCCCGGTTTCCGTTAGAGCGTATGAGCTCCCGAGCGGGGTGGATTGTTTATTATTTATGACATTTTGGCACCGGTTGTTCTATATTTTATAAACATGTGTTCAGCCGTGGGGTGTAAAGACCGGCACAGAGGTTCTATATTTTGAAGGCACATGTATTCAGCCGTGGGGTGAAAGACCAGCACAGATGGTTACTATTATATTTTAAATCCTCACCAGGTGTTCTTCATATAAAAGATATTTTTTTGTGCAGTTGGAATGGGACTTCTGCACGTTTTATAATATTTAAAATCTTGTGGTCTATTAAAATGATGAAAATGAAATGATTACTATAAACTGGTGAACTCACCAACCTTTTGGTTGACACTTGAAAGCATGTTTATTCTCAGGTTTGAAAGAAATTTTCCGCTGTGCATTAGCTCATTTTAAGGATATTACTTGGAGTCATTCATGACATATTTCAAAAGACGTTGCATTCGAGTCGTTGAAGTTCATTAGAGATTATTATTAAGTAAATGACAGATTAGCTCATTTATAGTTTGGATATTATGAAATGGTATGCATACCTATCAACTTTCCATGAAATGAAAGTTTGTCTTTTAAAAACGAATGCAATGTTTGTAAAATGTATCATTTAGAGGTCAAGTACCTCGCGATGTAATCAACTATTATTAATCATTTATAATCGATATGGACTTCGTCCGGATGGATTAGGACGGGGCATCACAAAATTAACCTTATTCCCGAAGTCAAATATTCCAACTAATTAGGGATTCGAACTGTAACAAGGTTTTAATACTTTGTTTAATGAATATATCAGGTTATCGACTGCGTGTAATCCAAGGTTTTACTACTTTGTTAACACTTACACCAATTACCCTTGAATGTAATCCACCTCTGTTTTAATGAGATATGAATATTAATTTACCCACTTAATCAGAATGAATAATCAATTACCCAACCCGAATAATTAATTAAATGATTGTAAAAAATGTCGTATAAACGTCACTAAATAGAACATACATAATCATTTTAATAATTATTAGATTAACTAATTTGAAGATAGGTACGACAGATTCTAATGAGTTGTCATTCGATTAGACAATACCTCCTATCTATTAATAGTCAATAGTCCAATGTCCACAAGTATCGGTCTTTTGTCCAAACCTTAATTATGGTACAAAATCTAATAACCCCGTCTTAATATTTAGTCTAACATCACGATTACTTTGGTTCAAATAAGCATAATAATAACTTAGTTACGAGACATTAAATTAAAAAGGAAGAACATAGCTTACAGTGGTGATTAATTGCGTAGCGTTGTATGGACAGAATTTCGACTTAAAACTCGTAAACCATTCTTAAAATAACCTTATTATTATTAACTTTAAAATTAAAATTAAAATTATATTATATATATATATATATATATATATATATATATATATATATATATATATATATATATATATATATATATATATATATATATATATATATATATATATATATATATATATATATATATATATTTACGTTACATAGAAAGGAAAAGAAAAAGATGTGTTTTACTCGTCGAAAAATGCTGAATTTATAGGACCTGGCCACCAATTCCCTGCCATACGATCGCATGGGAATAAGGCAGCCAGGCCATGCGATCGCATGGCCAACTGGATCCAGCCCAATCACTTTGTTTTCTAGTTTTGCCGACGTTTTATTAATATATAATATAATATATATAATTTTAAGAATTATTTATATATTATATTATATTTATGTGCATAGTTGACTTGTAATTTTAGCTTCGTTGCGTCGCGCGTTGATAGTTGGTTCATGTCCCGGTTCCGGATTTTCGAACGTCCTTTCGTACGCGGAGATATCTTGTACATTGCGTTTCACGGTTTGCACTCTTGTAATTTTTAGACCTTTCTCATCATTAAATTGAACCACTTGAATTATATCTTGTACATTTGAGCTTTTTGGTCATTTTCGTCTTCAAATCGTCGTTTTCTTCTTTTGTCTTCGCACTTATTTATTTAAACGAATATACATAAAAATAGAATGATTACAACTAAAAGCTTTACATATTGGAAGGATATTGTGCCTAAATATATGTTCATTTGGAGCACTATCAAATATCCCCACACTTGAACGTTGCTTGTCCTCAAGCAATACAGAACTTAAAATAAAATCACACTTCACTCGAATCACTTTTTTATTATTCTCACACTTTATACATCAGTGATTTTGACACGGCGGTATAAACAATGATAGTAACGATGTGGTTTACAGTCCCACATGACTATTAATAATTTAGATCCTTTAAGGAAATTGGATCTTTATGAAAACATTTGACCTTTTGAAAATTCATTCTAGCTTTTACCCTAGATAAGTTTTTCGGAATAACCCTTCACCGGTGTTTGCAAATTGTTTTTGTGGGTTTGTTGGGTTTCAGATTGAAAATTTTAGCTCAAAACTTATGGTTTTGTGTCACCCACTTTCTAACCTTGTATTGGGAAAGCAACACGTCCAGTATACTTGCTACGTATATTACCTTTCGGTAAACTACCGTCCGGTTGTAAAGGAAAGCATTGAACAAGCAACTGTTATGGCAATGTCTAATGACATGCAGATGTTCATGGTCTAAAACGTGTCGGATGCAATTACTATCCTTTGTAGGAGCAATAGTGAAGATCACCCTATAGATTTTCGATCTGGCACAAGGTCCTGTCTTCGACCATGCTATGCAACCACCGTTCTTACGGTTGACACCCGATTTGGTTCAGGTGACCTAATGAATTTCGGTGAATTCTTGGGATTTTACGTTCAATGGTAATGAACGCATTGAAAATAGGTTTTCAGAAAACAAATCGGTTTTAATTTTGATCAAAATATTTTCTCGTTCTAGCTCGAGTTTAGATATCATCGAATTCCATGAGTTTGTAATTCTCAATCTTTAAGGTCAATCTTAAGGATTGAGTAATATCAGGCTTAAATGCTGATTTTTGATCTTTAAGGAGATTATCCTTTCTGGGGATCTGATTCATTAGTCTTATCAAGCTAATTTGCATGGTGCCCTCCCCATTTTACGAGATAGATCCTTTCATGATTAGGATAAGTCTGACCACTTGGCAACCCTGTTTGATGCTGAGGTCCGTGGATTTCCTGCTGCTTTTAGAGATGACTTTTCAAGATTTTTCGTCAACCTACAGCTGGTCTGGACGACAACTTCCTGTCCTAAATCAAGAAGCGCGTGTCTTTTTTGGAAGACTTTACTTCCTTTTAATGATGGAATTGATTCATCGTGTAGATCCATCTTTCTTTCAAATATATTACAGTAAATCGGGTAAAACTGATTAAAATCGTCAAAAACAAAAGTACATGTAATAATCTTGTACAAACATATGTGATATGTGTTTTAAATAACTTGGTAAATTCTTCCCACATTTAGCTTTTATTTATTTTTTTCTTTGCCTTTTTATTCTCTTCTATTCCATTTTAAATGAATTCTAACGTTTTGAGTTGTTTCTCCATTTATGTTCTCTCCGAGGTAACAATAATTTCGGTATTAACACCTAGTTTTATCGTTCATAAATATGTATAAACATGATTTTGAATTCATTTAGTTGAAAATTTTTCAAATTTTCACAAAATTTGGCAATTAAACTAAGTGTAAACCCGAGAGAATTTATAATCCTTCCCCACACTTGAGATCATGCAATGCCCTCATTTGCATGAAATCAGACTATAATTATAAATTGATGAGGGTAATTAGTGTAAAAAAGTGATTAAAAATACCGAGTTTGCAACATATTATTTTATATCACATTTGATATTTTGCGTCTTGTCGTCAAAATTAGTAGCTTTTGCTGAACTTAATGTCAGTCTTTGAAAGTTCGTTGTTTTACCCTGTTTTGTATATAAGATAAAATACAAACATATATAATATATATATATATATATATATATATATATATATATATATATATATATATATATATATATATATATATATATATATATTTTTTTATAAAACCTTTATTTATTAAAACAATTTAAATGAATAATTTTTTAAAATTTTGTTTCCTTTTACTTTAGGTAGTTTCGGTATGTTTACCTAGTCCGTCCCTCGAAAAAATTTAAAATTTGTCGTTTTTAAAGCGATTGTTTTAAAAGCAAAAATTTTTGGGTTTTTTAATTTTTTTTGGTATACATTAGATCAATAAAATTAAAAATAATGATAACAAAATTTTTCGCCCCGCCCTCGGGTAAAGCAATTTCGGTTCCATGACCTAGTCTTCAACTTACGATGAATTTTAGAAATCATTTTTTAAACTTAATGAAATAAAGTAATTTTGGTTTTTTAAATTCACACAAAACTTAAATTTAAAATTGCATATTAATTTTATACAAAACCTACAAAACAGAAAAAAAATTCAGAATGGGGGGAGAAAACTAGTTCTTTAGTGTCTGCTAGTGGAAAAGACCAATCGGATTCCATTCTTAGAACTACACGAGAACAGAACACCTAACTCTAGACAGCGTTTTCTTTTTAGAACATTTGAATCTCCCCACACTTAGGTAGCTGTGGTGTCGAAATTGTGATTAACTTCATCATCAATTTCTTTTGGACCATAATCAACTTGCATATCTGTGACTTTTGCTTTAAGCCATTGGTCGGATTCTTGTGTAACTTCCACAAATTCAACTAGTTTCGCCTTTTCTTTAGGCGATAGATTGGATACTAACCGGTTACATAACTTAAAGTTCCCCTTGGTTCTAGAATCGTGAATCCATTTAATAAGTTTCTTCATTGAACTATTAATAACGGGGTCATTTAATTTTGTATCAATAACGGGGTTCTTTGTTATCAAGTCATCATTAGGTGTTACTTCATCTTCACCACACTTAGGCGTTTTATTATTGCTAAGCACTGCTGTTGGAGTTGTTAAGACAACATGGTTCTGACCAATCGTTTTTGTTGGTTCAACGGTTTTGGTTGGTGGAGATTTAGTCTTTCGAATCACAAAGGTGACTGATTTGTCACCATCACTAAGTGTCATTCTACCCTCTCTTACATCAAATAACGCCCCGGTGGACGCTAAGAATGGTCGACCTAAAATTAGAGGAATGTTTGGGTCCTCTTCTATGTCAATGACAATAAATTCAACTAAAAAGGTTAAATTACCCACTTGAACGGGTAGGTTGTCAGCAATTCCAACTGGGTGCCTAATGGTTTGATCAAAGGGTCGAACACTCATCTCTGTTGGACTTAACTCACCTACTCCTAATCTCTTATATAATGAAAGAGGCATAGCACTCACACTCGCACCTAAATCTGCTAGTGCATCATACATGACACAATCACAAAGTAGACAAGGAATAATAAATTCACCCGGATCACCCAACCTGGGTGGAGGTTTTGGTGGAACTGTCTTCATCGGGTTTATCTTTACGGTTTTTGTTTTTTGTACTTTCTTATTCTTCTTCTTCTTTCCAGAGGTATCACAAACTTTATTACCTATTACTTGCTCATACTCAACTCCTTTTCTTGGAAACGGGATGGGTGGTCTGTATGGTGCCACCACTGGCTTTACATACTCGGATGGTGGTGGTGTTGTAACTTCTTCATTGTTACTCACATCGAAAACCTTCCCATCTTCTGGAGCTGGTTTTTTAGAATTTGTTGACACCATATTAACATTCTCATTCCGAGGATTTACTTCAGTATTACTCGGTAGCTTTCCTTGTTCCCTCTCACTTATCATGCTAGCAAGAGTACCTACGTGTTTTTCTAGATTTAAAATGGAAGCTTGTTGAGTTCTTAATGACTGATCAAACCTCTCATTTGTTTGGGTTTGAGATGTTATAAATTGTGTTTGAGATTCCATTAGCTTTGCCATCATTTCTTCTAGATTTGGCTTTTTCTCTTCGGTTTGTTGTAGTGGTTTATACAAATTAGGTCTTTGTTGATTGAAAGTGTTGTTTTGAGTTGGTTGGTTATTCGGACCTTGTTGGTTGTACGAGTTATTGTTGGGTCCATTTGGATTGTAAAGAATGTTTTGATTTCGATTATAGTTTGGCCTTGGCGGTTGATAATTATTTTGATAATTATTTCCCGGCCTTTGGTTTATGTAGGAAACATTCTCACATTGTTCCATCGTTTGTTCAATGTGATAATCTTTCGTTAAGTGTGGCTCACCGCATTGCTCACAACTGATTCGTATTTCGTGAATATCTTTATTCATCATTTCCATTCGTCTCTCGAAAGCATCTATTTTTGCGGAAACGGAATCAAAGTCATGGCTAGAATCTGCTCTAGCCGCTTTAGTTGAACGAAAGATATTTTTTTCCTAGTGCCACTTATGTGAGTGAGATGCTGTGTTATCAATGATTTTGTGAGCTTCAGTTGCAGTTTTCTTCATAATGGAACCACCAGCTGCTATGTCGATGTCTTTTCGTGTAGTGATATCGCATCCTTGGTAGAATATTTGTACTATTTGATAAGTGTCTAAACCATGTTGATGACATCCTCTCAACAACTTTCCAAATCTTGTCCACACCTAATATAATATTTCATTTGGCTTTTGCGTGAACGTAACAATTTCTCCTTGAAGTCTCACGGCTTTAGATGCCGGAAAGAATTGTTTAAGAAATTTCTCAACTAAAACATCCCATGTGTCAATCGCCCCTTCAGGTAACGATTCTAACCAATCTTTGGCTTCTCCCTTTAAAGTTCAGGGAAATAACATGAGATAGATCTGTTCATCCTCAACTTCTCTGATTTTGAATAGAGTACAGATCCTATTAAAGGTTCGAAGATGTTCGTTTGGATCTTATTTTAGCGTACCACTATATTGGCATTGATTAGTTACCATGTGTAGGATTTGTCCTTTAATTTCATAATCTGACGCATTAATGTCTGGTTTAATAATGACATGTCCTTGGCCAGTGCGTGTAGCTCTCATTCGGTCTTCCATACTTAGAGGTTCCGTTACTTCCATAATTGAATTTGTTGAATCTGAATCACTAGAGGATTCTGATTTAATGGTTTCTCCCAGACAATCTCTGGATGAGTAATTTGTGGTTCCGGAGGAATGATTAGTGGTTCAGGATCTCTGAATTGTCCTTGAATATTCTCTGGATTCTCAATTGTGAGGTCGGGTTCAAAAAATGGATTATCAGAAATTTGAATTGGAGTACTTGGTCGACTTGATGATGATTCTAAAGAAAAATTAATGGCGAAAATATTGGCTAGATGTCTTGATCGAGTTACAGGTGGTGAACGTATGAAAGGTGGTGAATGTTTTGCTCAGTGCATTCACTGAATATCCTATTAGTTATAAAAGATAAAAATTATATAAGTTATCAAATTAATAGACTTTTCTGATTTTGCCCACGTTTCGAATAGCCAATAGATGCAGCAGGTAGCCAGGACCCTTTAAATCGGAAGCCCACAACTCGCCACTAACAAATCCAACTATTACTATGAACCAGAAAATTTTGGAGGTTTATCAATTTAACTGCTTAAAATAATTTTTCGTTTTGAAATTTTAGAGAAGAAATAGAAAATTCTATTTCCTAAAAACTAGAGCGTCGAGAAATAAGAAAGAAAAAGAGCGCGTCGAAAAACGTTGAAAAATAAGCGTCGAAAAATAATAATAAGAAAGTAGCGCGTCGAAACTTAAAAGTCTAAAAACTAAATATTAAAAAGTTGCGCCTAAAGGTATTAAAGCTTAAAAGAAAATCTATATCCAAAACGGCAATAACTTAAAAGGCACTAAAATATATAAACAGCGTCGCAAATTTCTAAAGCGCCTAAATCTTAATCTAAAGAAAAAGCACATAAGGAATTTTACGGCAAAGCCTAAAAACTAGAAATATAAAAATAACTACGGCAAAATACAAGTTTAAAACTAATTACGAACGATAAAAAAATACAAATTACGAATTAAATGTTTAAAATATACAATTTATAAAAAGAGACAAAAAAATAAATTACTTATTTTTATAAAAATATTATTTTTATATTATTATTTTATAAAAGTATTAATCTATATAAATAATAATAATGACACTTAATGTTACAAATTATAAATAAAACCAAATACAAATTAATAATATTTAAATTAAAACCCTAATTATTATTAAATTAATTATAATTATAATAATTAAACCCTAAACTGTGTCGGCAGAGGTTCAGACCTGTCACCTCACTCCATGCGATCGCATGGAGTGTAGGTTGTAATGCTTTGCGGTCGCATGGATCCAGAAACCAGGCCAGGTAGTTGGGCTGCTACAGTTGGTGGCCCGAATACTTTTCTAATTTTTTTTATGAGTTTTAAATTATAAAAATAATATATAAGTAATATTTATAATTATATTTTTAAGAACTAAAAAAATACTTTTATACTTTATATATATATATATATATATATATATATATATATATATATATATATATATATATATATATATATATATATATATATATATATATATATATATTTAAAACTTATATATAATTATGTTTTTACAAAAATAGTTTAAAAATATAGTGTTTGCTTTCGGCGTCCCCGGCAGCGGCGCCAAAAATACTTGATGTGTGCAGAGGTGTATACGAAATAGTTATATTTTTATTGCGAAATACTATTAAATACGATACAATTTTACACAAGTTATTTATTTATTTATAGAGTGGATATACCTAAACCTTGCTACAACACTATAGGCAGTGTACCTAATCGTAAAGTAGTATAGTTTTTAGTAAGTTCGGTTCGTTCCACAGGGAGCTAGCCAAGTTTAACGCTATATATATATATATATATATACATATGTATATATATATATATATATATATATATATATATATATATATATATATATATATATATATATATGTATGTACATATGTATGTATATATATATATATATGTATGTACATATGTATGTATATATATATGTATGTACATATGTATGTATATATATATGTATGTACATATGTATGTATATATATATATATATATGTATGTTTGTATATATATATATATAGATATATATATGTATATATATATAGATATATATATATATGTATATATATATATATGTATATATATATATATATATATATATATATATATATATGTATGTTTGTATATATATATATATATAGATATATATATATATATATATATGTATATATATATATGTATATATATATATGTATATATATATATGTATATATATATATGTATATATATATATAAGTAATATTATTATTATTATAAAAAGGGGGTTTTAACTTTTAATGACCGGTTTGTCGATTTTAATTAAAGCGTAAAGATAAATGACGATAATATAAATGACAGAATTTAAATTGAGATAAAGTAAATTGCAGTAATTAAAATGACAGTAAATAAAAGTATGATGAAATATGGAATAAAAGTATTATGCTTATTTAAACTTTCATAATCATGATGTTTGACGTTTTAATTTTAATTAATTGTTACCCGGATTAATTGTCATTTGTCCTAGTTTATTTGATACCTATCTGATTTTTGTCCATGATAGTCCATCGGTCATAATTATAAAATGCTCGTCAAATTAACCTTATTCCCGAAGTCAAATATTCCAACTAATTAGGGATTCGAACTGTAACAAGGTTTTAATACTTTGTTTAATGAATACACCAGGTTATCGACTGCGTGTAATCCAAGATTTTACTACTTTGTTAACAATTACACCAATTACCCTTGAATGTAATCCACCCCTTTTTTAATGAGATATGAATATTAATTTACCCACTTGATCAGAATGAATAATCAATTACCCAACCCGAATAATTAATTAAATGATTGTAAAAGATGTCGTATAAACGTTACTAAATAGAACATACATAATCATTTTAATAATTATTAGATTAAATAATTTGAAGATATGTTCTACAGATTCTAATGATTTGTCATTCGATTAGACAATACCTCCTATCTATTAATAGTCAATAGTCCAATGTCCACAAGTGTCGGTCTTTTGTCCAAACCTTAATTATGGTACAAAATCTAATAACCCCGTCTTAATATTTAGTCTAATATCACGATTACTTTGGTTTAAATAAGCATAATAATAACTTAGTTACGAGACATTAAATTAAAAATAAAGAACATAGCTTACAGTGGTGATTAATTGCGTAGCGTTGCACGGACAGAATTTTGACTTAAAACCCATAAAACATTCTGAAAATAACCTTATTATTATTAACTTTAAAATTAAAATCATATTATAAATATATATATATATATATTTACGTTACATAGAAAGGAAAAGAAAAAGATGTGTTTTACTCGTCGAAAAATGCTGAATTTATAGGACCTGGCCATCAATTCCCTGCCATGCGATCGCATGGGAATAAGGCAGCCAGGCCATGCGATCGCATAACCAGCTGGATCCAGCCCAATCACTTTGTTTTCTAGTTTTGTCGACGTTTTATTAATATATAATATAATATATATATATAATTTTAAGAATTATTTATATATTATATTATATTTATGTGCATAGTTGACTTGTAATTTTAGCTCCGATGCGTCGCGCGTTAATAGTTGGTTCATGTCCCGGTTCCGGATTTTCGAACGTCCTTTCGTACGCGGAGATATCTTGCACTTTGCGTTTCGCGGCTTGCACTCTTGTAATTTTTAGACGTTTCTCATCACTAAATTGAACCACTTGAATTATATCTTGTACATTTGAGCTTTTTGGTCATTTGCGTCTTCAAATCGTCGTTTTCTTCTTTTGTCTTCGCACTTATTTATTTAAACGAATATTACATAAAAATAGAACAATTACAACTAAAAGCTTTACATATTGGAAGGATATTGTGCCTAAATATATGTTCATTTGGAGCACTATGAATTGTTTAAATAATTATTATTATTACTATCGTCGTTATTGTCGTCGTTATTATTATTATCTAAATAATAATAATTATTATTATTGTCATTATCATTATTAGTATAAATATTATCATTAAAAATTGTTATTGTTATTATTATCGTTATTATCGTTAAAAGTTATTGTTAATATTATTGATAATATTAATATTATTATTAGTATTATCATTAATATTTATTATTACTAGTATCATTATCAATTAAAACTAATATTAGTATCATCTAATTATTATGACTAATATTATTATCAATATTATGAATGTGATTTAAAAGAGGACTAAAAGCTATTAAACAAATCGATTAGGAAATAACGAGTATAAGTATCATGATGAAATTAAAATATTGTATGATATTGATTTAAGAGAAAAATATCCTTTTTCATTATTTTTATCATTATTATTATTATTAAAAGTATCATTTATATTAAAACTATCATTTTTATTAGAATTATCATTTTTAATAGAAATGTCATTGTTATTATAAAATATCATTTTTATTATAATTTTAGTATATTAAAAATTATCATTTTGAATAGAATTATTACTATTATATAAGATATTATTATTATTACAGTTATTATTAAAAAGTATCAGTATAATTATCATGATTAGAATTATCATTTTATTATAACTAATATCATCTTTTGTAAATATAAATATTGTTATTATAATTAGTAGAATAATAATAATAATTATTATTATTATTACAAAATAATACAACTGTTACTTATTATTATTATTATCAATATTATTTTATCAAACAAATATGTGATACAAAGATATTTTTACCACACGTAATATAATTACATTAATAATACATACCACCATGTTTTTATAATATTGAGTGAATTGTATAAATTTTATTACTTAAAATATATAAAGGTATATTTTTTATATATAAATTTTAATATAAATTTTTATTTATTAATAAATTACTTGTATTATTATTTACTCTAATAAAATTTGATAAATATATTTAAATATATATAACAACTATATTTAAGCTATATAATAAACACGTATGAATTTTTGGAAGTCATTTTGGGTCAAATTGATTTTTGTTGACTTTTGAATGATAATCTCGAGCATTAGGATTGTGATACACTACGACTTGGCCTGAATTTGTTAGACAGATATTGACCAATATATAAATATATATACTTAATATAGGTTCGTGAATTCGAGGTCAACCTTGCACTTGTTCAATGACGTCATATGTATTTTTACTACGAAATACAGTATAGTGAGTTTCATTTTCTCCCTTTTTAAATGCTTTTGCAATATACATTTTTGGGACTGAGAATACATGCACTTTTATAAATGTTTGACGAAATAGACACAAGTAATCGAAACTACATTCTATGGTAGAATTGTTATACCGGATATCGCCCTTGTTGAACTTGGTAGCCTAAGAATTGGTGTTTATTATAATTGTCACCAATTGACGCGAATCCTAAAGATAGATCTATGGGCATTGACACGCCCCAGTCAGAGAATTTGAACTACTTTAGTACTTCGATGTTTATATGTTTGGGGATATTCTAGATGCATTTTGTTAATGTCGGTTACCAGGTGTTCAATCCATATGAATGAATTTTAAACACTTGCGAGTGTATGATTATTGAATAAATGAAATCTTGTGGTCTATTAAAATTATGAAAATGATTGATTACCATAAACTAATGAACTCACCAACCTTTTGGTTGACACTTTAAAGAATGTTTATTCTCAGGTATTAAAAAAATCTTCCACTGTGCAGTAGCTCATTTTAAGGATATTACTTGGAGTCATTCATGGCATATTTCGAAAGTCATTGCATTCGAGTTGTTGAGTTCATCAAGATTATTATTAAGTCAATAATAGTTGGATGTATTATGAAATGGTATGCATGCTGTCAACTTTCGATGTAAAGAAATTTTGTCTTTTAAAAACGAATGCAATGTTTGTAAAATGTATCATATAGAGGTCAAATACCTCGCGATGTAATCAACTATTGTGAATCGTTTATAATGTATATGAACGGGGCATTTCACATCACTAGTAATAATATATATATATATATATATATATATATATATATATATATATATATATATATATATATATATATATATATTGGTTCGATTGCAATTACGTGTGTTAATATATATACAAATGATATAGGTTCGTGAATCCGAGGCCAACCCTGCATTGTTCAATATCGTCATATGTATTTTTACTACAAAATACAATACAGTGAGTTTCATTACTCCCTTTTTATATATATTTTTGGGACTGAGAATACATGTGCTGATTTTATTAATGTTTTACGAAATAGACACAATCGATCAAAAACTACATTCTATGGCTGGATTATGAATATTGAATATCACCCCTTTTTATCTTGGTAACCTAATGATTAGGAAACGGGTATGGCCCCTAATCGACGCGAATCCTAAAGATAGATCTATGGACCTCGACAAGTCCTATCCAGGGTACGGATGCTTTAGTACTTCGAGATTATTATTATACAGACGAGAGGTTCTGTTTGGGGATATTCTATGCATTAAAGTTAAGTCGGTTATCAAGCGTTCACCATATGAATGAATTTTAATTCGCGAGTTACGCGTGTTATTTTGTACTCGGGTTACGTGTACAATTAAATATATGAAATCTTGTGGTCTATTAAATTGATTAAAATGAATGTTTATGATAAACTAATGAACTCACCAACTTTTTGGTTGACACTTGAAAGCATGTTTATTCTCAGGTTTGAAAGAAATCTTCCGCTGTGCATTTGCTCCTTTTAGAGATATTATTGGGAGTCATTCATGGCATATTTCAAAAGACGTTGCATTCGAGTCATTGAGATCAAGAAGATTATTATTTATTCATTTATAGTTTGGATATATTATGGAATGGTATGCATGCCTGTCAACTTTCGAGGATATGAAAGTTTGTTTTTTAAAAACGAATGCAATGTTTGTAAAATGTATCATTTAGAGGTCAAATACCTCACAATGTAATCATATGTTATTGTATTCGTCCTTATGGATTAGGACGGGTCGTTTCACGTGGTATCAGAGCGGTGGTCTTAGCGAACCAGGTCTTGCATTAGTGTGTCCAACTGGTAGTTGTTAAGATGCATTAGTGAGTCTGGACTTCGACTGTGTCTGCATGTCAAAAAGTTTTTCTTATCATTTCGTGTCAAAAATTACCTGTTTATCATTCTTAGGGAATCACTTGCTTATCATTCTTAATCTAGACATATCTTACTGCCTGGATTGCATGAATAGTGTACAGACAAAAATTCATATCTTAGCGTATCTGCTTACTGTAAACTTTGCCTGACATATTTCGTAAATTCCTCCGTAACTTATGAGATTTTAGTATTATATATGCATATGTAAATTATGTATTGCAGGGTACTAATCTACATCATATAATCTATTTCTTATCAAAAATCCTTCATCTGATCATACGAGATGAATCCCTCAACCAGTTCGAGTCCCTCGGATTCCGATAGCTATTCCGATAGTTATTCCGACAGCTATTCCGATATGAATATTCACTTGAGCTCCGAAAGCAGTGTGATCGGAATGGACCAACTAATCAGCCATCATCTATTTTGGATGAATTGGGGATGGGTTCGTAGCCTCCTTAATCATTGGAGACAAGAAGAAGGCAATCCTTTACATCCACCACATTCCCCTCTTGGCGAAGAACCTAAAGCACTTATCGGCGAACCTGTTCATAATACTATTTTCTCTTTCATTTCCAGGGTATCTCGTCATGACTATATAAAACCTCAAATTCTAGATCTTACTCATCCGCTCGTCTGAACTGACAATCATTCCGGTGTAATAGAAGAAGTCAACGAGCTTCGCGCTCGAGTAATTAATTTGGAGAATATGGTGCAAAACTTACCAGCTTCAGCAACATCACCGGCACCAACAGTACCACCAACAACCCAAGTTTCAACATCACATGCCTCAACATCTCATTCTGTACCCCGAGTATAATCATCGTTCTACATGATCTTCTACATCATTTATCTTCGTTCGACATGATGGTTATGTAACCTCTAATGTTTTAGAGATTATGTACTCTAGTTCTAACCGTAAACCAAATGAGTTTAATATCATATTAACTCATTAAAATCATGATTACATCTGAAGAAAATATATATGTATATATGTTTTCATAAAGATTGTAATAAAAAATTCTTTTGTGAGGAATATTTAGATTTCACATTAACAAGTTACACCATACATTCTTCCAATCTGATTCAACAGTCATTTACTATCCTACTTACATCCACAGATATACGAATTCGTTCACCGCAGAATAACCATTTTCATTCAATTTCATATTTGGATTTTGACCTATCAGAATCCAACAAGTGGCATAATGAAGAAAACATTTGACAAAATAAAATTTGTTAGAAATAGACAAATTAACTATGAGGAATTTTGTTAAGAATCCACGCTAACAAAATCCTAGCTAACTGTTCCTAGCTAACTGTTAATTCTTTTATTATAATTTATTTATCACAATTTAATTATCGCAATTTATTTTTCGTAATTTATATTCTCGCAATTTTATTTATCGTCATTTAATTTCTGTTATTTATTTTACGCACTTTAAATATCGGGACACCTATACAAGGTTTTGACATATCATATCGACGCATCTATATATATTAATTGGAATTACCATAGGCACTCTATATGCAGTAATGATCGAGTTCTCTATACAGGGTTGAGGTTGATTCTAAAATAATATATATACCTTGAGTTGTGATCAAGTCTGAGACATGTATATAACGGGTCATGATACGTATTAATTAATTCGAATATTATATATTAAACTATATATGAATTGTTGTACTACTAATTGTGGACTACGAACTGTGGACTAATGACATTGGATAATTAAAATGAATTAAAATATTGATTATAACATATGAAACTAAACATCTCTTCAAGTTTGCCACTTGATTTCATCTTAAACCTCATTTGTATCTTGACGATTACAATATGCGTTCAAACCTTTCATGATTCTTAAAAACACCTCAATCGAAAGGATAAACCAACCGCACTTCATCTACGGAAGAAAAGATTGATTCATATAGCTATGCACCTGAAAACACTCGAAACCTGAGTAAACGTTTAACACGTATCTATGCTAGCTCCTTTGGCGTTGTTATTACCGAAATTAGCTTTGCAATACCTTTCCAAATTAGCCAAATTTGTCACAGCTCCAACAAATCAACTTCGACTTACATTCGAATTAGCCTTATTATAACCTTGATATATAAGCATGCTCTTTTATTGTTACCTGAGAACCTTTTACATTCCACCATATTACCATCATCGTTTAAACATCTAAAAACACAATTCTCTTGAAACCACCTAGGATTGATAAGCGATGATTCAGATATGGTAGCATTAAATGCAGAGAAAACAGTAAAATTGTAGATGGTCTAAACGGCCAAAAGTTTGATAATAAAGAATGGAAGGTTGGGAACGCTCGATAGAAAATGTAGTACTGAAAAACGGATTGAGCTAACCCTGAAGGAGACCGAGGATAAATACAAGGACCAAACTCTATATTCAAAGAATCCAAGTAATTCTGGATCTAATGAAATCTTCAGCAAATAGCTTGCTCCAAAGTCATGTTAAATCTTGTGGAAAATCTTTCTTCATCAACCTTCAATCTTAGAAATTCTAAAATATCATCATAAATATCTTCGATATTTTTGATGATATCTTCATAAATATTCTTGTACGATATTAATTATCTCTTTGATCTATCAGTGTTATATCATAAAAGGAAACTGTTTTAATTTCTAAATCTCTGAAAAATTAGAGTTTGAAATATGAATGTTTTTAGAGTAGCATTGGGAACTGAAGCATGAGTTAGTATAATATAATGACACTTGATCAACGTGATTATATTACAGTAAGTCATGCTGAGCTTCTAATAGAATGTGATGATTCACAGATCATAACGTCATCATGTACCATGTTACACGACTCTTACATTCTATCTAATCTCTAAACATATCAAGAACATATTTTCTTGATAGTTCTATCTTTTCTCTTAAACTCTGGTAATTTAACCAATCAAGATCGTGCTATTACAATCTCTCTCTTAGAACATTAGCCACATTCATTCGAAACACCATACTTACAAATTTTGGACCATTAATTGTGATACTTAGAGTCGAGAAGAGAATAAAAAGGCAAAGAGCTCCGAAATATAAGGAAAGATATAAAGCCCAACAACAACACATAAATTACAAACCATGTATGTCAATGTTTATCGCAACATAAAGGCACGGGAGAATTAAAAACACTATAACTCCAAGGTAATAGTAGAAGTTAACAGATTCTTCCGGTGGGAGTTGGAAAAGAAGGATGATCATTATGATAGTGAGAATAAGAAAAAGGACCAGAACTGGATTAAGCATTTTCAAAATCTTTGGAAATATGAATTAAGAAGGAAAGTATTGAAGTGGTGAAAATCAATGAAACGGAAGTGGTTAATTTATAATGGAAGTATCCGACAAAGCAATCGAAGCAGATGACTGCATTTAATTAAAGAGATCTTAATTTCTTTATTCGTCAAAAGATCAGATCTTAATTAGATTTCGAAGATTTCTTTAATTCCTTGAATTCTGGAATTCAACCAAGACAACATCAAAAATTAAGACGCATCTTATTTTCTAAATTCAACCATAATTACGTCAAAAGTTAAGACGAATCCCTATTTCTCTATTTTATTCTTTTGTGATAACTTCATTCGTACTCTTCGAACAAGCAAATTATTTTATCCTTATTACTCAATGGTAATAAAATTCTATTTATCAGCTCATATGAGTCATGAAGACATTCTTATTGTCAGCAATGACGATTCCAATCAAATTTCGAGACGAAATTTCTTTAACGGGTAGGTACTGTGACGACCCGAAAATTTCCGACCAAATTTAAACTTAATCTTTATATGATTTTGACACGATAAGCAAAGTCTGTAAAGTTGAGTCTCAAAATTTTTGAATCGTTTATATGGAATTAGTTAATCTATGACTATGCCCGACGATTCACGGACAATTGTTGTAAATAAATATGTATATATATATATATATATATATATATGTATATATATATATATGTATATATATATATATAAATGTAAGTACATATATTAATTTGAAGTAATAAAATATAATTTAAATATTAGAATCAAAGACGAAAATTAAGATATAAAATAACTAAGTTATAAGTAGAATGAATTTATATATAAATATATGAATTCGATATGTATATTGTAATATATATATATATATATATATATATATATATATATATATATATATATATATATATAAAATCAAATAAGTTATTATATGAAATAAGTATTTCATAATTAATAAGATGTAAGGTTAATATATTAAAAGTAATTACAAGTTAAAGTATAGTTGATATAGTAATATTATTATTACTTTCATTATTATTATTAATATTAAAATCAATATTAGTATTATTAATATTAATATTATTGTTATAATTGTAATTAAAAAGTTATGATTAACAAAATAAAGATGATAAATATAAATTTTATTATAACAATGATTGAACTATAATTTTAATTATTATATTGATTATTTATTTCTATTATTACTAAAAATTATCATTTTCATTTAAAGTTGTTATTATCATTATTTTTATCAATATCTTTATTATAATATTATTATCTTTATTATTATTATTATTATTAATATTATTATTAATTATTATTATTAATATTATTATTATTTCTATAAATATTATTATTATTATTATTAATGATTATCTGTAATTAAGTATTAACAAGTTTATTCTTATAAATTATTAACAATCAGATGGAAATAAATATTAAAATTATAAAATAGTAAGAAATCTGTTATCCATCCTTTTCTTCTTTTTATTTTTTTTCTCAATTTTCTTCACTGATTGAAAATAAGTGTACTTCTTGTCTAAAGAATTGATAAATGTCGACTTCTTAAATCAATTAGAATCTAACGTAATTGTTAAATCATATACTCTTTCACATTATATAAGTTACCACACTGCAATTCACAAAAAAAAAAAAAAAACCCAAGAAAAATAGAACGTAACCTCTGTTCTTGAAACTTTTTAACCAAAATTCGAATTCGAAATAAATTTCAAAAAGTAATAATACAGAGTTGTGAGGAATCTTTTACTAAAACTTTCTACAAAATCTTATATTCCAATTCGTCAAAACGAGTTTCAATTGTGGAGTCAAAGTTAAGTTTCAAAAAGTCAACGAATTTGTTCTTAAAGAAATTCGAGTTTGTTGTTGCGAACCAACTGCAATTAACGATTCTAATAATTTCTATATATGATCAGAAATTTTTTTTCGTGTTATGATCTTCATCAATAATGTTACAAAAATTGAAAAGCAAATTTTTTTTTATAAACTCAGCGACTGCAGCAGCCTTTTTACTTTATTTTTTTCGATATTTTTTTTTTGTTTATCAAATTAATTGCATATAATTGTTCTACGTTGGTCATCGTATCCAAATTAAAACCTTAAAGTAGTTGTTACTGTTTGTGGGTGGGTTCTGATCTTGGTGCTAATCGAAGAAGAAGGAGATAAAAGAAACATAAATAGAGACGAGTTATATGTATTTTCTTTGGGTAGAATTTTAGAAAAAACGTGAATGGAAGAGTGGTCTGGGGTGTTTTGGGTGAGCGGGTGGTCACGGGTTCGAGTCCCTGCAAGGACTGTCTTTTTTTTAAAAAAAACTCTAAGAGGTAGTCTATTTTCATTATTATATTATTATTATTATCATTATTATTATTATTATTATTATCATTTTTATAGTTATTATTATTATTATTATTATTATTATTAATATTATTGTTATTATTAGTTATTGTTATTATTATTAGTATATTAGTTAATAGTATTAATATTTTTACTAATAAAAGTAGTAGTTACCCTTTTAGTATTATTATCATAATTATAATTACAAATATGATTATTATTATTATTATTATTATTATTATTATTATTATTATTATTATTATTATTATTATTATTATTATTATTATTATTATTATTATTATTATTATTATTATTATTATCGTTATTACTAATATTATTATCGTTACTAGTATTATTATTAAGTAGTATTATTACTAATATTATCATTAGTATTATTATAAGCATTACTAATATTATTACTATTATTACTTTTACCATTTTAGAATTATTATTATTATTATCATGAATATAAAACAATTTATTGTTACTTTCATAAATATTAGTACTACTATCACTTTATAAATGTTAGAATTGTTATTATTATCATAAATACTATTACTAATATTAGCATCATTATTATTAGTATGATTATCACTATTAGCAGTGTTATTATTAAAAATTATAATCATTATTATCATTTTTACTAAAATTATTATTTTGTTATCACTAAAACTATCATTATTATTGTTATCATTGTTATCTATATCATTATTATTAATTATGATTATGAAAATAACGGTTTTAATAAAGTTATTAAAGTTATAAGCATAAAAATAAAGATTATGTATAAATACATATTTAATACACGTAACCTAACTATATTAATATTTCTATATATAAAATGAAAATATACATAATAAAACTTATTAATTTATTATATATATAAATTACATCACTAGTAATAATATATATATATATATATATATATATATATATATATATATATATATATATATATATATATTGGTTCTATTGCAATTACGTGTGTTAATATATATACAAATGATATAGGTTCGTGAATCCGAGGCCAACCCTGCATTGTTCAATATCGTCATATGTATTTTTACTACAAAATACAATACAGTGAGTTTCATTACTCCCTTTTTATATATATTTTTGGGACTGAGAACACATCCGCTGATTTTATTAATGTTTTACGAAATAGACACAAGTGATCAAAAACTACATTCTATGGATGGATTATGAATATTGAATATCATCCCTTTTTAGCTTGGTTACCTAATGATTAAGAAACGGGTATGGCCCCTAATCGACGCGAATCCTAAAGATAGACCTATGCACCTCGACAAGTCCCATTCGGGGTACGGATGATTTAGTACTCCGAGATTATTATTATTATACAGACGAGAGGTTCTATTTGGGGATATTCTATGCATTAAAGTTAATTCGGTTATCAAGCGTTCACCATATGAATGAATTTTAATTCGCGGGTTACACGTGTTATTTTGTACTCGGGTTACTGTACAATTAAATATATGAAATCTTGTGGTCTATTAAAATGATGAAAATGAATGTTTATGATAAACTAATGAACTCACCAACCTTTTGGTTGACACTTGAAAGCATGTTTATTCTCAGGTTTGAAAGAAATCTTCCGCTGTGCATTTGCTCATTTTAGAGATATTATTGGGAGTCATTCATGGCATATTTCAAAAGACGTTGCATTCGAGTCATTGAGATCAACAAGATTATTATTTAGACATTTATAGTTTGGATATATTATGGAATGGTATGCATGCCTGTCAACTTTCGAGGATATGAAAGTTTGTCTTTTAAAAACGAATGCAATGTTTGTAAAATGTATCATTTAGAGGTCAAATACCTCGCAATGTAATCATATGTTATTGTATTCGTCCTTATGGATTAGGATGGGTCATTTCAAGCTTGTCCTTCTTGCCATAAGGAAACCAAATCAATACGGTTACCAAACTCCTACAAAGAAAGCATCATGGCACATCGTCGCTGGTTGGAATTGTTGCATGCTTTCCGTTTGTTAAAATATTATTTTGATGGCATGGAAGAACATGAAGGGCCACCACGTTGCTTAATAGGGGAAGAAGTGCTTGCGGAGCTGATAGGTTTTAAAATAAAATTTGGAAAACTAGTAAAGGATAACCCATCCTTATCATATAACTGGAAGAAGAGAAGTATTTTTTTGAGTTACCATACTGGAAAAATAACTTATTACGTCATAATATAGACGTACTGCTTATTGAAAAGAATGCATGTAACAGTGTCATTGGAACGATAATGAATATAGATGGAAAGACCAAGGATCATTTAAACGGAAGACGTGATTTGGAAGAAATGGGTATTAGACAAGAACTTCATCCAGAACCTTTGCCAAATGGCAAAGTGTTTTGCCTCCTCCATTTATTTAATGTATAAAAAAGAGAAAGAAATGTTTTGTAATGTGCTTAAATTGGTAAAAGTGCTAAATGGTTATGCAACTAATATTTGTAGGTGCATTCAGGTAAAATCTCCAAAAATTTCAGGCATAAAAAGTCACGATAATCATATTTTGATGCAGCAGTTGCTTCCTATGGCCATACAAAACATTTAACCTAAGCATGTGCATTCTGTTATCATGAAGTTATGTCGGTACTACAGACAATTATGCTCAAAAGTTCTTAATCCTACTGATTTAGTTAAGATGGAAAAAGATATTGGAAAATTCTTTGTGATTTATAAAGGATTTTTCCACCATCATTTTTTAACATCATGATTCATCTATTGGTTCATCTAGCTTCAGAGGCCAGATTAGGGGGACCTGTTCATTACCGTTGGATGTATCCAATCGAGAGATGTCTATTTATGCTACAGTAAATTATATACTTATTTAAATAACTGTTTTGAATTAATCTGATATAAACTTTTTTGACCACTTTGGTACATTAAAATCTTATGTGCGAAACTATAGTAAACCCGAGGGTTCAATTGCAAAAAGATATTTAGCGAAAGAGTGTTTGTCATTTTGTTCTTTTTATTTAGCGCATATTCATATGTGTTGTTCAATTCTAGTGTAATAGATTTCTTAAGAACGTAAGTTATTTAAATTTAATTACTATGTTATGAGATTTATTTTTTATATAACATTGTGTAATTTTGAAGATAATGTACATTATTCTCTTTTTGTTACTTTGAGCATCTAAATATTCTTACTCATAGAAATCAACATAAACTGTGACATTCAATGTTTACATAGTCAGGAGTTTCAGGAGTGGCTATCTGATTATGTAAGTTATTTTGCTAGTTTTATTATGATAATGTACGTAATGATGATATAACTGAGCGAAACTTATAAACAAATTGCCTCAAATCAGGTTGATGAGGATATGGCTAGTTGTGGGGATAACAGAATCACAAGTGATATAAACACGTTGGCAATTGGTCCAATCGAGGTTGTAAAGAAATATAAGGGATATATCATAAATGGGGTCTGATTTCACATTAAACATGTAAAGAAGAATAGGACAACACAAAATAGCGGAGTTATGTTTGAGGCTATATCAAGTAGCTTCTCGAGTTCTAGAGATAACAATCCTGTTCTGGGAGATGTAACTTACTACAGTGTTTTAAATGATATAATCGAGTTGCAATATGTTGATGAAAAGAAAGAGGTTTTGTTCCATTGTGATTGGATATTAGGTGATTCCAGGATAAAAGTTGATGAGAATGGGTATACGACCCTCGATGTTTGAGGTATGAAGCAACCTAAAGAGCCTTATATCCTAGCTTCGCAAGCACAACAAGTATTCTATGTTGAAGATCATATTCATAAAGGTTGGAAAGTTGTGATCAAGACAATACCTAGAGATAATTTTGACATGGATGAACAAACATGTATCGATGATGTAGAAACACATTTGCAGAGTGAAACACCGATGGGTCCTCAATTTGTAGAAAATGCGACTATTGAATTGGTTAGAGATGATTTGGATGGCGCTATTGTTAACGATGATACTTAGTTCATCTACAGATAAATATAAAAATGAAGACGCTTCCTGATGAAATATTAAGGATAATTCTGAAGTTTTGTATCGTGTAGTTTTCGAGTTTTGTTCCTTTTTCTTTTGTTAAATTGCATCCTTTGGAACATCATTTGACATTTGTTCGTATAGTCCAGATCATTTATAACTGGCTATACTCGTAATGTATTATTTCATGTTAATAATATTTGCTTTTCGCGAAAAAAATATTAAGGATAATTAGCATACAGATAAAGAAATGTTTTGCTTAGGTGCTAACTTATAAAGAATGGTTGGTGTTGTAACTTCTAATTTACTTGTGTTGTAATTTCTATTTCGAACAGATAAAGAAATGTTTTGCTTATGTGGTAACTTATAATTTACTTTAACGGTAACAGTACTAAGTTACATGCATCCCTATTATGTAGGTAATAATACTCTAGGTCATGTTTAAAAGTGTACATGTCACTCCCATATTAATTCTAGTGTTTGGCAAATGAAGTTTAAAAAGTAATTAAGTACGTTTTTGTAACACCAAAACGTGGTTTTGAAACAACACCACATGCACAACCGTTTGATTATATTATTATTTTATAAATCATTTTACTTTTCTTTATTCACCTTAAGTGGGTAAATATGAGATTTCAAAAATTAATAAGGATAGTATATGATAAAAAAAAACCTCTCGCGTAATATTGGCAAGTATTGAATTATGTATTTTGTTTTGAAATATTAACACATGGATTTTTTATTTTTTAATTAGAATATATTATCGTAAAAGACAGTTAATGGATGATAACAATTTTTGAGGTAATGGATGATAACAAATTTTGAGCTAATTTTGAAATAGATTGCTCAAATGACTCAAATTGTCTATTTTTATTTTAATCATAATTTAATATTATTATTTTATATTTTATTATATTTTTGTAATATATAATTGAACGTGGATATCATTGACTTTGATCTAATGGTCCTCATCCAAAGTTACTTTTAATCTAAGGGTTAATTATTTGCCATGTAATACTTTAGTTAATATGTTTTGCTAATAAAATTAGAAGTATATACTGTATATTTTATTTATACTCTAATTCATCATTAAGTACACACGTGAAACTATGACGTCGGTTGAGTATACCAAAAATCAACTTTAAAAGGATGTGAGCAGATGAAAAGTTTCCATTTATGTCTTGTTATTTCCCATCATCTTCTTCTACAAACCTAAGTACAATATTCATCTCTTTTACAGTAACTTTTAAACAAAATACAAAAATGGATGTTAAGCATCTCGCAAAAAAAAATGGATGTTAGGGTTAGACAACCGAACATTCTAGAAGATCTTCCATAAGATATGCTTGTGGAAATCTTGTCTAGAGTTGGTCAGAATTGATTCGCTCAATTGTTCATGGTGAAGTTGGTTTGCAAAGCATTTTAGAAGCATTCCAAGGATGCTTTGGTTTATAAAAGGTTTTTCTTTGATAGGTGGTGTATCTAACATTGGGGATTTAATGACCCGTTCATATCGATTATAAACGTTTCATATTCATTGGTTTCATTGCGAGGTACATACCTCTATATGATACGTTTTATAAACATTGCATTCTTTTAAAAGACAAACTCATTTCAAAATATAACCTTTTGATACAAATGGTATATGATTCTCGTAATATGAGTGACTAATCTGTCATTTACTTAATAATAATCTTTTTGAACTTGATTGACTTGAATGCAACGTATTTTGAAATATGCCATGAATGACTCCAAGTAATATCTTTAAAATAAGCAAATGCACAACGGAAGATTTCTTTAATACCTGAGAATAAACGTGTTTAAAAGTGTCAACCAAAACGTTGGTGAGTTCATAGGTTTATCATAAACAATAAAATTCAGTCATTTTGATAGACCACAAGATTTAAATACAGTACACTTATCTCATGTACGAAACCATTTTTCATAAATGCTTGGCAAAGTAGGTTCGTATCCTTTTCTCCCAGTTAGGTTGCCTCGCGATTTTTAATAACCGTACACATATCTCGTGTACAAAATAACATACACATAACCTGTGTATAAAAATCATTCTCTCTATATATAATCTTTTCTTGGTAACCGACCTTAACATATAAAGCGCATCATGAATATCCCTATAATATACAGAACTTTCAGTCTGTAATATACAAGTGTCGTCTATATATATATAAACCTCGAAGTACTAAAGCATCCGTAACCCGGATGGGACTGGTCAGTACCCACAGATCTACCTTTAAAATTCGCATCAATTATGGGCCATTTCCCTAATTCTTAGGTTACCAAGCTATAATTATCAGGGGCGATATTCGATATAATAACCTACAGAACTCGTCTGTATAATAATTTATTAGAGGAATGTTTTACTTGTGTCTATCACGTCAAACATTTATAAAAGCATTTCATGTATTCTCAGTCCCAAAAATATATATTTTAAAAGTATTGAAAAATGGAGCATATGAAACTCACGATATGATATTTGTAGTAAAAATATGCATACGACGGAACTGAACAATGCTGGGTTGGCCTCGGATTCACAAACCTATATCATTTATATATATTAAAACACATAATAACAAATAACAAGTTATATTTTATTATTATAAATATACTTCTTATATTAATAATTTATATGTTTCATTATTTAACTATATTTATTTTATATATTTTAAATAAATACTTAATATTTATTATAAAAATATCAATATAGATGTTATGTGTATTAAATATATTTTTATGTAAATATCTTTTATTAAAATAACAATTGTAGTAATACTAAAATAATGTTAATAATAATAATAATAATTAGATTTATTAATCATAATAATAATAACAATAATGATAAATTAGTAGTAATAATGATGATAATCTTTATAAAAATGATAATTTTAATATTAATAATAATTTAATAATAATGATAATTTTTGATAAAAATGATAATTTAGTAATAATGATAATGACAATAATAATGATAAAAATAATAATTTTAATGAAAATGATAATAATAACGATAATAATAATAATTTTATTAATGATAATAATTTTAATAATGATAATACTAATAATGTTTACTCATTTTAATAATAATAATACTTATAATAGTAATAGTAATAGTAATAGTAATAGTAATAGTAATAGTAATAGTAATAGTAATAGTAATAGTAATAGTAATAGTAATAGTAATAGTAATAGTAATAGTAATAGTAATAGTAATACTAATAGTAATATAATAATAATAATAATAATAATAATAATAGTAATAGTAATAGTAATAATAATAATAATAATAATAATAATAATAATAATAATAATAATAATAATAATAATAATAATAATAATAATAATAATAATAATAATAATAATAATAATAATAATAATACCTCCAAGTAACAAGCGTTTTTTTAAAAAAATCGCCCCTACCCAAGCTCGAACCTGAGACCTCTCGCTTAAACACCCACGCCCTTAACCATTCTTCTGTCTTGTATTCTTTCTGTTTTAATACCGAATAAAAACGATATAACCCTCATCACATAATCTACTTAAATTTGGGTTTTGGCCCAAATTAGAAAACTGAATCATAGCCCAACACAAATACTTGGATTACGGCCCAACCACCTATACACGGCCCAAAAACATGTTTAAAATAAACTACTCGATGTAATTTTCTGGTAACAGGAACATAAACACGTCTTCCTCATCTTTGCATCGTTATTAACCTTCATCATCATTTTATGTTCTTTTTAACTGAAGAGGAAACAGAAACACGAAAACGCAGTTGTAGCAACACAAACGTACGGTATCATCTTCGTTTTCTTCATCATAACTGCGACACTATTCATCATCTTTTTCCTCTTTCATTTCACTGTTGCATTAATATAGCAGTAATGATTGGCGAGGGTGATGAGGGTTCAATGTGGTGAATGGTTTGAAAGGAAAACAGAAAACAATAGCGGTTAGCAAAGAAAAGAAATGAAACCGTGATCGAGTGTGACTGTTTTAGGTCGTAGTTGTATTCGGACAGAAAACACAAAGAGAATACCAGTAGCGAGAAATTTTATGGTGATTTTGGGTTCTTGGGTTTGTAAATGAAAGTAGAAATAAAACATGATATCGATGGTGGTTGTGGGTTTCGTCTGGAACAAAACAACAACTCATCATCATCGTTCACTTTAGTAATAGAACAGAAAAGGAAGAGAGCTGCAGCAACAGTAGCAGTGGGTATGTTGAGCAGTTTTAAAGTGAAGGGATGTTCATGGTGGTGATGTGGCGGATTGAGGGTGACGGTCGTGGTTAATGAAGATGGTGGCATTCCGGTGGAAGATGGTGGTTGTCAAGATGGTGATAGTAAACGAATTAAGGTGATGATCGGTTGAAGATGGTTATGGTTTACGATGAAGGATTGTAGAGAGAGAGAGAGACGTAGAGAGAGAGAAAGAGAAGGTGGTTGCAGGTTTGTTTATGGTGTTTGGATTGGGCTGTGGAGGTGATTGGTGGTGTGGTTATAGTCATGTTCGAATAAGGTGGTGGTGGTGGTTTGAACTTCGGCCCAAACAGAAACATAGCAGTCGCCGGTAAGCAAGTCTTGGGTGTTCGACGATGGTGGCGAAGGTGGTGTCCTTCATCGAGTAGAAAAGGAAAATGGTGACAAGTTGGAATAGAAATAGAACTAGAAGGTGAGGGAAATTGGTCAGGGTGATGGTTGGGGTTTGTAAAGTGATTGAGTGAAATGAGTTTTTCCTTCTCCTAATCTTACCCGTATATATATATATATATATATATATATATATATATATATATATATATATATATATATATATATATATATATATAATATAATATAATAATTAAAGTAAAAGTATAATTATAATAATAATCTTAAACAGTGATACAGTGAAGCATCAAGTTTCTTTTTCTTTTGTGTTTGGCATGTTGGGTTTGAGTACAGGCAATCATAGACATAAATATTTATTTATTCCGTAGGCTTATAATTTTAAGACAAGATACAAACACAGTATGTTCATAAATTTAAGAATTAAACAGTGATAAATAGTAATTCAAATAATCACAGAAAATAATCGAACATGTAATAGTAAAGCAGCCTTAATTTTAAATTCATCAGCCGACAGTTTTCACGGGCTATTATTTCGTACTCCGTTGTTAATCAGTGTGGGATAAAAATATTCAGAAAAATCCCAATTTTTAATATTAAATATATTTAATTATTTCGGTCATTAATTGTTGAAAATCATTCATAAAAAGTTGATCGATTAATAGCTCTCAATCTCAAGTAAAAAAATATACAGAGTATTAAAGCTAAACTTAAAGTATTTAATTCTATTTTTAGCAAGTCTAAAATTTATATAATTTAATTACAGACCAAAGTTTATTTTTATATTCTCGATAGTTCGAATTAAACTTATTTAATATCGATTGAATGACAATTGAGTTTTACTATCATTTACTAAATAAGTTCGAAATCATTTATATCCAATATACTATATATATATATATATATATATATATATATATATATATATATATATATGTGTGTGTGTGTGTGTGTGTGTGTGTGTGTGTGTGTATGTGTGTGTGTGTGTGTGTGTATTCAATTTAATAATAAACTTTATTATATCATTTATTATTTTATATTCTTAATTCCAACAATTAACAATTTATTAATGTATTATTATATATAATTATTTATATCTAATTATTTATATATACATATCTATTGTTCGTGAATCGTCGAAAATGGTCGAAGGGTAATTGCATATATGAAAATAGTTCAAAATTTTTGAGACTCAACCTAACAGACTTTCTTATCGTGTCAAAAATATTAAATCGTATCGTGAGTTTGATTTAAAATTAGTTGAAATTTTCCGGGACAGGGGAAACCCTAAGCTGGCCCATATTTTCCTTTTTTCTATGTATTTTGGAAACCCTAATGCGATTTTTTGCTATGGTTTGAGGGCTTATTTTGATTCTATATACCTCGATACATGGCTTCGTTTAATAGAAAAAGCTTCGAATATGCAACTTAAAGAGGCACGTTATGTTTATGGTTTGCTCATGTTTGCCTCTCACCAAATAGAGGAAAAGGACATCGGATTACAAATTCTTAATAAAACATTTCCACCGGGTGGTTGAGGTGAGAACCAAGGTTTTTGATTTGTTGCGACGCTTATGGGTATTATTTAACCCCCATCCTTTTGATGACGTCGCAACGTGCTGCACTATCAAGTGCCACAATGGTTATTTTCTACTTGACTTTGGGTGGAAAATTATATTGACTAAACCAGAATGCATGTCTTGTTTTTGGTCCTATGAGTTGAATGTTTTTGCTGAACGATTTGGGTTTATTTGTTAGTATTTTATGTTTTCTATATTTTAGATTTTATATAAATTTTACTCATCAGTTAATGTAAATATTAGTAATTATTTCTATTATCATATATCAGTTTATTTCTATTTGTGATGTTAATTAAAGAGTACTAGTATTTTTCTATATATATGTTAGTGTTTTGAAGAACGTTTGTGATGTTATTATATATTTCTAATCTATGTTAAGTAATACTGTAATATAATACTGAGTGGAAAGAAAAAGAATAATGACTTTAGATTATTACCTACATAATAGGCTAGGAATTACCTGCATAATAGGCTATGAAACATGTAACTTACTGTTACCTATAAAGTAATTTACAAGTTACAACACATACAAAATATTTCTTTATTTGTTGGATTTAGTCACTAAATAACCATTCTAATTATTATCGTGAAATTTAAATTTAAAAATTTAGCTTTCAATCTATATAGGTATATCTCATAGGTTTTTTATCATATATACCCCTCTTAACCTTTAAAATTACATATTTATGCACTTAAATATGTTACTTTTAGACATTAAAAATGGACATATATGATATTATTCACCTTCAGTGGATAAATATGAGATTTCAAAAATTAATAAGGATAGTATATGATAAAAAAAAAACTATCTCGTAATATTGGCAAATATTTTATACTTAAATAAAATAAAATCACCGCATTCAATGCATGTCAATTCATTATCACCAAAAATCCCCTTTAAAGGTTAAGATGGCAGACAAAAAGTTTGAATATTTTCTCAAATATTGTCTTCTAGATCTTTGTTGTATTTCCCATCATCTTCATCTACAAAACCTCTCTCAAGTAAACCAGACACAAAAAATTTAAAAATATTTTTTATTTTTTTAAAGAATACAAAATGGAAGAAGTTACTCAAGCGAACATTCTCGAAACATCCGTGGAAATTTTTTCACGAGTTGGTTAGGATTCATCCAAGCAGTTGTTCATACTCAAGTTGGTTTGCAAAAGCTTTTTGAAGCTTTTTGACGATTCTTTGGTTTTTGAAAGGATGTCCTTAGATAGGTGGGATCTCGTACCTTCGAGAAACCCTAAGTTGGATTATATTATCCGATGTTGTTTTTTTTTTGGAAACCTTAATGAGATTTTTCGCAGGGGTCTGATAAATTATTTTGATAAATCTTACACCGAGTTAGGGCTTCGTCTTTTAGAAGCTGCGAACAACCAAATTATAGAGGCTGTTTATGTTTATGGTTTGATCATGTTTGCCTCTCACCAAATAGAAGCAAAGCATTTCGGATTACAAGTTTTGAATAAAAAATTCCCATCAGTGTCGGACTTGGTGGTTGCAGTGAGAACCAAGGTTTTTCATTTGTTGCATGACTTATGGTTATTTAATCGCCATCCTTTAGATGATGTGGCAACACGTTTCCCTATCTCTGGCCAGAAGGGTTATTTTTGCACACACTAAGGGCATGGGTATAACTAGATTTATGTTAGTATTTTTTTAGATTTTGTATAAATGTTACCCAGTTAATGTAAATATTAGTATTAATTTCTATTATCATATATATGATCAGTTTATTTCTTCTATTTTTCCTTCGTATTATGTGAATTGTGATGTTATTTATATTTCTATATCTAACATGACTATTGTATATGTTAACAAATATAAAAAAAGGCTAAATTGTTTTTGTTTATTGAGTGCTTTTTATCAGTTATTTCAAACTGATTAAGTGCCTTTGAATCTTACAAAACTCATATATTTATAGAATAATCAGAGGAAAAGAGCCTCTAATAAAACTAATAACACAAAAGAGAACATCCAAAAGAGATGATTCCTTGTTAATGTTTGTTGTTGACTAGTTGCTCTTTTAGCCGTTGTATGTTGGTCTGCACTTTGCTGTTGACTTGCTGTTGCTTAAAACTGTCACCATTAGTCCCTTTCTATATTTGGATATGATGGAGAACACTTTCTTTCGATTTAAAGTTTAACTATCTTAAAAGGAAGGATTCCATTTGTTTTGTTTGTTTATATTCTGTCTACTACAATAATACATTGTTCTTTTATTTTCTTAAATGCAGAATTTAATTCAGTGCTGGTTATTCTATCCAGAGTAAATGGGAAAAGAGGTAGTGTTCAATTCGCATCATTAGATCATTAACTAACATCATTAAATACATCATTAAATATGGGTTAGTTACTTTTCTGTATTGTTTGGGTGAGTTACTTTGCAATGTAAACTGAATGTACAATGAATACACATTGAAAGAATCGCAAACCTTTTTTAGTTCATATTGTTGTAACCAATTTCTGCACTAATTGTTAACATTGAAACACATAATTTGAAGGCAAAAGACATAAGAACAAGAACAGTCACATACATTCATCTAACTATCAAAATAGCAACTACTACACATAAGACAACCACAATTGCTATCATAGCTAAAAACAACTTATCATAAACTTCCAGCTTTGTCTTGAAAATAACTAATTCTTCTGTGAGTTTCGAATCTTCAACATCATGAATTCGAGGGTCCAATTTCTTAGTTTACAAATGCATTTTGTATAACATATATTTGTAATGTTGGTTTGGAAGCTCATCATTAAGAAACAAAAAGAGTTTACACTTTTTTAGTTTATCCTGCTAAAGAAACAATCAATTGGGGAAAAAAAAATTAAAAACTTAAAATTAGGGCAAATTGAGCACTTAAAAATATTGGACACCCGACGAATCATCTTCCTAGGTTTGCTCGAGTCCATGCAATTCCATCAAATATTGGATAACCACAATCACAATATTTTCTTCCTGGCATTGGATTTGTGTTGTTTGAAGAGTACGAATAAGCAGCCAAGGCTTGAGACTTGAGTTAGGTAGGTTTGAAATGTACGGAGTAAATAAAAAAAGGTAACAAACAATGTTTTTTGGGCCAAACAAATAAAAAATGAATCCATTAAATATGGCCCAGCTACAATTCCAAGCTGAAAGTCCGATCTGTTAACAATGCTTAATAAAAAATGAATCCATTAAATATGGCCCAACCACAATTCCCAGCTGAAAGTCCAATCTATTATACATTTTTAATATTTGAATAAACAAGGACATAAGACAGATTTGAACCCAGGTCAATCAGTTGAAAAGATCACACACAAGCCAATACGCTATCAATGCTCTTGAATAATCAATGAAAGTTCACTTATATAATACTTGAATAATTTTTGTAAGAAAAGTGAAATAATACGACTTTAGTAAAGGTCCTAATATGTCTCGTATTATAATTAGTAGCTCAAATACCCAAGCGTCCTATTAACTACATTTGAATGCAACCACAAATTTAAGGGTCCTAATAGTCATATGATAATTAGGACCTCAAATACCTAAGCATCCAATTTTTGTGACCTCATTATCTTATTGGTTGATCATTTTGAGACACCAACAAGATAATGTCCTATTAACTACATTTTCATGCAACCATAACTCTAAGGGTCCTAATAGTTATATGATAATTAGGACCTCAAACACCAAGCGTCCTATTTTTGTAACCTTATTATCTTGTTGGTTGATCATTATGAGACACCAAAAGATAATGTCCTATTAAGTACATTTTTATGCAACTATAAATTTAAGGGTCCTAATAGTCATATGATAATTGGGACCTCAAATACCAAACGTTCTATTATTGTGACCTAATTATCTTGTTGGTTGGTCATTATGAGACACCATCAAGATAATGTCCTATTAAGTACATTTTTATGCAACCACAAATTTAAGGGTCCTAATAGTCATATGATAATTGGGACCTCAAATACCAAGCATCCTATTTTTGTGACCTTATTATCTTGTTGGTTGATCATTATGAGACACCAACAAGATAATGTCCTATTAAGTACATTTTTATGCAACCACAAATTTAAGGGTCCTATATAGTCATAGAATAATTAGGACCTGAAATACCCAAGCGTCCTATTTTTGTGACCTTATTATAAAAGTGACCCAACACGTTGCAGTATAATAAGACTCACAAATAAAGTGTCCTATGAAACATATCAAGTGTCTTACGAACACCTGTGATAATAGGACCCAAAAATCATGTGTATGAAATGAACATATCAAGTGTCCTATGAACACCTATGATAATAAGACCAAAAAATTATATGTCCTATCATATAGATTTTTTAACACCATGTGACTCACCTTCTAAGTGTCCTATAAAAATATAGAATAATAGGACCCAAACAAATTATGTGTCATATTAAACAGTTTTTTAGGACACAGATTTATAATCGTAAGGCATAAAGGGACCCAAAAATCATGTTTCCTATTCTATAGATTTTTAAGACCCCACTTTATAAGTGTATCGCGTTTAGGACACCGCTTCTTTTACCTGAATCCTATGGGACCCCAAAAATTTCCCCATCCTATTTTTTGGTTGCCTAGGACCCTTTTTTAGCGGGGTCCTAGATGAAGGGTCCTAAGAAGACAGTTTTATTGTAGTGGGTGCCTTTTCTGTTTCTTGATCTCCCTCAGTAGTTTTCCTTTTCTTTTTATTCTTTTCCTTATCCCCCTTTTTTGTCATCATGGTTTGAAATTGAAGCAGCTTTAGGTAAGCATCAATGTCACTGTCTGAGAGTGATAATGTTAATTGGTTTCAATCAGCATCAACACGTGAAATATGTTGATATGACTAAAATGAACGGTTTTATTATGCGGTGTCGTTAGGTTCGTAAATCGTCAATCTGAGTAATCAGAGGGAGGCAGTGGTTTAATTATTTATATTTAGTTGGATTTCCTAGCTATATTTCACCTAATTGTCTTCTTATAATGAGTAAGCGGTATGTATAACTCAGGTTCGTATTTTTGTACGTTTATCAGTAATGTGGGATCAAAGTTCGTCTATAGTCAACCTTAATGACAAGCGCTGATAGGTTAGTTCTAAGTAAGGTGATAAGTGTTTATAAAATAAAGGGATAGGTATGTGATATTCAATGATGATGGTGAATTGTAAATGGAGTTTAACTTTCTAGAATGAACACTAAACCTCAGTTAATCGGGTATTTAACCTAATCAGTTTGTCAATGAGAATTCAGAAGATTCTGACAAAGAGAGATATACCCACTCCCACCATTAACCTTAACTGGTTTAAACGACCTTGTGAATGGAATTCTAGGTACATGAAGAAAGTGGTATTCCCTTAGGAAGGTCTCAGTTTTTCTTAATCCTAGTTGTTCCAAGTGTTATCACAAACTTCTCTTAATACCTATTTATGATTTAACGTTAACAAATTTTGAAACTCAGGTATCCTAAAGTACTGCTGACTAGGTTAAAGGTCTCTCTTTCACGATGAATTACTCAACTCTGGATCATCTTACAACATCACAAGGATCTTCTTTCTGACGCGAACCATGCTTTTGAGTAAGTCAGTGTTCATTGAACGCTATGATACCTACTCTAATCACAACCTAAGTGGGCAGCTCTTCTCTGACAGAAAGGTGACTATCTATACGTAGGTACTAAACCCTATTGTGATGCTAAATACACATAACTACTTACCTTGTATCCTAGGATTGACCAGGTCCTAACACTAGGCTATAGCTACGTGGGTAATCAGAAAGGGAGGTTCGTAAATTAGACTTCTAAACCTGGCAAGGTTTCAGCATAACAACAGTATAAGTTTCAGATAGAATATTCAACATATAATAAACAATTATAACAGAAAGAAATGTGTGCAATATGAAAGTAACTTAAAATAACAAATTCGCATTATTAAGTTAAAGAAGGTGTTCACCGTTTACAAATGAGGTCTTGACCGATACAAGTGTTAACATCCTCTAGCTCGCTCCTATTACAATCTTCGATGTTCACCTCCGGGTACTAATTTCTCACTTGGAGGTGAGAAGGCCTTAAAAGCATTAAGCTATTAGAAATAGAAACTAAACTGTAGGCCGTGTGCCATGTCCGTGTACCCTAGAAAGCTGTGTGACCAGGTTGTATTTCTTGAACCCTGGAAAGCCATATGGCTCATGGAATGTCGCGTGCCATGACCATATGGCTTGGCCAGTTTTGCTTGTTTCTGGGATCGTAACTTGGTTTACACCATTTTCGCTCTAGATTATTCGTTTTAAGTCTGTTGTCTTCTATTCTTCGTGCATCATCTTCATAATCACTTGATCTACCAAATAAAGCAAATGAACGATTATTTCTTTGATAATGTTAATTACATTATTGATTTGGGGTTTAAGAGCAGGGGGTAAAAACGTAACTTTTTGGCCGATATTAAATATACCACACTTAGGCTTTCCTTGTCCTCAAGCAAACCTTGAACTTTTAGACACTAAGGCATTTTTATTTCATTTGATTAAGTGATTTTTGCATTACAAGGCGCAAGAGTGAAAACTGAGTTTATTCTCTTTGTTACTCCTGAATCCATCTCCGCAAACATAAAGGGAGGTTACATGACTGTAGCTATCTCACTCGGGTCATTCAATTCACTAAGTGTATCAGATTTCCTATGATTCTATTGAAATGAAGTCACTAAGTATCCAGTCATGTTTGCACTCTTCGTCATAGGCTTGATCGAGACTCAAATTTCGTTACATAAATGAGAAGGTTTTCGCTTATATTCCCTGATTATTCGTGAAGGTTTTGAGGAAGGGTGTTTTGGAGGTAGCAGAAGTTTTATAGATAGGAGTTCTTTGAGGGATGATTTGAGAAATCCTTTTTCAGATTGTTATTTTTTTTGGGAAAACAACTTTGCTTTTCTCTTTGAGGCCTCATTTTTATTGGCAGTCTTCTTTAATACTTGACTTGGATGCTTGCATTTTTTTGATATGATACATACTTCTTAGAAGGATTATAGTTTATATAGATGTGATGGATAAATGAAGAAAAATAGGTAGAGGTGAGTGTTTTTGTGAAGATTTTGGAAGTGGAAATGGAGGTTATGTAGAGGGAGTGGTTGTTCACGAAAAATCTAGGTTTCTAAACTAATCATACTTCTCGCAAATGCGATTCTAAAATGTAGATCAAAAGAAAGTTCTGATTTAAAGATGCTAACATCGGCACACTCAACGGAAGTATAGCGAAGCACTAAGAATGAGTGCTTACTGGGCCAGATTTTTGGTACCTCGCAACAATTATAGTAGGTTGAAAGTGCTTCAGCCATGCAATGCTCTCTTGGAGAATCGGTTCATTTTTAAAAGAAGTTTTGACTTTGTTTTGCTCTTTTGTCTATTTTTAGCAAAAAGTTTGGTCATTTAGAAAGTAGTAAATCTAAGTTTTTTATATAGTTTAAAAGTTTTAAATTTTGGAGAAAAATTTAGCGTTTTACCGTACTTGAGGTTAACAAGAATCTAATTGTACAATACTGCTATCCCACACTTAAAAGTAACATTGTCCTCAATGTTAAGGATACAGAGTATCCCACACTTAATTTTTAAAGGCATTTGTTATTTTAAGTTTATGTGGGTGGGCTTGTCAATTCCACTTAATTTTTAAAGATGCAGTTGGTTGTATATAATCTATGGAAAATAGTGAAAAACATAGTACTCCCCTATGGTCGCAAGGTGTGTAGGTATGTAACGTCGGTTATATTCTCTTCTAATAAGGTACTGGCGTTATTCTTTGATAAGTGTGTCTTTGCTTCATGTTGTGCTTCAATTTCCTTGGTCGGTTTCGATCGTCGTTTGCTCTGGTCGTTTATTCAACAAAAAATTAATTAAAATACTACATCCTTAATAAGTCTAAAATAGCAACGGCCCTGAGCATGGGCATACAAACCACAAATGTAAATAGTAATGAATATAAATGTGTCAGATAATAATAATAAGATAGGAGATAAGGATAGAATTAGTCGTCATGCTGAGAAGTGTAGGATCATAGAGGTTCCATCCGTGTCCTGGTCCTGCTTCCACGTGGAATGCCTACCGATGACTAGCCCTCGTCCATACCCATCAATTCCTCTGGAGGGTCATCGGTAGTAAATATGTTGGCGATCTATGTCTTCTTGGTATGACCTGATGAGGTTGGCTGGCGTAGCTCTCCCAACCCGGCCATCACACCTGAGATAGATAACTACTCACTAGTCGGCACTCTAGGCTTAGTCTCCCAACTCGTACCAAATGATAACCCTGATCCCCAACTGGTGAATATACCCATCTGATATGCTCCTCTAGTCATGTCTTCAATACCCTGGCTAACTGCTTGATCCCATCCTCCGGTCATTGTCTGAGAACCGGGAGGTATATCTCTATGAGTGCTCATGGATGTACCAAAAATGCTGGTAAACAATCCTCCTATGCCTGATGTCTCAATACCTGAAGAAGATAGACCATAAGTGTACTGGTGATGAGGTATTACTGTATGCTGCGTATAACGATGCTGAGGAGGATGATAAATAATCGGGCGATATGCTGAACTAGTAACAGTACCTCTGCGCTCATTATGTGTGATAATGGTAGGGTGCGAATAAGGCACTGGAGGTATATCAAAGATCTGGTTCATGTGATTACCTAAGTAAAATTGGTTCTCTAAATTCCTTGACTCTACCATCCAATGCTACTCATCTTGGATATTCTCCATGTAGTAATGGTATGGCTCATAAAATGGAGACACTGGTGGTCGCTCTGGTGAATGCTGGTTCTCCCCCTTGTCTGTTGGTCCACCATGAACCGTGGGGTCGTCCTCATCACGAGGAGCCTGAGCTACCCGAGCTCTCCTCCTGGCACCACCAACTGTCCTCGGATCGAGTCTATACACATCCTCACTAATTTCCACTCCTGGCATCACCCTTTCAACTGACACAGGGACGTGTGTTGAGGTAAGAACTATCAACCTTCTATCATGTACCCATATTAATGGCAAAGATAACAAGAACCTAATGCCCATCTCCTGCGAACCCTTCATAGCTCTATATACAGTCTCATCGATATCGGTTAACAAACCCATTCGCTTAAGCAAACGAGTAACTACTGCCCCCAACACAGGCCAATAAGTTTCTGGAGAATTTCTTTCAGCAGTAAATGCTTTTGCTAACATGTATGCAACTTGAACATTGGTGTTTGAAAACATGGAGTGTAAGAGTCAAATATTGTTCATGGTCACGTGCCCACCATATCGAGCTTTTGGAAGAAGATATTTTGATATAAGGTGATGAACAAGGCGGTGTACTAAGTTGTTGAAATTTAAGGCTTTCCTTCTGGCTGCCCAAGGTCCCATGCTAGTGTACGTACTCGAGAATCCTTGAATATTAACCCACATATCCTATGAAGTATATCCATGGGTGTAAACCTAACGGTTTAAGTGCTCACGCTTATATAACTGGAGATGAAGAGCAAATTTTGCTAACGTCAAATGGTGCATGATATTTTGGTGACGAAAGTGTGACATGCCCTTGTGTTGTACTCATCTGCCTCAATATCCTCATCAAATTCCCAGGTAGCCATAGATCCTGCATACGACTCAACATATATAAACTCGTTGATGGCTCGTAAACATTAGGATGATTTTGTTCACGTAGACATTCGGGTAGAAAGTATTCGAGCGCGATAAATGTCCGGTTAGCCATCTGCAGAAAATTAGAAAACGTAGGTTATGTCCAAAAAAATGAATAAACTCGTATAACAATTATATGAAAAAGTGCATAATATTTTCGAAAAAATTTCGAAATGAGAACTTTAAAATTGGCACTTTCCTTATTCCTGTTATTGCATAATTTTAGCAAGAATTACCGCAAACTGTATCTAATCATACTATACTATATTTCTAGCATAATTTAATGCATACCCGTGATTGCAAACAAATTATGCCTAAAAACATTAATTATACGGAGTTATTACGTAATAGCCATTTTTGGGCAAAGATGTTGATTTTTAAGCTTATATTAATTTGAATGGTGATTATTAATTATTTTATATATTCATAAATCAGCAATCTTTTCTAAAACAATGTTCACGAGTTTTGGATTGTCACCGAATCTTGAAAATATTAGTTTTGGTCAAAACGTACTTTATTAGGAAACTCAAAGACTAGGTTTCAAATTTTATTTTAAGTCCAAGATATCCTAAATATTGATAAATTCTCAAGTCATCCTAAGTTTAACAATGTTTTAACAATAAGTTTAACTTGAAAGTTTATTCATACGTTTTTTCCAATCTTCTAGTTTCAAAAAAATTGGCTAAAAATTCTTGTTCCAAAGTAACTACTTGTTGTAAACAACTCATTTAAGCTAGTTCATTAGCATCAAACTATAGCGACCCTCATTTTTCCATTCTATATGTTTCCAATATTTAATGCCCTAAACAATATAATTAAAACTTAACGATTAAACTTTAATCAATAATTGTTAAGTATTAAAAGTTATAAAACATATTAATTAACTTGGTGTAATAATTGACAAGTTAATAAAAGATGTAAATAATAAGCCAATTAACTTCCATAAACAAAATGTAAAACTCTAGAACTTGTAGCCTTTAAATATTTAAACTTGAACTTAAAAGGAGTCATTTAAGCTAATCTAAAGTACAAGGACTAAAATGAAAAAGTTCCAAAACCCTTACCTTAAAACCCTAGCCGAAATTTTAAAGGTAAAATTACCCTTTTATCCCTCTAATTTTCGGCCCAAATTACCTCCTCCCTAAACTCTAACTTATTCCCTAAGAAAACCTAACTAAACCCTAATTCTAGATCCTTCCTAGCTCAAGTATAAAAGGAGGTACAAGGGTTTAGGTTTTTCTCATCTCATTCATCACACAAAAACTCTAAATCTCTCTCTCCCACTCCTAATTTCGGCCAAGAAATCGAAACCATCACACCACCACAATCTTCAAGTGATCTTCAATTAATTTTCAAAGGATCTTCATCGCATTCTTCGTGTTCATCAAGATCATCAAGCGTGTTCTTCATTATTCAAGTGTTTGATCTTCATCTTTTTCTTGTTAATCTTCATCCCACATTATCAAGGTAAAACCCTAGATCTAAACTTTTAAATTCCATCTTGTTAATTCATGTTTATAATCATGTTCATGTTATTAATCTCATTCATAATCATATTCATATTGTAAAAAAAAAATATGCATATACATATACATACATACGGCTTACATACATATATATATAAAAAAAATTTTTGTTAGATCTTAAAAACCTTAAGGATTCACTAAGATTGTGTTAGGGTAGTTATATTTGGAAAGTAGATACACATTACATATATATGTATTTACTAATAATATATATATATATATATATATATATATATATATATATATATATATATATATATATATATACTATATATATATATATATATATACATATACACGAAATATACATATATACATACCAAAACCCAAATTATTAAACCCTAATTTATTTAAACTCTAATCATTACCTAATCATTACTTTACTAAACCCTAAACCTAATAATACTATTAAACATTTATCACATAAACCCTAATCATTAAATACTACTTTAATTAATTAAACCTAATTAATTAATACTACTACTTAACCCTAATACTATTTATACTACAAAATACTACTTATACTATATTACTAATACTTCTTAATATTTATACACTTATATTATTACTAACACATATAATATACTACTACTTATATTATATTATACGATTACGATAGTCATTCACGATAACGTGTGATTACTCGAACGTCAACACTACTTAAGGCCTAGGGTGATCCTTGGTACCACTATGGGACGCTTGTGATTACGAATGCCAAACTTAGATTTTGGTCAAGAAATCCTGGGCCAACCGGTAACAATTGGTCATTCTGGTGACTCGGCGGTGGAATAGATGTTTCGGTATGATGTACAATGTCAAACCTGACTATAGTAATCAAACACTTAGTTACTTTCACACTTAATAAGTGGTAGACTTATTAAGGACAGCTCACTAGTGTTCAACACTAACTTACTAAAAATGGAAATGTTCTAAACATGGCAACTTTCTAAATATGGAAATTTTCTAAAAATGAAAACCTACTAAAAGTGGAAATTTACTAAAGATAGAAACTTAGCAAAACGAACTATACTTAAGTACATACATACTTAAACTTAACTTAAACTCGGGCAAAACATCTAAACTATTCTCAATGTCATTAGGTTGACATTCAGCTCACGATCATCCAACTCATTTATCTTTCTCTCCCAAGGAATAACAACTCTCTCCTACTTACTATGGTGAATTCATAGCCCCTCTTACTATTGCGAAATTTATTTAACTTTTTAGGGTGAGACACATACTGCTTTTACTATTTAAAATTTAGACACAAGTACCAACTGTTAAACTATGCTATACCCGGCTATGTTCGACTAAGTCCCTACAGTGATATTTTTAGTTGCTCGTTAAATGCATTCTTAATTATTAGGGGTAGGCCTATCGGGAGTAACGTCCCTGATACATTTGACCAAGTCATTGTATTACTTAATAATGAAATTAAACCGACAAGTATAGACACAACTTGTCATTGGGACAAACTTTGAACGTTTAGTCTAAATATCACGTTTTGGCATAACTTTTTAATCCCTGCGAGATCAACTTTTAAGATCTTTGTGATCTTCTTTGACAACTAAAGATCTGTGTGATCTACTTTTGAAAAAAAAATCTTGTGATCTAAAAACAACGATAACCACTTTTGTAAAACCTATGATTTCACTCAACCTTTTTGGTTGACACTTTTGCATGTTTGTCTCAGGTGCTGATTGATCAAGTTTACCTACCTACTGCTTATGTGATGCTACTTGGACTTAGGATCAAGAACTATCGCATTTATTATCCTTGCATTTGAAACATTTACTTTATTGTAATTTCCATCATTGTAACGACATTTCATTTTCCGCTGTGTACTAAATAAAGTTTATTTTTATCATATAGAATTGTTCTCGTATTATAATATGTTGGTTTATTTGATATTAGTGACGTTTTCTTCCAGACCCTATTTGGAGAACGTCACCGAGTGGTATCAGAGCATAACCTGGCTGTTATAGAGAACCAGGATTGCATCTTTATGTGTGACTTACTTGTTAGCTAGAGTGCCTTAGCAATCTAGGAAACTATAACCTTTCATGCCTTAGACTTTAAAGCACTTAGGATTGCCTTGTAATCTTAAAACATATGTTTTACAATCTTATCTTAAAACTGATCAAAATCTCGTTCCTAATGTTAGGATGCCTAACTATCATCCTGCGAACAAAATGAATCTTTTCAAGCCAACCGAAAAAGGAGCTGAAAAGTCTTCCACTGAAAGACCAGTCCAAAGTCCACCTTATGACATTGGTAGTCCTCCTTCACCAAATTATAGCCCAGATACTCTACCTACTTCTCCTGATTTTCACCCGACTCAAGGATCTGAAAGCAAAGGAAAAAGCCCTGCTAATTCTGCTGACTCTGGCTCTTATCACTCACTGGTATATAAACCGATGAGTACTCCCGAATGGGATGCTCTTCAAGATCTCCCTAACTACGATAATGACTTCTCAAATTATGAGCCAGAAGAAGAGCCTATTGAAGAATCATCTGAAAACTCAACTCTAAAGAGAAAGCAACCCGAACCCGCTACTACTGGTGAAACCGGTCCATCATTTTGTAATAACATGGAGCACGTAATGGTGAAGCGTGATATCATCAACCTTCAGAGTAGTTGTGAGAAGAATAGAGAGTATAGCAGACACCATGTTGCTCGGATAGAAGTGCGTCTAAACAACATAGAAAAGGAAAACAAAATCTTGAAGGAAATCATCAAAGAGTCCTTCGACTCTCAAAACGAAAGGCTAGAGAAACTTGTGAAGAATAACATGGACAAAGTGATGGAGAAATTGATGGCTGAGAAAGAGAAGAAATGAAGCATATCTTGTTCTTTGGTTTTCTATCTATTTACTTTCCATTTTCCTATCTATGTAAAGGCTATGCCTTAAACTATTTCTATTTCCAAATCGTGTAATAAAAAGGCTTGTTTAAAGCCTCGTTCTTAATAATATAAAGTGTTTCGTTTATATCACATTCATCTTTATCCCGCTTAAAATTTTTCAAACTTATGACCTATCAGATTTATCAAACTTCTATACACCCTTTTGTAGTGAAGAATCATGGTTCGTCCAACTACACCAACTCTTACCACAATGTTTCATAACTTTCTCGTTTGACCACATCCATTTCATAACTTTCACAACTTCCATAACTTTCGAGGATATGAAAGTTGACCAAGTCAATGAAGACTGCAACTTAAAACTAGCCAAACCATAACTCGACAAGTTCGTAACTGTTTTCATGGATGACATTTTGATCTGCTCCAAGAGTGAGAAAGGACATGAGCAACATTTGCAAATTCATTCTTGAACTCTTAAGAAAAAGAGCAACTCTACGCAAACTTTTCCAAGTGAAAGTCTTGGCTTAAAACCGACATGTTGTCGATCCAACTAAGATTACTGCTATCCTTAACACACTATTAGAAATCATCATTGATCACATATCCTGACCTCATGGGGTGATATTGAAATGGAAATATGAATTACTGAAATATAATGACGGTGGCCAACGTGATTATATTACGGTAATTTATAGAAATATTCCAATATCATGACGTATGGAATAGAAAGTGAATCAAAGAAAACTCTCAAGCTATCTGTTCAAAAACCCAAATGCAAGGGCACGAAATGAGAAAAATGATCATCTTGATATTTAGTAGATACGAAGAACTCATTCTAATCAAACTATATATCTATCTCATACTCATTTAACAAACTTTCATGTACCATAAAAGTTGCAAACAATCGAATCTTGAAATTTTACGTTCATTTATCCTAAATGAATATCTCCTAATCATTGATACTTAATCATCACTTGTTATATCCAGATTCTCTCTGTTATTACACTTGTGGTGTAAATTTTCATATGACTTTCATAAACCCATGTCATTTGAACCCTCGAACGTCAGTATTACAAACATCATGTCCAATATCACATTATCTATGACGAGACGATAAATATCTCATATGCATAATCTTTTGAAGAATGGAACCTCCATACGTGCATCGTTTTGACTATCATATTCAAGAAACTTCTGTACTCGTACATCTACTTATAATTGACTACTTGGCACCATGCAAGTAATGGTGTCATACTCAAACAGTAATCGATCGTTGTTAACTCGAAAATCAAAGGTGAAATACACTATCTCAAGTTGTGGCTTGTGCTAAACTCACCACATCTGAAAAACTGCTGTAACAATTGAAATGATTCCTCCTCTCAGACCAACTAAGGCTGAATTCAAACGATCGTTACATAGTTGAAAGTCACTGCTTTAGCATTTACTTATACTTGTCTATACGACTACCATATTATTCATGCCGAGTTCTCGAACTCTCACTATCACTCGAACGATTCAAAGTTGCAAATCTTATTTGAAGTTCTTTCATACATAACTCTAAATCTGAGGGATTTACTCATTTGATGATAATCACATTATCTTCCTTCTTACTTTAATGTTAAACATTTTGAGTCCAAGAACTCATGCCCTGATAAAAGTCAATTCATTAGTTTTCACTACCTTGAAACAATTATTACACAATTATCCTCTGGGATTTTTAAAATCTTAAATTAATTTTTCTCAAACAAATAAACTCTTAAATACAAGTACCCCGTTTTTCAAAGATTTCTTACACGAGTCTTTATTTTCAAACTATCTCGGAATTTATAAAAAAGATTTTTTACTTATGCGATTTATAAAATCTTTTACATAAATTTAACTTTACGTACTTTGACTAGTACATATCAAACTATATTTTCGCTTCTACAAATTTCCACTTTGATTAAATCGGAATTACTTTACAAAATTTTACGGAACCCTAACTTTACTATGAACATCATTACGTCACCTCCTCTAAAATTACTTTCACTAATTATATAAACACTTTCGCATTTTTATCAATTTACCTTTGTATTGTTCAAATTATTTCAAGTAAAATAATACGTGTTGTACGTAACTCAAGTTTTACTAATAGCTCCGCTTCGTTTATATTGTTCTATCAAACGTCACAACTTTTCAAAAATTACTTGGGCTTATTATTAAAACTTTCGTATTGCTCTCCAATATGTTTGGATCACCTTTATTTTCTTTTCCCGTGCAAGAACGAAACATATCTCCCTACAAATATCATCTCTTCCTTGCTATGTTAGTCATTAAGATGTTTCTACTTCCGGTATTTCTCGGCTAAGCCACAACGCTCTCGTAAACATTAAATCTATGATCTTTCGAACAAGGAAGCAAAGGTTCCTTCATGGTAGAAACAATATCTTATAAACAATGATTCACATTTATTTAAATCCGCGTTTAAACTCATAAGTAAATAATAGACCGACCCGCCATTTGTGCGAAAACGACTTTCTTACTTTGAAGGAGTTACCTTAAACATTTATAAAGATACCCTAAACATTTCTCCCTTTTGGTTTGCAACTAGATGTTATTCTAGTCAAGTTTTAATCTATGATTCGACATGAAACTGAAATCATAAATCTTAAAGCTACATCCTGAAACTATTTCTAAAGACAAGTTCTCATGTATACTGAACGATGTCTTTCACTCGTATTATCCTGAGGTCAATGAATCTTCAACTAACATCTCATTTGTCTATTAGACATCTCTTGAAAACTAAAGGTATTATGGTTACCTTTCGCAACTTGAAGCTGGTACTACCTCTAACAAATACCATCCATACATCAAACTACGTAACTGAAATCTTTACGTACTCTACTCTATTTTATCAGCCCAACTATTGTGGCATGAACACTCAAAACTTTAATGAGCTCAACGACACATTTAATGCTGGTATAGCATCATCTTTCCTTTTTAAAGGAAAACTAGCCAAACGACACTCTTGTTATTCCTTGGAAAATCTCCGCATTTAATACACTCTGCAAACGACCTATTAAGGTTAAGGATCATGAGATCAAACGTGTAAACAAAGCAATATACTTATTGTTAACACTCATTTGAATTCACGTAAGGTCCCCGATTGTTCCAAGGAACGTGAAAATCAAACTCTATTGTTAAAATCCATTGAGATTCGCGTAGAAGCCCCTAACATACATGGGGACGCAAAGACCAAATGATACGGAAATACTTCCATCTCTTCTCAACTACTGATGCAAACGAGAGCTCTACTTAAAACTTCGGGACGAAGTTTCCAATAACGGAGAGGTACTATAACGACCCTCATTTTTCCATTCTATATGTTTCCAATATTTAATGCCCTAAACAATATAATTAAAACTTAACGATTAAACTTTAATCAATAATTGTTAAGTATTAAAAGTTATAAAACATATTAATTAACTTGGTGTAATAATTGACAAGTTAATAAAAGATGTAAATAATAAGCCAATTAACTTTCATAAACAAAATGTAAAACTCTAGAACTTGTAGCCTTTAAATATTTAAACTTGAACTTAAAAGGAGTCATTTAAGCTAATCTAAAGTACAAGGACTAAATGGAAAAAGTTCCAAAACCCTTCCCTTAAAACCCTAGCCGAAATTTTAAAGGTAAAATTATCCTTTTGTCCCTCTAATTTTCGGCCCAAATTACCTCCTCCCTAAACCCTAACTTATTCCCTAAGAAAACCTAACTAAACCCTAATTCTAGATCCTTCCTAGCTCAAGTATAAAAGGAGGTTCATGGGTTTAGGTTTTTCTCATCTCATTCATCACACAAAAACTATAAATCTCTCTCTCCCACTCCTAATTTCGGCCAAGAAACCGTAACCACCACAATCTTCAAGTGATCTTCAAGTAATCTTCAAAGGATCTTCATCGCGTTCTTCGTGTTCATCAAGATCTTCAAGCGTGTTCTTCATTATTCAAGTGTGTGATCTTCATCTTCAAGTTATCTTCATCTTTTTCTTGTTAATCTTCATCCCACATTATCAAGGTAAAACCCTAGATCTAAACTTTTAAATTCCTTCTTGTTAATTCATGTTTATAATCATGTTCATGTTATTAATCTCATTCATAATCATATTCATATTGTAAAAAAAAAATATGCATATACATATACATACATACGGCTTACATACATATAAAAAAAAGTTTTGTTAGATCTTAAAAACCTTAAGGATTCACTAAGATTGTTTTAGGGTAGTTATATTTGGAAAGTAGATACACATTACATATATATGTATTTACTAATAATATATATATATATATATATATATATATATATATATATATATATATATATATATATATATATATATATATATACATACATATATACAAGATTACATATATATATATATATATATATACACGAAATATACATATATACATACCAAAACCCTAATTAAACCTAAACCCTAATTATTAAACCCTAATTTATTAAAACCCTAATCATTACCTAATCATTACTTTACTAAACCCTAAACCTAATAATACTATTAAACATTTATCACATAAACCCTAATCATGAAATACTACTTTAATTAATTAAACATAATTAATTAATACTACTACTTAACCCTAACACTATTTATACTACAAAATACTACTTATACTATATTACTAATACTACTTAACACTTATACACTTATATTATTACTAACGCATATAATATACTACTACTTATATTATATTATACGATTACGATAGTCATTCACGATAACGTGTGATTACTCGAACATCAACGCTACTTAAGGCCTAGGGTGATCCTTGGTACCACTATGGGATGCTTGTGGATTACGAATGCCAAACTTAGATTTTGGTCAAGAAATCCTGGGCCAACTGGTAACAATTGGTCATTCTGGTGACTCGGCGGTGGAATAGATGTTTGGGTATGATGCACAATGTCAAACCCGACTATAGTAATCAAACACTTAGTTACTTTCACACTTAATAAGTGGTAGACTTATTAAGGACAACTCACTAGTGTTCAACACTAACTTACTAAAAATGGAAACGTTCTAAAAATGACAACTTTCTAAATATGGAAACTTTCTAAAAATAAAAACCTACTAAAAGTGGAAATTTACTAAAGATAGAAACTTAGCAAAATGAACTATACTTAAGTACATACATACTTAAACTTAACTTAAACTCGGGCAAAACGTCTAAACTATTCTCAATGTCATTAGGTTGACATTCGACTCACGATCATCCAACTCATTTATCTTTCTCTCCCAAGGAATAACAACTCTCTCCTACTTACTAAGGTGAATTCATAGCCCCTCTTACTGTTACAAAATTTATTTAACTTTTTGGGGTGAGACACATGCTGTTTTTACTATTTACAATTTAGACACAAGTACCAACTGTTAAACTATGCTATACCCGGCTATGTCCGACTATGTCCCTACAGTGATATTTTTAGTTGCTCGTTAAATGCATTCTTAATTATTGGAGGTATTCCTATCGGGAGTAACGTCCCCGATACATTTAACCAAGTCATTGTATTACTTAATAATGAAATTAAACCGACAAGTACCGACAAGTATAGACACAACTTGTCATTGGGGCAAACTTTGAACGTTTAGTCTAAATATCATGAATTGGCATAACTTTTTGATCCCTGCGAGATCAAATTTTAAGATCTTTGTGATCTTCTTTGACAACTAAAGATCTGTGTGATCTACTTTTGAAAGAAAAATCTTGTGATCTAAAAACAACGATAACTACTTTTGTTAAACCTATGATTTCACTCAACCTTTTTGGTTGACACTTTAGCATGTTTGTCTCAGGTGCTGATTGATCAGGTTTACTTACCTACTGCTTATGTGATGCTACTTGGACTTAGGATCAAGAACTATCGCATTTATTATCCTTGCATTTGAAACATTTACTTTATTGTAATTTCCATCATTGTAACGACATTTCATTTTCCGCTGCGTACTCATAAAGTTTATTTTTATCATATAGAATTGTTCTCGTATTATAATATGTTGGTTTATTTGATATTAGTGACTTTTTCTTCCAGACCCTATCTGGAGGACGTCACACAAACTAACCAAATTCCAAAAATTCACCAAAATTCAAGTCGAAACGTAAAGAAACGAATCGTGTGCTAAAAGTAAACAAATAGTCCACAATCGCACCGAAAAAGTATCATGCAATAACCACAATGCCTAACTAAGCATGTAAGAACACATAATTAAGCAAAAAAAACAATTTTAACAAAAGTCAAATTTTAAACCCTAAGTCAAAATTTGATTTTAAGCAACAAGAGTACCTTAAACGCGAAATTGGACACGAAAATGAGTCTAGGAAGTACAAGAAATATGTTTTGAGCTTTGAATGGTTTGATTTGGTTAAGAAATGATGATTGTGTATGTGTGTGTGTGTGTGATTCAGTCGAACAAAGGAAGAAGAGGAAGAAAGAAGAGAAAAAAAGAAGAAAGAAAAATAAAGGAGGAGGGAAAACGAAAAAGAAAACAAAAGGGGAATGGGTCCGTACGGTTTGGCGGGCTCATTCCATGGCCCAAATCCCGGATTTTAACAAACTTGTCATATTTTTAAATCTGAGGGTTCAACTTATCCGAACGAATTTATATTATTAAAAAAAACTACATTTATATAAAATTAAAAATTTAAATAATATATTTTTTTTATTTATTAAAATGAACGATTACACAGGTTCCGATTATCCTTCAAATTTATTTCCAAAAGTGACGAGGAAAGAAAGACAAATTGAGGGCTTCTTAAACTGTCCAGTGCATATCAGCGGAATTTAATGAAAATCTTTCAAAATCGCTTTGCGGTTTTTGTAAATATCTTATGTCATCCATTAACCGAACTAAGGCCCGCCTAACCTTTTTAGGGTTTGAAATTTCGTACTTTGGTCCGTCATCTCGATAATTTAGTTTGAAAGAAGTTGTAACACTACATTCTGAAAAATTTGATCCTCCCCAGCATCAGGATCTCCGATAGTAAACTTTAGATTTTCCGATACTTCTCGGATAATCTTCTTCTGAAGAGGGGTAAATGGAAACTTTGATGTAGTAAAAATTCGCATGAGTTCAGAATATATTTCCTTCCTATTTTAAATAAATTCATTACCATTCTTTCGTCTGTTGAATTTGGAAAAACCTCTGTAAATCTTTTGATGAGAAAAGACGCAGGATCAAAGTAGAAGAAATCTATATCTTTATATTTGGAAATTGGGATAGGGTTTTCGTCTTCTTTTAAGAATTTTAATTCAGACACCATGGCTGCAACGTATCGATTGATGCGAATTTGGGAAAATTCTTTATCATCAATTTGAGAAAGTAAACTCACAAATAGGTCTAAGTCTGATTTTAATCTAATTTCTTCATCTCGATACTTGAGAAGAATCTCTTACGAACATTCTTTCAAAAGCTGTTGAAGAGTATGGACACAATTAAGTAGGTCATGGATTTGATTCATATGGAGATTTGAAAATGGAAAATCTAAAGAATATAAATGTTGGATAAATGAGCGATAGATATCCATCCTTCGATACGGGTCAACATATTTCAAATAAATGGACCGTCTAGAATATCTACGTATCGATCTTCTGATGGTATGAATTTGATATTAGAAGAAGGTCGGGTATTCTTCCCGTATTTCATCTTCCATATATAGGAGTTCGTTGGGACTGAACCTCCCTCATAGATCGTGAAAAGGGTCGAATCCTGGTTCGTTGGAATAAAATTTCTCTAAAAGTGAAGAAATGTCTATGTCTGATGAAACTATTCGGTATTCAGATTCATCATAATTTAAATCCATTTTTGAAATTCTATAAAGGAAAACTTATCCAGTTTTCGAAAATGTGGGTGAGCTAATGTAGTGACCCGGAAATTTAATGTAGTGACCCGGAAATTTCCGAACAAATTTAAACTTAATCTGATTATGATTTCGACACGATAAGCAAAGCCTGTAATGTTGAGTCTCAAAAATTTTGAAATGTTTTCATGAATTCATTTAACATTCGACCATTCCCGACGATTCACAAACAACTATTTGTAAATGATTACATATATATATATTAAAATTTACATATATATATAATAATTTGAAATATAAGTTGAAACAATAAAATACAAGCTAAACATTTAAAACCAAATATGTAAAATAACATGCAAGATAATAATGTTGTTGTTAAGATAAATAAATCTATATATATAAATATAAATGACTTCTATACATAATTAATATTATTGTAATTTCTATTATGAAATAATATAATATAGTAAATAGATATAAAATGATTATATATATATAACATTATAATGTATTCATATTTACATGAGGTAACTAATATGCAAACACAATTACATAATATTAAATATAAAATGTGTAAATATTAAACATTCAGTATATGTTATTATATAATATATTACGATACATAATTAATAATAAATAATATTAAGATATTCAATTCAGTTATGAATTTAAGATATAGTTATTAAGGTAATATTATTATCACTTTCAAAATGATATCAACATTAGTATTTTTAATATCAGTATAATAAATATATAACATATAGATATAGAATTTGATATATATAAATATTATCATTAATATTATTATTATCCTTATTAATACTAATATAATTAGTATTGTTATTATTATTATCATTAATAATATTATTATTATAAATTCTATTATTATTAGTATTCTTATTATTAATAACATTATTATTTAACATTACTATGTATATTATTATTTATAAGTATTAATATCAAAATTCATTAAAATGTTTATTTTTATGACTTATTATTATTATTATTAATATAATTATAATTATTAATTATTAATATTAAATATATAAAAATAATCATACACGTAATTTTTTTTAGAATCCAAAACTGTTTCCCATCTCTATCAACTTTCTTTAAATCTTGTTTTTCTCTCTGAATCTGTACAAAGGCGAATCCAAACACAGAGATACATCCAAATTCAGTTAGCTATCAATTTATCATTAAATTTTTTATATATATTTCTGTACGTACTCAATATTTCTGTGTCGACTTGAATGATTATAAAACAAAGGATTACTCAAAATTATTACCACGATATATTCAAAAACCAATAACAAAGTCTTTCAAAATAAATCATAACACTGAAATAGGGAATTAATCAGAAAATGAAGAACACCTTGTTATTTTCCCCTGTACGTGTATCTTTTTGGCAAAAACCTGATTTCGAATCAATTTGAAAAATGTGTAAATGCAATCATGTTTAAAAGCTTCTTCTCAAACTATCTGCAAAATCTCATTGTCCAATTCTTCCTATCGAACTCCAATTTTCAAGTCAAAGTTTTTAGATAAAAAAGTCAACTTTTGTTCTTTGATCAAATTCAAGCTTGTAGTTATGTTTCAACTTCAATTAACGATTCCATTAGTTTATAGGATGAATTTACAATGTATTTCGTGTTTTAACCTTTGCCTAATACGTTCTTAATTTTGAAATCACTAATTTTTTTTTCTTCTTTAAAACCGCGACTGCAGTACAGCAATTTTAGGTATTTATATATATTTTTTTGTTTTCTATTATGGTAAACTCTTAATAATGATTAATTCTAATTAGATTAGATAGTCTAATTAGGTTTGAATTAATGGAATCGTTATCGGATTAGTTCTGGTCGACTATAAAATGAAGAGGAAAGAGAGAAATACATAAAACGGGTTATAATAATTAAAAAGGAGACATAAAATAGAAAATGGGCATAGTCCAGCTAGTTAAATAGATTGATGGGTGAGCGGGAGGTCTTGGGTTCGAGCTTTGTCATGGGCATTTCTTTTTAGAACGAGTTTCTTAAGGGTATACATTCTTTTCTTTCTAATTTTATTATTATTATTATTATTATTATTATTATTATTATTATTATTATTATTATTATTATTATTATTATTGTTGTTGTTGTTGTTGTTGTTGTTGTTGTTGTTGTTGTTGTTGTTGTTGTTGTTGTTGTTTTTGTTGTTGTTGTTATTGTTATCATAAATATTATAAACATTATTATTAGTATCACATGTATAGGTATTATAATTATTATCATAATCATCATTATAAGTATTAATCATATTATTATTAGTAGTAACCCTATCATTTTAGTATGATTTCCATTATTATGATTATGATTATTGTTAGTATTAGTATTAAGAAAGTAATAAAAATTTATTATCATGAATATTAGAATCAGTATTATTTTAAAATTATTAGTATTATTATTATTATTATTATTATTAACATAACTACTACTATTATTATTATTACCATTATCATTTTCGTTATTAGTGTTAACATTATTATTAAGTTATTATTCTTATTAAAAGAGTCAGTATTATCAAACCTAGCATTTTTTTTATAAATAATTTATATATAAAAATATACTTATTACGTATACTATAATTATATTAAAATTTCATATAGATATATATATCTAACATTTTAATATTTTCTTTTTATAAATACTTACACATAACAAACTATTGATTTTTTTAAATATATATAGACATGATAATACAACTAAAGGTATAAATATTAATCATTTTAAAAATATATACAAAATATATATATATATATATATATATATATATATATATATATATATATATATATATATATATATATATATATATATATATATATATATATATATATATATATATATATATAACATATAATCTAAGATATAATATAAGTAAACATTCGTAAATGGAATTTAGTATAAATTCTATATAACTACAAATATATAAATAATAAATAATATATATTAATAAAGGGATGAATATGATTTCCATTATATTTATTAATAGATATACAAATGGTATAGGTTCGTGAATCCGAGGTCAACCCTACAATTGTTCAATGTCGTTGTATGTATTTTTACTACAAAATACATTAGGTGAGTTTCATTACTCCCTTTTTAAATGCTTTTGCAATATATATTTTTGGGACTGAGAATACATGCGTTGTTTTTATAAATGTTTTATGAAATAGACACAAGTAATTAAAACTACATTATATGGGTGAATGATCGAAGCCGAATATGCCCCTTTTGCTTGGTAACCTAAGAATTAGTAAACCGATCTACTAATTGATGCGAATCCTAAAGATAGATCTATCGGGCCTAACAAGCCCCATCCAAAGTACCGGATGCTTTAGTACTTCGAAATTTATATCATGTCCGAAGGAGGATCCCGGAATGATCAGGATATTTTTATATGCATATTGTGAATGTTGGTTACCAGGTGTTCAATCCATATGAATGATTATTTTTGTCTCTATGCATGGGACGTATATTTATGAGAACTGAAAATGAAATCTTGTGCTTTATTAAAATGATAGAAATGATTATTTATGTTAAACTAATGAACTCACCAACCTTTTGGTTGACACTTGAAAGCATGTTTATTCTCAGGTACGAAAGAAATCTTCCGCTGTATAATTGCTCATTTTAAAGATATTACTTGGAGTCATTCATGACATATTTCAAAAGAGGTTGCATTCAAGTCGTTGAGATCATCAAGATTATTATTAAATCAATTATATTTAGATATATTATAAAATGGTATGCATGCCGTCAACTTTCATTGTAATGAAAGATTGTCTTTTCAAAAACGAATGCAATGTTTGTAAAATATATCATATAGAGGTCAAGTACCTCGCGATGTAATCAACTGTTGTGAATCGTTTATAATCGATATGGACTTCGTCTGGATGGATTAGGACGGGTCCTTTCAGTTGGTATCAGAGCGGTGGTCTTAGCGAACCAGGTCATGCATTAGTGTGTCTAACTGATAGTTGTTTAGATGCATTAGTGAGTCTAAACTTCGACCATGTCTGCATGTCAAAAGTTTTGCTTATCATTTTGTGTCGAAAATTACCTGCTTATCATTCTTAGAGAATCACTTTCTTATCATCCTTAGTCTAGACACATCTTATTGCATTGATTGCATGATTAGTGTATAGACAAAATTCATATCTTAGTATATCTGCTAATTCATATCTTAGCGTATCTGTTATTATAAACTTTGCCTGTCATTTTCTGTAGATTCCTCCATAACTTATGAAATTTTAGTATTATATATGCATATCTAAATTATGTATTGCAGGGTACTAATCTACATCCTATAATCTATTTCTTATCGAAAATACTTCATTTGATCGTATAAGATAAATCTCTCAACCAGTTCGAGTCCCTCAGATTCCGATAGCTATTTCGATAGTTATTTCGACAACTATTCCGACATGGATGTTCACCTAAGCTCCGGAAGAAGCTTTCCCAGAATGAATCAGCCAATCATCCATCCCCAATTCATCTGATGAGTTCGTAGTCGGCTTAATCAATGAAGATGAGAATAAGTCGATCCTTTCCACCAACTAAATTCACCTCTTCGCAAAGAACCCGAAGCACTTACCGGCGAACCTGTTCGAATATACCATTTTCTCTCTCATTTTCAGAGTATCTTGTCATGATTATACACTATCTCGAATTCTATATTTTATTCATCCGCTCGTTCCGACCGACAATCATCCCGGAGTAATAGCAGAAGCCAACGAGCTTCGGGCCCGAGTTGTAGCTTTGGAAAATATGGTGCAAAATGTACCAGCTTCAGCAACGGCACCAGCATCAACAGTACCATTACCACCCACAATAACATCCGCATCACACGCCTCGACATCACAATCTGTACCTCGAGCATAATCATCAATCTGCGAATCGTTTTACATCATTTATATTAGTTCGACATGGCAATTATGTAATCTCTAATGTTTTAAAGATTATATATTCTTATTCTAATGATAAATCAAATGAGATTAATATAATAATTGACTCATTAAATCCATGATTACATCTGAAGAAAATATATATGTATATATGTTTTCATAAAGATTGTAGTTAAAAATTCTTTTGTACAAACTGTTAATGGTGAAAATATTTTAATGGGTAGGTAATACCCGAGGAATATTTAGATTTCACATTAATAAGTACACTGTACATTCTTTGAATCTGATTCAACAGTCATTTACGATCCTACTTACACCCACAGCTATACGAATCCGTTCACCACATAGTAACCATTTTCATTCAATTTCATAATTGGATTTTGACTTATTAGAATCCAACAAGTGGCATAATGAAGAAAACATTTGACAAAATAAATATTTGTTAGAAGCAAACAAATTAACCTTGAGAAAATTTTGTTAAGAATCCACGCTAACAAAATCCTAGCTAACTGTTCCTAGCTAACTGATTACATTTTATTTATCGCAATTTACATTCTCGCAATTTTATTTATCGTCATTTAATTTCTGTTATTTACTTTACGCACTTTATTTATCATCATTTAATTTCTGTTATTTATTTTTATGCACTTTAAATATCAGGACACGTATACAAGGTTTTGACATATCATATCGACGCATATATATATATATATATATATATATATATATATATATATATATATATATATATATATATATTATTTGGAATAACCATAGACACTCTATATGCAGTAATGATCGAGTTCTCTATACAGGGTTGAGGTTGATTCTATAATAATATATATACTTTGAGTTGTGATCGAGTCTGAGACGAATACGGGTCACGACACGTATTAATTAATTCGAATATTATATATTGCTAACTGTGGACTATCAACTGAGGACTACCAACATTGGACAATTAAAATGAATTAAAATATTGATTATAACATATGAAACTAAACAATTCTTCAAGTTTGCCACTTGATTTCATCTTAAACTTCATTTGTATCTTGACCATTACGATCTGCGTTCAAACCTTTCATGATTCTTGAAAACACCTCAATCGAGAGGATGAACTAACCAAACTTCATCTACGGAAGAAAAGATTGATACATATAGTTATGCATCTGAAAAACACTGGAAACCTGAGTAAGCGTTTAACACGTATCTGCGCTAGTTCCTTTGGCATTGTTATTACCGAAAATAACATTGTAACTCTTTTCAAATTAGCCAAATTTGTCACAGCTCCATCAAGTCAACTTCGACTTTTCAGTCGAACTAGCCTTACTATAACCTTGATATATATGCGTGCTCTTTTATTGTTACCGGGGAACCTTTTATATTCCATCATATTACCAGTAGACGTACCAGCAACCTCGTTGCTCTTTGGATTAAATCTCTCTGACAAATCACTATATTTATCTATTGAAGTCTCATCATGTACTCATCCGCATCTTGTAACAAGAATTGCCATACCAATTACCGGGAATTAGCAAATCTGTATTGAGAGTCTCGCAACATTTCTACCTCAAAAGTTATATGACATTTACCTGTTAGAAATATGATCTTCCATTCTGAAATTCTGAAAAGCACCTAGTCTGCGAATTAATACTCTAAATGTTAAAAAGGCTGAATGAAGCAGCAGAAACTATAGACAACCGTAACAGTCAAAAGTTTGAAATTGGAAAACGGATTGAGCAAAGTATGAAGGAGGCTATGGACAAATCACAAGGACTAAACCTGCCTTCAAAGAATCCAAATGATTCAGTAACTGCTGACGTCATTAACGAATACCTTGCTTCTGACTCCAAACTCTTGCGAACAGATTTTCTTCACCATCCTTCGATATTAGAAATTCCAAGATATCATCGTATCTTTCATTATAAATATCCTCCATATTTCTGAAGATATTAATCTCTTCATGCTATCAGTGTTACATCATATAGAAACTGTTAGTTTCTATATTTTGTAAACTTTCGAGCTTAAAATATGAATGTTATTGAAGTAATGTTGGGAACTGATGCATGAGTTAGTGCAATATAATGACACTTGATCAACGTGATTATATTACAGTAATTCATGCTGAGTTTCTAATGAAACGTGATGATTCACAGTACCATCATCATGTGCCATGTTACATGACTCTTACATTCTATCTAATCTCCAAACATATCAAGAATATATCTTCTTGATAGTTCTATCTTTTTTCCTTGAATCCTGATAATTTAACCAACCAAGATCGTGCTATAACTATCTCTCTCGTAGAAAATTAGTCATGATCATTCGAAACTTCATACCTACGAAATCTGGACCATTACTTGTAGTACTTAGAGTCGAGAAGAGAATAAAAAGGCAAAGAGCTCCGAGTAATAAAAGAAAATATAGAGCTCGACAACAACACATAAATTACAAACCGTGCATATCAACACATATTGCCACGTAAAGGCATGGGAGAATTAAAAATTACTATAACCCCCAAGGTAATAGTAGAAGTGAATAGATTCATCTGGCGGCAGATGAAAGAGAAGAATGACAGATATGAAAGTTAAGAGTATATCAAGGATCAAAACGGGATGGAGTATATTGACGAATGTTTTAAAGTATGAGTTGAAGGAGAAAGAATAGAAGGTGTGAGTTGTAAGGAAACGACGGGGGTGAATTTATAGTGAAATATCCGATAGAACAATCGAAACAGATTATTGCATTTAATCAAAGAAGATCCCGATTTCCTTAATCGCCGAAGAACCAAATCTTATTGCGAAAATTTTCTTTAAATTCCATGAAATCCGGAAATCAATTGTAACTACGTCATCGTTTAAAACGAATATACATTTAATCATTTCACTCTTTTACGATAGCTTCATTTATACTCTTCGCGTAAACAAATTGTTTTATCTATATTAATCAATAAAGATAAAACTCTATTTATCAGCTCGTATGCGTCACGAAAACATTTTATTGTTAGCCATGACGACCTCACTCAAATTTTGGGACAAAATTTCTTTAACGGGTAGGTACTGTAGTGACCCGAAAATTTCCGAACAAATTTAAACTTAATCTGATTACGATTTCGACACGATAAGCAAAGCCTGTAATGTTGAGTCTCGAAAATTTTGAAATGTTTTCATGAATTCATTTAACATTCAACCATTCCCGACGATTCACAAACAACTATTTGTAAATGATTATATATATATTAAAATTTACACATATATATAATAATTTGAAATATAAGTTGAAACAATAAAATACAAGCTAAACATTTAAAACCAAATATGTAAAATAACATGCAAGATAATAATGTTGTTGTTAAGATAAATAAATCTTTATATATAAATATAAATGACTTCTATACATAATTAATATTATTGTAATTTCTAATATGAAATAATATAATATAGTAAATAGATATAAAATGATTATATATATAACATTATAATGTATTCATATTTACATGAGGTAACTAATATGCAAACACAATTACATAATATTAAATATAAAATGTGTAAATATTAAACATTCAGTATATGTTATTATATAATATATTAGGATACATAATTAATAATAAATAATATTAAGATATTTAATTCAGTTATGAATTTAAGATATAGTTATTAAGGTAATATTATTATCACTTTCAAAATGATATCAACATTAGTATTTTTAATATCAGTATAATAAATATATAACATATAGATATAGAATTTGATATATATAAATATTATCATTAATATTATTATTATCCTTATTAATACTAATATAATTAGTATTTTTATTATTATTATCATTAATAATATTATTATTATAAATTCTATTATTATTAGTATTCTTATTATTAATAACATTATTATTTAACATTACTATGTATATTATTATTTATAAGTATTAATATCAAAATTCATTAAAATGTTTATTTTTATGACTTATTATTATTATTAATATAATTATAATTATTAATTATTAATATTAATTATATAAAAATAATCATACGCGTAATTTTTTTTAGAATCCAAAACTGTTTCCCATCTCAATCAACTTTCTTTAAATCTTGTTTTTCTCTCTGAATCTGTACAAAGGCGAATCCAAACAAAGAGATACATCTAAATTCAGTTAGCTATCAATTTATCTTTTAATTTTTTTATATATATTTCTGTACGTACTCAATATTTCTGTGTCGACTTGAATGATTATAAAACAAAGGATTACTCAAATTATTACCACAATATATTCATAAACTAATAACAAAGTCTTTCAAAATAAATCATAACACTGAAATAGGGAATTAATCAGAAAATGAAGAACACCTTGTTATTTTCCCCTGTACGTGTATCTTTTTGGCAAAAACCTGATTTCGAATCAATTTGAAAAATGTGTAAATGCAGTCATGTTTAAAAGCTTCTTCTCAAACTATCTACAAAATCTCATTGTCCAATTCTTCCTCTCGAACTCCAATTTTCAAGTCAAAGTTTTTAGATAAAAAAGTTAACTTTTGTTCTTTGATCAAATTCAAGCTTGTAGTTATGTTTCAACTTCAATTAACGAATCCATTAGTTTATAGGATGAATTTACAATGTATTTCATGTTTTAACCTTTGCCTAATACGTTCTTAATTTTGAAATCACTAATTTTTTTTCTTCTTTAAAACCGTGACTACAGTACAGCAATTTTGGGTATTTATAATTTTTTTTTGTTTTCTATTATGGTAAACTCTTAATAATGATTAATTCTAATTATATTAGATAGTCTAATTAGGTTTGAATTAATGGAATCGTTATTGGATTAGCTCTGGTCGACTATAAAATGAAGAAGAAAGAGAGAAATACATAAAACGGGTTATAATAATTAAAAGGGAGACATAAAATAGAAAATGGGCATAGCCCAACTGGTTAAATGGATTGATGGGTGAGCGGGAGGTCTTGGGTTCAAGCTTTGTCGTAGGCATTTCTCTTTAGAAAGAGTTTCTTAAGGGTATACATTCTTTTCTTTCTAATTTTATTATTATTATTATTATTATTATTATTATTATTATTATTATTATTATTATTATTATTATTATTATTATTATTATTATTATTATTATTATTATTATTATTATTATTATTATTATTATTATTATTATTATTATTATTATTATTATTGTTGTTGTTGTTGTCATCATCATAAATATTATAAACATTATTATTAGTATCACATGTATAGGTATTATAATTATTATCATAATCATCATTATAAGTATTAATCATATTATTATTAGTAGTAACCCTATCATTTTAGTATGATTACCATTATTATGATTATGATTATTGTTAGTATTAGTATTAAGAAAGTAATAAAAATTTATTATCATGAATATTAGAATCAGTATTATTTTATAAATATTAGTATTATTATTATTATTAACATAACTACTACTATTATTATTACCATTATCATTTTCGTTATTAGTGTTAACATTATTATTAAGTTATTATTATTATTAAAAGAGTCAGTATTATCAAACCTAGCATTTTTTTTATAAATAATTTAAATATAAAAATATACTTATTACGTATACTATAATTATATTAAAATTTCATATAGATATATATATCTAACATTTTAATATTTTCTTTTTATAAATACTTACACATAACAAACTATTGATTTTTTAAATATATATAGACATTATAATACAACTAAAGGTATAAATATTAATCATTTTAAAAATATATACAATATATATATATATATATATATATATATATATATATATATATATATATATATATATATATATATATATATATATATATATATATATATAACATATAATCTAAGATATAATATAAGTAAACATTCGTAAATGAAATTTAGTATAAATTCTATATAACTACAAATATATAAATAATATATAATATATATTAATAAAGGGATGAATATGATTTCCAGTATATTTATTAATAGATATACAAATGGTATAGGTTCGTGAATTCGAGGTCAACCCTATAATTGTTCAATGTCGTTGTATGTATTTTTACTACAAAATACATTAGGTGAGTTTCATTACTCCCTTTTTAAATGCGTTTGCAATATATATTTTTGGGACTGAGAATACATGCGTTGCTTTTATAAATGTTTTACGAAATAGACACAAGTAATTGAAACTACATTATATGGGTGAATGATCGAAGCTGAATATGCCCCTTTTGCTTGGTAACCTAAGAATTAGTAAACCGATCTACTAATTGACGCGAATCCTAAAGATAGATCTATCGGGCCCAACAAGCCCCATCCAAAGTACCGGATGCTTTAGTACTTCGAAATTTATATCATGTCTGAAGGAGGATCCCGGAATGATGGGGATATTTTTATATGCATATTGTGAATGTCGGTTACCAGGTGTTCAATCCATATGAATGATTATTTTTGTCTCTATGCATGGGACGTATATTTATGAGAACTAAAAATGAAATCTTGTGGTGTATTAAAATGATGGAAATGATTATTTATGTTAAACTAATGAACTCACCAACCTTTTGGTTGACACTTGAAAGCATGTTTATTCTCAGGTACGAAAGAAATCTTCCGCTGTGTAATTGCTCATTTTAAAGATATTACTTGGAGTCATTCATGACATATTTCAAAAGACGTTGCATTTAAGTCATTGAGATCATCAAGATTATTATTAAATCAATTATAGTTAGATATATTATAAAATGGTATGCATGCCGTCAACTTTCGTTGTAATGAAAGATTGTCTTTTCAAAAACGAATGCAATGTTTGTAAAATATATCATATAGAGGTCAAGTACCTCGCGATGTAATCAACTGTTGTGAATCGTTTATAATCAATATAGACTTCGTCCGGATGGATTAGGACGGGTCCTTTCAGCTAATTCCTTCCGCATTTTCTTCGATATCGGAGAAACCAAGACTATAATTAATATTTATGCGGTATCGTTAGGTCTCCTACTGATATTATTAAAATGGACGATTTTATTTATGTGGTGTCGCTAGATCGCAAATCGTTAATATGAGTAATCAGAGGGAAGCGGTTTTTTTATTATTTATATTTAGCTAGGTTTCCTAGCTATATTTCACCTACTTGTCTTCCTATAATGAGTAAGCGGTAGGTATAACCCAGGTTCGTATTTTTATACGTTTATCAGTAATGTGGGATCAAAGTTCATCTATAGTCAACCCCAACGACAAGCCGTGATAGGTTAATTCTAAGTAAGGTTATATATGTTTAAAAAATAAAGGGATAAGTATGTGATATTCAATGATAATGGTGAATTGTTAATAAAGTTTAACTTTCTAGAATGAACACTAAACCTCAATTAATCGGATAGCTAACCTAATCAATTTGTCACTGATAATTCAGGTTTTGAAATTTCTGACCAAGACAGATATACCTACTCCCAACGTTAACCTTAACTGGTTAAAACCACCTTGTGAATAGAATCCTAGGTACATGAATAAAGTGGTATACCCTAAGGAAGGTTGCGGATTTTCTTAATCCTAGTTGGTCCAATTGCTATCACAATCTTCACTTAATACCTAGTTATGCTTTAACGTTAACAGATGTGCAATCTAAGGTATCCTAAGGTACTGTTAACTAGTTTAAAGGTATCTCCTTTACGATTAATTACTCAACTCTGGATCATCTTGCAACATCACAAGGATCTTGTTTCTGACGTGAACCATGCTTTTGAGTAAGTCAGTGTTCACTGAACGCTATGTTACCTAATCTAATCACAACCTAAGTGGGCAAATCTTCTCTGACAGATAGGTGACTATCTATACGTAGGTAGTAAACCCTATTGTGATGTTAAGAACAGCTAACTACTTACCTTGTATCCTAGGATTGATCAGGTCTTAAGACTAGGTTATAGCCACGTGGGTAATCAGAAAGGGTAGTCAGTAAATTAGACTTCTAAACCCAACAAGGTTTCAGCATAACAACAGTATAAGTTTCAGATAGATATTCAACATATAACAGATAGAAAAGTGTGCAAGATGAAAGCAACTTAAAATAACAAAATTCATATTATTAAGTTAAGGAAGGCGTTCACCGTTTACAAACGAGGTCTTAACTGTTACAAGTGCTGATATCTTCTAGACCGCTCATATTACAATCTTTGGCGTTCACCTCCAGGTACTAATTTCCCACTTAAAGGTGAGTAGACCTTAAAAGCATTAAGCTTTTAGAAAGAAAAATTAAATTGTAGTGAGAGAGTGAAAAGAGAAGTGTGTTTTCATGGGTGAAAAATGTGCTTTAAATAGGCAAACCCATGCACTGGCAGACCGTATACCAAACACTGGCAGGCCGTATGGCGTGGGTGTATGCCATGCCTGTGTACACTAGCAAGCTGTGTGACCAGGCCGTATTGCTTGAACCCTGGAAAGCCATATGGCTCATGGTAGGCCGTGTGCCACGGACATATGGCTTGGCCATTTTTGTTTATTTTCGGGATCATAACTTGGTTTTTGAGGTCGTAACTTGGTATTCACCGTTTTTGCTTGAGATTCTTCGTTTTAAGTCTGTTTTCTTCAATTATTCTTGCATCGTGTTTGTAATCACTTGATTTACCAAATAAAGAAAATAAACGCTTATTTATTCAATAAAGTTGATTACTTTATTGATTTGGGGTTTAATATCAGGGGTTAAAACGTGACTTTTTGGCCGATATCATATGTCTTCATGGGTTGATGCCAAAAGCTTGTTTTGCTATGTGAGTTGTTATGAGTTCAACTATTAACGCTATCATGTTAAGATATTCCAATTCACTCATGTAGTCAGCATGCCATTCAACTATGCATTGAAGAGTATCCAAGTGTTATAAAAAACTATGAAGCGGGAACTCTAGAAGCAACTTCCCTTTACCGAGGTACTTGTTTACTCGCTTTTCCTTTTCTAATTCTTCTCGTATAGCAGTTATATTACGTAAAAAATTCATATTTTTTTCTAACTATATTTACTCAAATCCTTCATAAATTTAAGCAAAATGGTTCTATAAACGCACTAATCCACTAAGTTTTTCTAAACAGGATTTCGATAGCTCTATTTCAAAAAAGCCTGAAAAAGAGTCAAAATTAAGGGTTTTCTAACCATAATTTCAAGAAAAACCTTAGAAGATCACCAGAAGAGCTCAAGATCACAAACAGGGCTGCCAACACTTATTTAAGAAATGTATATGAAGATCTACCAAGAACCTAGAAACTCATCTGATTCATATACAAAGATCAAGACGTTATGAATTCAATTGTCAATTGCATGAAAGCTTAGTAAAAAGATTGATTTTCAGCTAGTTACTTGAATTAATCTGATTAGCTTTATCAGCTTATCTATTTTTCAGTCTGGTTGAATGTTGCCTTAGTCCATGCCACAAGATTAAGAATACATTTATCATGTGATTATTTCAATACTGTAAGTTAGGATATTGACTTTGAACACCCACTTAGTTAATATATGCTTTAAATCTTGTTTTGTGAACTTTATGTGTTAATTAACTTAACCATTTTAGGGATGATAATTGGTCTATGATTATTTTTTGTTGTTTATTAATATGAGTAGTTAAACTATCTAATAATAATTCGCTCATAATTTATCAAGTCCTGGTAACCAATTGTTTTACTTGACTCTATCTCTTTCTAATTTCTTTTAATCAATTTTAAATTTAATTCTTTTTATATCTTTCTTATGATAGGTTCATCAAAGTTAAAACAAAGATAACCTAAAAAATTAATAATTAAACATTTTAGATAATAAAGAACAACTAAAATCTGCTACCTGTGATCTCATGTGACGATACCTAGCTTACTAATTGCTATACTACCTTGATCGGGTTTTGTTGCTCGTTAGGGTGTTAAAAGTAATTTTGAAAATATAAATAAAAAAGTTAAGTGTAAATAAGCACATCTACACACACATTTTGTACATTAAGGTTAAAGCAGAACACTTAATTAACCTAAAATCGTATCATAATCTTGAATAATTGATTGATTGTGTTATTAATTTACGTGCAGGGAACCATCATTAGCTAATTATACTTTCATGATAAACTTGATAGTTTAGGTGTGGGAAACCAACCTAGATTATTATTAGGTGAATTGATTAGTGAACTACGATAATGACAGTTACACATATAGATTTAGTTAAGAAATTGTGAAATTTGACAGATAATTACAATGTCACCATAATATAAGTTATTATAATGGTTTATACTAAAGCAATCCTGATCCTTGTAAATTGATTCTAAGTGGATACTCTTGTCTCATCTGAATTCTTATCTTTTAATTTTGCATTAATCAATTTAAAATCAAAACTTCCCCAATTTTATTTAGGATAATTATTAGTTTAAAATTCTTAATCACACTTGCTCCCTATGGAACGAACCTTACACTTGTTATATCTTTACTACATTGATCTGGAATAGTTGCCTAATTTATGTATTGATTTGATTAGTTTAGTTCAAGATATTTAGGTGTAGAAAACACACATCAGCAATGGTGGTAATTTGAAACTTATGATTATGATTTGATACTTCTGTTTGTGATGGTATTTTTTATAATATGCATGTGATGGTAGTTTGTGTTGGTGTGTGATAATGCTAAAAACGAACATATATTTCATAGCATTATCCCTCAAGAAAGACAAGCTTTTAGTTGCAATTGTTCTATTTACAAGTAATATTCGTTTAAATAATAAAAGGTGAAGACAAAAGACAGATTCGATGAATTGAAGATGCAAACGACCAAAAAGCTTAAAAGTACAAAGTACAATCAAAGTGGTTCAAATTATTGATGAGAAACGTCTCAAAATTACAAGAGTACAAGTCGCGAAACGCAAAATACAAGATATTAAATTATACGCAAGGACGTTCGAAAATCCAGAACCGGAACCAGAGTCAACTCTCAACGCTCGACGCAACAGACTAAAAATTACAAGTCAACTATGCACATAAATATAATATAATATTTAAATAATTCTTAAAATTATTTATATATTATATATTATATTTAAAACCGTCGGCAAGCTAGGAAACAAGTTCATGTGAGCTGGAAAAAGGGGCCATGCGATCGCATGGCCTGGAAGAGCATTTTCCATGCGATCGCATGGCAGTAGGTGGCTGGCCACATGCCTATAAATTTCACAGTTTGGTGATCATATATCAATATATCTTTCATCTATCTCTCACTCGTATACATATACATATATATATATATATATATATATATATATATATATATATATATATATATATATATATATATATATATATATATATATATATAATATTTTAATTTTAATTTTAATTTTAAATTCTAAAAATAAGGGTATGTTAGCGAATGTTGTAAGGGTGTAAGTCAAAATTCTGTCCGTGTAACGCTACGCTATTTTTAATCATTGTAAGTTATGTTCAACCTTTTTAATTTAATATAAAGATTTACAATTGGACGTACCTATAAAAAGGTTGAACATAACTTACAATGATTAAAAATAGCGTAGCGTTACACGGACAGAATTTTGACTTACACCCTTACAACATTCGCTAACATACCCTTATTTTTAGAATTTAAAATTAAAATTAAAATTAAAATATAATATATATATATATATATATATATATATATATATATATATATATATATATATATATATATATATAACTTTCGGCCTGGTACTGTAGCAGCCCATATACTGGCCCGAAACCCTACCCATGCGACCGCATGGGCCCGAAGGCTAAAGTCCATGCGACCGCATGAACGTACCTGACACGCCACAGTTGACTAATTCCTGTAATAATTACGGTGTAATAATTATAATTATTATTTAATTAAAACCCTAATTAAGGTTATGTATTTAATTATTTAATTTTAAGTTTTAATTAATTTGTTTTATTTAGTTTAATTAGTTTTAATAAATTATAAAATTAATAGTTTTATAAAATAAACAATATAAAAATAATATTTTTATAAAAATTGTACTTTTTACAACTTTAAGTTTATTTTTATATTTTATCTTTTTATTTGTTTTAGCGTAATATTTGTATTTTTCGTTCGTAATTACTTTTAAGTCATAGTTTTTGCCGTAGTTATTTTTATTTCTAGATTTTTAGGATTTGCCGTAAAATCCCTTAAGTGCTTTTTCTTTAGACTAAGATTTAGGTGCTTTAGAATTTTGCGACGCCGTTTTTAATATTTTAGTACTTTTTAAGTTTTTGTCGTTTTAGATATAGAATTCCTTGTAAGCTTTAATACCTTTAGACGTAACTTTTAATTCTTAGTTTTTAGATTTTTAAGTTTCGACGAGCTACTTTCTTATTTTTATTTTTCGACGCCTATTATTTTTCGATTTTTATTTTTCGACGTTTTTCGACGCGCTCTTTTTCTTTCTTATTTTTCGCCACTCTAGTTTTTAGGACTTAGATTTTTTTCTATTTCTTCTCTAAAATTTCTTTAAATTTCAACGAAAAATTATTTTAAGCGGTTAAATTGATAGACATCCAAATTTTCTGCTTCGTAGTAATAGTTGAATTTGTTAGTGGTTGAGTTGTGAGCTTCCAATTTAAAGGGTTCTGGCTCCCTGCTGCATCTATTGGCTATTCGAAACGTGGGCAAAAGCAGAAAAGTCTATTAATTTTATAACTTATATAATTTTTATTTTTATAACTAATAGGATATTCAGTTAATGCACCGAGCAAAACGTTCACCACCTTTTGTACGTTCACTACCTGTAACTCGATCAAGACATATAGCAAATATTGTCGCCGTTGATTTTTTTTTAGAATCGTCATCCAGTCAACCAAGTACTCCAATTCAAATTTTCGATAATCCATTTTTTGAACCCGACCTCACAATTGAGAATCCGGAGGATCTTCAGGGACAATTCAGAGATCCTGAACCACTAATCTTTCCTCCGGAACCACCAATCATTCAAACAGAGATTGTCGAGGAACCAACCATTAAATCAGAATCCTCTAGTGATTCAGATTCAACAAATTCAATTATGGAGAATCTGGAACCTTTAAGTATGGAAGACCGAATGAGAGCTAAACGCACTGGCCAAGGTCACGCAATTACTCAACCTGACATTAATGCGCCAGATTATGAAATCAAAGGACAAATCCTACACATGGTAACTAATCAATACCAATTTAGTGGTGAGCCGAAGGAAGATCCAAACGAACATCTTCTTACCTTTAATAGGATCTATACACTATTTAAAATCCAAGAAGTGGAGGATGAACAGATATATCTCATGCTATTTCCCTGGACTTTAAAGGGAGAAGCCAAAGATTGGTTGAAATCATTACCTGAAGGGGCGATTGATACATGGGACGTTTTAGTTGAAAAATTTCTTAAACAATTCTTTCTGGCATCTAAAGCCGTGAGACTTCAAGGAGAAATTGTTATGTTCACACAAAAGCCAAATGAAACTCTATATGAGGCGTGGACAAGATTTGGAAAGTTATTAAGAGGATGTCCGCAACATGGTTTAGACACTTGTCAAATAGTACAAATATTCTACCAAGGATGCGACATCACTACAAGGAAAGACATCGATATAGCAGCTGGTGGTTCCATTATGAAGAAAACAGCAACTGACGCTTATAAAATTATTGATAACACTGCTTCCCACTCACATGAGTGGCACCGAGAAAAAGATATCGTTAGATCATCTAAAGTAGCTAGAGCCGATTCTAGCCATGACTTAGATTCCATTTCTGCAAAGATAGATGTTGTCGAGAGACGAATGGAAAAGATGACTAAAGATATTCACTCAATACGAATTAGTTGTGAGCAGTGTGGAGGACCACATTTAACAAAAGATTGTCTCAGTATTGAACTAACAATGGAACAAAGAGAGAATGTTTCATACATAAACCAAAGGCCTGGAAATAATTATCAGAATAATTATCAACCGCCGAGACCGATCTATAATCAAAACCAGAATTATAACCGAGATTTTCCATACAACAACCAACAAGGTCCTAGTAATCAACAAGTATCCAACAATACTTACAATCAACAAAGACCTATTTTTCAAAATAAACCACCACAAACCGATGATAAAAAGCCAAATTTAGAAGACATGATGTCGAAGCTAGTTGAATCTCAAACGCAGTTTTTCACATCTCAGAAACAAACCAATGAACAAAATGCTCAAGCATTTAGAAATCAACAAGCTTCTATTCAAAATTTAGAACAAGAAGTGAGCAACCTAGCAAGGTTGATAGGTGAAAGAAAATCGGGAAGTCTACCTAGCGATACAAATGCTAACCCCAAAGAATGAAACAGTTAAAGCCATTACCACAAGAAGTGGTATTACACTTAAACCACCTGAAATGCCTGTAATTTTTGATGAAGCTATTCATACTCCACAAGAACCACAACCTGATCAAGAAAAGGAAAAAGAACCGGTAGTTGAAAAGCTTAATGAAGATAACACAGTTAAGGCTAAACCTTATGTTAAACCATACCAACCACCACTTCCTTACACAAGTAAAATGAGAAAAGAGAGACTTGAAGCTGAGCAATCCAAATTCTTGGATATGTTTAAACAAATAAATGTAAATCTTCCTTTCATTGATGTAATTTCAGGAATGCTTAGATATGCTAAATTTCTAAAAGATCTAATCACGAATAGAAAGAAAATGGAAGAACTCTCGGCTGTTACAATGAATACAAATTGTTCTGCAGTGCTGTTGAATAAGATACCAGAAAAACTTTCAGATCCAGGAAGTTTCACAATTCTATGTTTTCTGGGTAGTCTTAGTTCAATAGAAGCATTGGCAGACTTAGGTGCTAGTATAAATCTAATGCCGTATTCACTATACGCTAAACTAGACATTGGAGAATTGAAACCAACACGAATAAGTATACAACTAGCCGATCGATCAGTAAAATATCCTAGAGGGATAATGGAGAACATGCTAGTTAAAGTTGGTACTTTAGTATTTCCAGTAGATTTTGTTATTCTGGATATGGAAGAAGATTCTCGAGTTCCTCTCATATTAGGAAGACCATTCTTAAACACGGCCAAAGCAATAATAGACGTGTTTGGTAAGAAACTGACCCTAAGTATAGAGGACGAGAGTGTTACCTTTTCAGTTGATAGAGCAATGCAACAACCGCAATCTGCAGATGTTACATGTTATTATATTTAAACTATAGATTCACATGTAGAATTGTTAGAAGAATTTCCAGAATTATAAGGAACAGGAGAATGTTCTTTAGGAGAAGGAACTGAACCAATTGATGAAACTGAAATGTTAGCTACACTTATGGCTAATGGATATGAACCAACAACATGGTGAATCTGAATTACCTGTAATAATATCGTCTTCTCTTACTGAAAATGAAAAATCTCAACTCATTTCTGTGCTAAAAGCTCATAAACCAGCTATTGCATGGAAGATTCATGATATTAAAGGAATAAGTCCTTCGTATTGCACACATAAAATCCTTATGGAAGAAGGTCATAAAACGTATGTGCAACGCCAACGAAGACTAAATCCTAATATGCAAGATGTTGTTAAGAAAGAAATTATTAAACTGCTAGATGCAGGTTTAATTTATCCAATCTCTGATAGTCCATGGGTAAGCCCAGTTCAATGCGTACCTAAGAAGGGTGGCATGACTGTCATCACAAATGAGAAAAATGAGCTTATTCCTACTAGGACTGTAACAGGATGGCGTGTTTGTATTGATTATAGAAAATTAAATGACGCCACCAGAAAAGATCACTTTCCCTTACCTTTCATTGATCAAATGTTGGAAAGATTAGCCGGAAACAGTTACTATTATTTTCTTGATGGTTTTTCCAGATATTTTCAAATTCCAATAGCACCCGAGGACCAAGAGAAAACCACATTCACGTGCCCCTTTGGTACTTTTACTTACAAACGCATGCCATTTGGACTTTGCTGTAGTGACCCGAACTTTTCCATGTTTATATATATATTAAATGAAATTGTTATTTACATGATTAAGTGTTTCCAACATGTTAAGCAATCAAACTTGTTAAGACTTGATTAATTGAAATAGGTTTCATATAGACAATTGACCACCCAAGTTGACCGGTGATTCACGAACGTTAAAACTTGTAAAAACTATACGATGACATATATATGGTTATATATATAGTTAACATGATTTTATTATAAGTATGTATCTCATTAGGTATTTTAACAATGAGTTATATACATAAAAATGAGACTATTAATTTAAGAAACTCGAAAACGATATATATAACGATTATCGTTATAACAACGTCTTGCTAGGTACATATGAATCATATTAAGATATTGATACACTTGGTTAATTATGTTAAACGATAAGTAAATATATTATTAAGTGTATTAATAATGAAATACATATGTAAAAATAAGACTACTAACTTAATGATTTCGAAACGAGACATATATGTAACGATTATCGTTGTAACGACATTTAACTGTATATATATCATACTAAGATATATTATATATCATAATATCATGATAATATAACAATTTAACATCTCATTTGTTATAATAAACAATGGGTTAACAACATTCAACAAGATCGTTAACCTAAAGATTTCAAAACAACATTTACATGTAACGACTAACGATGACTTAACGACTCAGTTAAAATGTATATACATGTAGTGTTTTAATATGTATTCATACACTTTTGAAAGACTTCAAGACACTTATCAAAATACTTCTACTTAACAAAAATGCTTACAATTACATCCTCGTTCAGTTTCATCAACAATTCTACTCGTATGCACCCGTATTCATACTCGTACAATACACAGCTTTTAGATGTATGTACTATTGGTATATACACTCCAATGATCAGCTCTTAGCAGTCCATGTGAGTCACCTAACACATGTGGGAACCATCATTTGGCAACTAGCATGAAATATCTCATAAAATTACAAAAATATGAGTAATCATTCATGACTTATTTACATGAAAACAAAATTACATATCCTTTATATCTAATCCATACACCAACGACCAAAAACACCTACAAACACTTTCATTCTTCAATTTTCTTCATCTAATTAATCTCTCTCAAGTTCTCTCTCAAGTTCTATCTTCAAGTTCTAAGTGCTCTTCATAAATTCCAAAAGTTCTAGTTTCATAAAATCAAGAATACTTCCAAGATTGCAAGTTTTCTTCCAAGTTTTCTAAATCCATTCCAAGTAATCATCCAAGATCAAGAAACCTTTGTTACTTACAGTAGGTTATCTTTCTAATACAAGGTAATAATCATATTCAAACTTTAATTCAATTTCTATAACTATAACAATCTTATTTCGAGTGGAAATCTTACTTGAAATTGTTTTCGTGTCATGATTCTGCTTCAAGAACTTTCAAGCCATCCAAGGATCCTTTGAAGCTAGATCTATTTTTCTCATTTCCAGTAGGTTTATCCAAGGAACTTGAGGTAGTAATTATGTTCATAACATCATTCGATTCATACATTATAAAGCTATCTTATTCGAAGGTTTAAACTTGTAATCACTAGAACATAGTTTAGTTAATTCTAAACTTGTTCGTAAATAAAAGTTAATCCTTCTAACTTGACTTTTAAAGTCAACTAAACACATGTTCTATATCTATATTATATGCTAGCTTAATGATTTAAAACCTGGAAACACAAAAAACACCGTAAAACCGGATTTACGCCGTCGTAGTAACACCGCGGGCTGTTTTGGGTTAGTTAATTAAAAACTATGATAAACTTTGATTTAAAAGTTGTTATTCTGGGAAAAATGATTTTGATTATGAACATGAAACTATATCCAAAAATTATGGTTAAACTCAAAGTGGAAGTATGTTTTCTAAAATGGTCATCTAGACGTCGTTCTTTCGACTGAAATGACTACCTTTACAAAAACGACTTGTAACTTATTTTTCTGACAATAAACCTATACTTTTTCTGTTTAGATTCATAAAATAGAGTTCAATATGAAACCATAGCAATTTGATTCACTCAAAACGGATTTAAAATGAAGAAGTTATGGGTAAAACAAGATTGGATAATTTTTCTCATTTTAGATACGTGAAAATTGGTAACAAATCTATTCCAACCATAACTTAATCAACTTGTATTGTATATTATGTAATCTTGAGATACCATAGACACGTATACATTGTTTCGACCTATCATGTCGACACATCTATATATATTTCGGAACAACCATAGACACTCTATATGTGAATGTTAGAGTTAGCTATACAGGGTTGAGGTTGATTCCAAAATATATATAGTTTGAGTTGTGATCAATACTGAGATACGTATACACTGGGTCGAGGATTGATTCAAGATAATATTTATCGATTTATTTCTGTACATCTAACTGTGGACAACTAGTTGTAGGTTACTAACGAGGACAGCTGACTTAATAAACTTAAAACATCAAAATATATTAAAAGTGTTGTAAATATATTTTGAACATACTTTGATATATATGTATATATTGTTATAGGTTCGTGAATCAACCAGTGGCCAAGTCTTACTTCCCGACGAAGTAAAAATCTGTGAAAGTGAGTTATAGTCCCACTTTTAAAATCTAATATTTTTGGGATGAGAATATATGCAGGTTTTATAAATGATTTACAAAATAGACACAAGTATGTGAAACTACATTCTATGGTTGAATTATCGAAATCGAATATACCCCTTTTTATTAAGTCTGGTAATCTAAGAATTAGGGAACAGACACCCTAATTGACGTGAATCCTAAAGATAGATCTATTGGGCCTAACAAACCCCATCCAAAGTACCGGATGCTTTAGTACTTCGAAATTTATATCATATCCGAAGGGTGTCCCGGAATGATGGGGATATTCTTATATATGCATCTTGTTAATGTCGGTTACCAGGTGTTCACCATATGAATGATTTTTATCTCTATGTATGGGATGTGTATTGAAATATGAAATCTTGTGGTCTATTGTTACGATTTGATATATATAGGTTAAACCTATAACTCACCAACATTTTTGTTGACGTTTAAAGCATGTTTATTCTCAGGTGAATACTAAGAGCTTCCGCTGTTGCATACTAAAATAAGGACAAGATTTGGAGTCCATGTTTGTATGATATTGTGTAAAAACTGCATTCAAGAAACTGATTTCGATGTAACGTATTTGTATTGTAAACCATTATGTAATGGTCGTGTGTAAACAGGATATTTTAGATTATCATTATTTGATAATCTACATAAAGCTTTTTAAACCTTTATTTATGAAATAAAGGTTATGGTTTGTTTTAAAAATGAATGCAGTCTTTGAAAAACGTCTCATATAGAGGTCAAAACCTCGCAACGAAATCAATTAATATGGAACGTTTTTAATCAATAAGAACGGGATATTTCAGTTGGTATCCGAGCGTTGGTCTTAGAGAACCAGAAAATTTGCATTAGTGTGTCTTATTGAGTTTGTTAGGATGCATTAGTGAGTCTGGACTTCGACCTTGTTTTCTTTAAAAATGATTGCTTAACATTTTTGTTGGAAACTATATATTATTAACATGTATATATTATGTGATATATTAATCTCTTAACATGTTTGATATTGTATGATAGATGTCTACCTCTAGCACAAATCCCATTGACTCAACTAATAATAACGAAGAGTCGAATATATATTGGACTGATTCACAAGTTCCCGAAGAAGAACCGGAAGAAGAATCAGAACCGGAAGAAGAATCAGAACCGGAAGAGGAGGAACCGGAGGAGGAAATAGAACCGGTGGGGAAAATAATAAAACGGTTAAGTAAAAGAAAATCCTCAACCAACCGACCAAGGTTAATTATGGTCAATGGTGTTTCCGCCAAGGAAGCAAAATATTGGGAGGATTACCAATTCTCCGATGAATCGGATTCCGACGAGAATTCCGATGATGTTATAGAAAGTAACCCAACTGAATTTAAAAAGGCAAAAGAAAATAATAAGGGAAAGGGCATAAAAATAGAGAAATCTAATTCCAACCCCGATGAACTTTATATGTATCGTCAACCCCCGAAGCCCTGAAGTTGTAACAATGACCCGGGAACATCTAAACCACCAGGTTTTTCTAAACCTTTATGGAAAACGACAGCTCGTATTAGGGGAACATCATATATCCCTAGAAACTTGGCAAAACGAACCAAAACCGAAGAAGAAGAAACGAGCGAGTCGGAATAAGATAGTTGTATTCGTGTGGTGTAATATATGTAATATAGTGTGCTTATGCTTTATGATATATGTAAAAATTGCTTGTATTAATAAGTATTTTTTTTTATGAATCTAACTCTTGTCTATTTTACAGTATAAAAACACAAAATGGATAGACAACCCAATATTTTAAGAGACCTACCCGGAGATATGATTGATGAAATCTTGTCTAGAGTCGGTCAGAATTATTCGGCACAACTATTTACGGCGAAATCAATTTGTAAGACATTCGAAGAACGTTCCAAGAATGTCTTGGTTTATAAGAGACTTTCGTTTGAAAGATGGGGGATATCACATTGGGAAACCCATAAGTTACGATGTGTTTACTTTGACGCATATATTGTGGGGAACCCAAATGCAATTTTACTCAACGGGTTAAGAAATTATTTTGACTCAATGTATCCGAATATAGGACTTCATGATTTAGAAAAAGCGGCTAACATGCAACATAAAGAAGCATGCTATGCTTACGGGTTAGTAATGTTCGCTTCTCACCAAAGTGAGAAAAAGAACATCGGGCTATAACTATTAAACAAAACGTTCCCACAAGTGACGGAGTCAGTAATTGGGGTAAGAAATGAGGTTTTTAGGTTTTTACGAGACTGTTGGTCATTACGTAACCCTCGTCCCTTTGACGACGTTACAACATGCTGTCTTATCAACGGCCATAACGGTTATGTTCCACAAGACCTAGGATGGGAAGTAGTCCTAGTAAAACCAGAATGCATAACTTGTTTCTGGACGTATGAATTACGTGTCTTTATTGCCTTTACTGAACGACTTGTGTACTAGCTAGAATTATCTTCACAACTATCTTGTATCAAAGTTATTGTGTGCTATATTTCATGCTTTATGTAAAATAAGCGGTATTGTAAGTTTGTAAAATATGGTATAAAAGTTTGAACGCGAAATATTATTATAATCAGTTTTTCATATAGAATTGTAGTAGTTGAATTGTATATTAGCTACTAAGTATGAACTTAACGGGTAGGTACTACCCGAATTTAAACTTATAAAACACTAATATGAAGAAAAAGCTTTTATAAATGAGTTCATATTATGCTACGAAATACTATTAACTACTCTTAATATTCTGTATGATTAACTTGTTCCATTTGACTATTTTGAAGGAAATGGCACCGACTACTCGACACACCGTGAATATGAATGAAGAGGAATTCCGTACTTTTCTAGCTTCAAACATAGCCGCAGTACAGGCTGCGCTACATACCAACAATAACCTTGGATCTAGCAGTACAGGAAATCGTGTAAGATGCACCTACAAAGAATTCACTGCCTGCAAACCTTTGGAATTTGATGGAACCGAAGGACCGATTGGATTGAAACGGTGGACCGAGAAGGTCGAATCGGTGTTTTCCATAAGTAAGTGTACTGAAGAGGACAAAGTGAAGTACGCTATGCATACCTTCACAGGTTCTGCGTTAATATGGTGGAATACCTATCTAGAGCAAGTGGGACAAGATGATGCGTACGCACTACCGTGGTCAGCATTCAAGCACTTGATGAACGAGAAGTACCGTCCCAGAACCTAGGTCAATAAGCTCAAGACAGAACTTAGAGGGTTACGAACCCAAGGATTTGATATTACCGCGTACAAAAGACGATTCACATAATTGTGCCTATTGTGTTCGGGAGCGTTCGAAGATGAGGAAGAGAAGATCGACGCGTTTGTGAAAGGATTACCGGAAAGAATCCAAGAAGATATAAGTTCACACGAGCTCGCCTCCATACAACAGGCATGTAGAATGGCTCACAAACTAGTGAACCAGATTGAGGAAAGAATTAAAGAACATACGGCTGAAGAGGCTAATGTAAAGCAAGTCAAAAGAAAGTGGGAGGAAAACGGTGATAAGAATCACCAATACAACAACAACAGCAATTATAATAATAATCGCAACAATTATCCCAACAATCGCAACATCAATCGCAACTACAACAAATGGCCCAACAACAACAACAACAACAACAACAACAACAACAACAACAACAACAACAACAATAACAACAACAACAACTACAACAACTACAACAATCATCCCAACAACAATAACAACCGCAACAACAACAATAATCAGAAGCAGCTATGCCAAAGGTGTGAAAAGTATCACTCGGGGTTCTGCACCAAATTTTGCAACAAGTGTAAAAGAAATGGTCATAGCGCGGCGAAATGTGAGGTCTATGGACCAGGGGTTAACAGAACCAAAGGAACAAATGGTGTCAGAACGAGTAATGGCGGAGCAAGTAGTGTCGGAGCAAGTTATGCCAATGTAGTTTGTTATAAATGTGGAAAACCGGGCCACATTATTAGAAATTGCCCGAACCAGGAGAACACGAATGGACAAGGCCGCGAAAGAGTTTGCAATATTAATGCGGCAGAGGCACAGGAAGACCCGGAGCTTGTTACGGGTACGTTTCTTATTGACAATAAATCTGCTTACGTTTTATTTGATTCGGGTGCGGATAGAAGCTATATGAGTAGAGATTTTTGTGCTAAATTAAGTTGTCCATTGACGTCGTTGGATAGTAAATTTTTACTCGAATTAGCAAACGGTAAATTAATTTCAGCAGATAATATATGCCGGAATCGAGAAATTAAACTGGGTAGCGAAATATTTAAGATTGATTTGATACCAGTAGAGTTAGGGAGTTTTGATGTAATAGTTGGCATGGACTGACTGAAGAAGGTGAAAGCAGAGATCGTATGTTATAAAAATGCAATTCGCATTGTACGAGAAGAAGGAGAACCCTTAATGGTGTACGGAGAAAAGGGCAACATGAAGCTACATCTTATTAGTAATTTGAAGGCACAAAAACTAATAAGAAAAGGTTGCTATGTTGTTCTAGCACACATCGAGAAAGTACAAACTAAAGAAAAGAGCATCAATGATGTTCCCGTCGCAAAAGAATTTCCCAATGTATTTCCGAAAGAATTACCGGGAATACCTCCACATCGATCTGTTGAATTTCAAATAGATCTTGTACCAGGAGCTGCACCAATAGCTCGTGCTCCTTATAGACTCGCACCCAGCGAGATGAAAGAACTGTAAAGCCAACTGCAAGAACTATTAGAACGTGGTTTCATTCGACCAAGCACATCACCATGGGGAGCACCTGTTTTGTTTGTCAAGAAGAAGGATGGTACATTTAGGTTGTGTATTGACTACAGAGAGTTGAACAAACTTACCATCAAAAACCGTTATCCACTGCCGAGAATTGACGACTTATTTGATCAACTACAAGGCTCGTCGGTTTATTCAAAGATCGATTTACGTTCTGGATATCATCAAATGCGAGTAAAGGAGGATGATATTCCAAAAACTGCTTTTAGGACGCGTTATGGTCATTACGAGTTTATGGTTATGCCGTTTGGATTGACTAATGCACCAGCTGTGTTCATGGACCTTATGAACCGAGTGTGTGGGCCATATCTTGACAAGTTTGTTATTGTTTTCATCGATGACATACTTATTTACTCAAAGAATGATCAAGAGCACGAAGAACATTTGAGAAAAGTGCTAGAAGTATTGAGGAAAGAAAAACTGTACGCTAAGTTTTCAAAGTGTGCATTTTGGTTGGAAGAATTTCAATTTCTCGGTCACATAGTGAACAAAGAAGGTATCCAGGTGGACCCAGCAAAGATCGAAACTGTTGAAAAGTGGGAAACCCTAAAAACTCCGAAGCATATACGTCAATTTTTAGGATTGGCTGGTTACTACAGAAGATTCATCCAAGATTTCTCCAAAATAGCAAAACCCTTGACTGCATTAACGCATAAAGGGAAGAAATTTGAATGGAAGGATGAACAAGAGAAGGCGTTTCAATTATTGAAGAAAAACCTAACTATGGCACCTATATTGTCATTGCCTGAAGGGAATGATGATTTTGTGATTTATTGTGATGCATCAAAGCAAGGTCTCGGTTGTGTGTTAATGCAACGGACGAAGGTGATTGCTTATGCGTCTAGACAATTGAAGATTCACGAACAAAATTATACGACGCATGATTTGGAATTAGGCGCGGTTGTTTTTGCATTAAAGACTTGGAGGCACTACTTATATGGGGTCAAAAGTATTATATATACCGACCACAAAAGTCTTCAACACATATTTAATCAGAAACAACTGAATATGAGGCAGCGTAGGTGGATTGAATTGTTGAATGATTACGACTTTGAGATTCGTTACCACCCGGGGAAGGCAAATGTGGTACTCGACGCCTTTGAGCAGAAAGGACAGAGAACCCATTCGAGTAAAATCTATGAATATAATGATTCACACTAACCTTACTACTCAAATAAAGGAGGCGCAACAAGGAGTTTTAAAAGAGGGAAATTTAAAGGATGAAATACCCAAAGGATCGGAGAAGCATCTTAATATTTGGGAAGACGGAACCCGGTATAGGGCTGAAAGAATTTGGGTACCAAAATTTGGAGATATGAGAGAAATGGTACTTAGAGAAGTTCATAAAACCAAATACTCAATACATCCTGGAACGGGGAAGATGTACAAGGATCTTAAGAAACATTTTTGGTGGCCAGGTATGAAAGCCAATATTGCTAAATATGTAGGAGAATGTTTGACGTGTTCTAAGGTCAAAGCTGAACATCAGAAACCATCAGGTCTACTACAACAACCTGAAATCCCGGAATGGAAATGGGAAAACATTACCATGGATTTCATTACTAAATTGCCAAGGACTGCAAGTGGTTATGATACTATTTGGGTAATAGTTGATCATCTCACCAAGTCAACACACTTCCTGCCAATAAGAGAAGATGACAAGATGGAGAAGTTAGCACGACTGTATTTGAAGGAAGTCGTCTCCAGACATGGAATACCAATCTCTATTATCTCTGATAGGGATGGCAGATTTATTTCAAGATTCTGGCAGACATTACAGCAAGCATTGGGAACTCGTCTAGACATGAGTACTGCCTATCATCCACAAACTGATGGGCAGAGCGAAAGGACGATACAAACGCTTGAAGACATGCTACAAGCTTGTGTTATTGATTTCGGAAACAGTTGGGATCGACATCTACCGTTAGCAGAATTTTCCTACAACAACAGCTACCATTCAAGCATTGAGATGGCACCGTTTGAAGCACTTTATGGTAGAAAGTGCAAGTCTCTGATTTGTTGGAGTGAAGTGGGGGATAGACAGATTACGGGTCCGGAGATAATACAAGAAACTACCGAGAAAATCATCCAAATTCAACAAAGATTGAAAACCGCCCAGAGTCGAAAAAAGAGCTACGCGGACAGTAAAAGAAAAGATATAGAGTTTGAAATTGGAGAAATGGTCATGCTTAAGGTTTCACCTTGGAAAGGCGTTGTTCGATTTGGTAAACGGGGGAAACTAAATCCAAGGTACATTGGACCATTCAAGATTATAGATCGTGTCGGACCAGTAGCTTACCAACTAGAGCTACCTCAACAACTCGCGGCTGTACATAACACTTTCCACGTCTCAAATCTGAAGAAATGTTTTGCTAAAGAAGATCTCACTATTCCGTTGGACGAAATCTAAATCAATGAAAAACTTCAATTCATTGAAGAACCCGTCGAAATAATGGATCGTGAGGTTAAGAGGCTTAAACAAAACAAGATACCGATTGTTAAGGTTCGATGGAATGCTCGTAGAGGACCCGAGTTCACCTGGGAGCGTGAAGATCAGATGAAGAAGAAATACCCGCATTTATTTCCAGAAGATACGTTAACACCTCCAACTACTTAAAATTTCAGGACGAAATTTATTTAACGGGTAGGTACTGTAGTGACCCGAACTTTTCCATGTTTATATATATATATTAAATGAAATTGTTATTTACATGATTAAGTGTTTCCAACATGTTAAGTAATCAAAATTGTTAAGACTTGATTAATTGAAATAGGTTTCATATAGACAATTGACCACCCAAGTTGACCGATGATTCACGAACGTTAAAACTTGTAAAAACTATACGATGACATATATATGGTTATATATATAGTTAACATGATTTTATTATAAGTATGTATCTCATTAGGTATTTTAACAATGAGTTATATACATAAAAATGAGACTATTAATTTAGGAAACTCGAAAACGATATATATAACGATTATCGTTATAACAACGTCTTACTAGGTACATATGAATCATATCAAGATATTGATACACTTGGTTAATTATGTTAAATGATAAGTAAATATATTATTAAGTGTATTAACAATGAAATAAATATGTAAAAATAAGACTACTAACTTAATGATTTCGAAACGAGACATATATGTAACGATTATCGTTGTAACGACATTTAACTCTATATATATCATACTAAGATATATTATATATCATAATATCATGATAATATAACAATTTAACATCTCATTTGTTATAATAAACAATGGGTTAACAACATTTAACAAGATCGTTAACCTAAAAGTTTCAAAACAACATTTACATGTAACGACTAACGATGACTTAACGACTCAGTTAAAATGTATATACATGTAGTGTTTTAATATGTATTCATACACTTTTTAAAGAGTTCAAGACACTTATCAAAATACTTCTACTTAACAAAAATGCTTACAATTACATCCTCGTTCAGTTTCATCAACAATTCTACTCGTATGCACCCGTATTCGTACTCGTACAATACACATCTTTTAGATGTATGTACTATTGGTATATACACTCCAATGATCAGCTCTTAGCAGCCCATGTGAGTCACCTAACACATGTGGGAACCATCATTTGGCAACTAGCATGAAATATCTCATAAAATTACAAAAATATGAGTAATCATTCATGACTTATTTACATTAAAACAAAATTACATATCCTTTATATCTAATCCATACACCAACGACCAAAAACACCTACAAACACTTTCATTCTTCAATTTTCTTCATCTAATTAATCTTTCTCAAGTTCTATCTTCAAGTTCTAAGTGTTCTTCATAAATTCCAAAAGTTCTAGTTTCATAAAATCAAGAATACTTCCAAGATTGCAAGTTTACTTCCAAGTTTTCTAAATCCATTCCAAGTAATCATCCAAGATAAAGAAACCTTTGTTACTTACAGTAGGTTATCTTTCTAATACAAGGTAATAATCATATTCAAACTTTAATTCAATTTCTATAACTATAACAATCTTATTTCGAGTGGAAATCTTACTTGAAATTGTTTTCGTGTCATGATTCTGCTTCAAGAACTTTCAAGCCATCCAAGGATCCTTTGAAGCTAGATCTATTTTTCTCATTTCCAGTAGGTTTATCCAAGGGACTTGAGGTAGTAATGATGTTCATAACATCATTCGATTCATACATATAAAGCTATCTTATTCGAAGGTTTAAACTTGTAATCACTAGAACATAGTTTAGTTAATTCTAAACTTGTTCGCAAATAAAAGTTAATCCTTCTAACTTGACTTTTAAAATCAACTAAACACATGTTCTATATCTATATGATATGCTAACTTAATTATTTAAAACCTGGAAACACGAAAAACACCGTGAAACCGGATTTACGCCGTCGTAGTAACACCGCGGGCTGTTTTGGGTTAGTTAATTAAAAACTATGATAAACTTTGATTTAAAATTTGTTATTCTGGGAAAATGATTTTTATTATGAACATGAAACTATATCCAAAAATTATGGTTAAACTCAAAGTGGAAGTATGTTTTCTAAAATGGTCATCTAGACGTCGTTCTTTCGACTGAAATGACTACCTTTACAAAAACGACTTGTAACTTATTTTTCTGACTATAAACCTATACTTTTTCTATTTAGATTCATAAAATAGAGTTCAATATGAAACCATAGCAATTTGATTCACTCAAAACGGATTTAAAATGAAGAAGTTATGGGTAAAACAAGATTGGATAATTTTTCTCATTTTAGCTACGTGAAAATTGGTAACAAATCTATTCCAACCATAACTTAATCAACTTGTATTGTATATTATGTAATCTTGAGATACCATAGACACGTATACAATGTTTCGACCTATCATGTCGACACATCTATATATATTTCGGAACAACCATAGACACTCTATATGTGAATGTTGGAGTTAGCTATACAGGGTTGAGGTTGATTCCAAAATATATATAGTTTGAGTTGTGATCAATACTGAGATACGTATACACTGGGTCGTGGATTGATTCAAGATAATATTTATCGATTTATTTCTGTACATCTAACTGTAGACAACTAGTTGTAGGTTACTAACGAGGACAGCTGACTTAATAAACTTAAAACATCAAAATATATTAAAAGTGTTGTAAATATATTTTGAACATACTTTGATATATATGTATATATTGTTATAGGTTCGTGAATCAACCAGTGGCCAAGTCTTACTTCCCGACGAAGTAAAAATCTGTGAAAGTGAGTTATAGTCCCACTTTTAAAATCCAATATTTTTGGGATGAGAAAACATGCAGGTTTTATAAATGATTTACAAAATAGACACAAGTACGTGAAACTACATTCTATGGTTGAATTATCGAAATCGAATATACCCCTTTTTATTAAGTCTGGTAATCTAAGAATTAGGGAACAGACACCCTAATTGACGCGAATCCTAAAGATAGATCTATTGGGCCTAACAAACCCCATCCAAAGTACTGGATGCTTTAGTACTTCGAAATTTATATCATATCCGAAGGGTGTCCCGGAATGATGGGGATATTCTTATATATGCATCTTGTTAATGTCGGTTACCAGGTGTTCATCATATGAATGATTTTTATCTCTATGTATGGGATGTGTATTGAAATATGAAATCTTGTGGTCTATTATTAGGATTTGATATATATAGGTTAAACCTATAACTCACCAACATTTTTGTTGACGTTTAAAGCATGTTTATTCTCAGGTGAATACTAAGAGCTTCCGCTGTTGCATACTAAAATAAGGGCAAGATTTGGAGTCCATGTTTGTATGATATTGTGTAAAAACTGCATTCAAGAAACTGATTTCGATGTAACATATTTGTATTGTAAACCATTATGTAATGGTCTTGTGTAAACAGGATATTTTAGATTATCATTATTTGATAATCTACATAAAGCTTTTTATACCTTTATTTATGAAATAAAGGTTATGGTTTGTTTTAAAAATGAATGCAGTCTTTGAAAAACGTCCATTTAGAGGTCAAAACCTCGCAACGAAATCAATTAATATGGAACGTTTTTAATCAATAAGAACGTGACATTTCAGTTGGTATCCGAGCGTTGGTCTTAGAGAACCAGAAAATTTGCATTAGTGTGTCTTATCGAGTTTGTTAGGATGCATTAGTGAGTCTGGACTTCGACAGTGTTTTCTTTAAAAATGATTGCTTAACATTTTTGTTGGAAACTATATATTATTAACATGTATATATTATGTGATATATTAATCTCTTAACATGTTTGATATTGTGTGATAGATGTCTACCTCTATCACAAATCCCATTGACTCACCTAATAATAACGAAGAGTCGAATATATATTGGACTGATTCACAAGTTCTCGAAGAAGAACCGGAAGAAGAATCAGAACTGGAAGAAGAATCAGAACCGGAAGAGGAGGAACCGGAGGAGGAAATAGAACCGGTGGGGGAAATAATAAAATGGTTAAGTAAAAGAAAATCCTCAACCAACCGACCAAGGTTAATTATGGTCAATGGTGTTTCCGCCAAGGAAGCAAAATATTGGGAGGATTACCAATTCTCCGATGAATCGGATTCCGACGAGAATTCCGATGATGTTATAGAAATTACCCCAACTGAATTTAAAAAGGTAAAAGAAAATAATAAGGGAAAGGGCATAAAAACAGAGAAATCTAATTCCAACCCCGATGAATTTTATATGTATCGTCAACCCCCGAAGCCCTTAAGTTGTAACAATGACCCAGGAACCTCTAAACCACCAGGTTTTTCTAAACCGTTGTGGAAAACGACAGTTCGTATTAGGGGAACATCATATATCCCTAGAAACATGACAAAACGAACCAAAACCGAAGAAGAAGAAACGAGCGAGTCGGAATAAGATAGTTGTATTCGTGTGGTGTAATATATGTAATATAGTGTGCTTATGCTTTATGATATATGTAAAAATTGCTTGTATTAATAAGTATTTTTTTTTTATGAATCTAACTCTTGTCTATTTTACAGTATAAAAACACAAAATGGATAGACAACCCAATATTTTAAGAGACCTACCCGGAGACATGATTGATGAAATCTTGTCTAGAGTCGGTCAGAATTCTTCAGCACAACTATTTACGGCGAAATCAGTTTGTAAGACATTCGAAGAACGTTCCAAGAATGTCTTGGTTTATAAGAGACTTTCGTTTGAAAGATGGGGGATATCACATTGGGAAACCCATAAGTTACGATGTGTTTACTTTGACGCATATATTGCGGGGAACCCAAATGCTATTTTACGCAACGGGTTAAGAAATTATTTTGACTTAATGTATCCGAATATAGGACTTCATGATTTAGAAAAAGCGGCTAACATGCAACATAAAGAAGCATGCTATGCTTACAGGTTAGTAATGTTTGCTTCTCACCAAAGTGAAAAAAAGAACATCGGGCTACAACTATTAAACAAAACGTTCCCACAAGTGACGGAGTCGGTAATTGGGGTAAGAAATGAGGTTTTTAGGTTATTACGAGACTGTTGGCCAATACGTAACCCTCATCCCTTTTACGACGTTACAACACGCTGTCTTATCAACGGCCATAACGGTTATGTTCCACAAGACCAAGGATGGGAAGTAGTCCTAGTAAAACCAGAATGCATGACTTGTTTCTGGACGTATGAATTACGTGTATTTATTGCCTTTGCTGAACGACTTGTGTACTAGCTAGAATTATCTTCACAACTATCTTGTATCAAAGTTATTGTGTGCTATATTTCATGCTTTATGTAAAATAAGCGGTATTGTAAGTTTGTAAAATATTGTATAAAAGTTTGAACGCGAAATATTATTATAATCAGTTTTTCATATAGAATTGTAGTAGTTGAATTGTATATTAGCTACTAAGTATGAATTTAACGGGTAGGTACTACCCGAATTTAAACTTATAAAATGCTAATATGAAGAAAAAGCTTTTATAAATGAGTTCATATTATGCTACGAAATACTATTAACTACTCTTAATATTCTGTATGATTAACTTGTTCCATTTGACTATTTTGAAGGAAATGGCACCGACTGCTCGACACACCGTGAATTTGAATGAAGAGGAATTCCGTACTTTTATAGCTTCAAACATAGCCGCAGTAAAGGCTGCGCTACATACCAACAATAACCTTGGATCTAGCAGTACAGGAAATCGTGTAGGATGCACCTACAAAGAATTCACTTCCTGCGAACCTTTGGAATTTGATGGAACCGAAGGACCGATCGGATTGAAACGGTGGACCGAGAAGGCCGATTCGGTGTTTGCCATAAGTAAGTGTACTGAAGAGGACAAAGTGAAGTACGCTACGCATACCTTCACAGGTTCTGCGTTAACATGGTGGAATACCTATCTAGAGCAAGTGGGACAAGATGATGCGTACACACTACCGTGGTCAGCATTCAAGCACTTGATGAACGAGAAGTACCGTCCCAGAACCGAGGTCAATAAGCTCAAGACAGAACTTAGAGGGTTACGAACCCAAGGATTTGATATTACCACGTACGAAAGACGATTCACAAAATTGTGCCTATTGTGTCCGGGAGCGTTCGAAGATGAGGAAGAGAAGATCGACGCGTTTGTGAAAGGATTACCGGAAAGAATCTAAGAAGATATAAGTTCACACGAGCCCGCCTCCATACAACAGGCATGTAGAAAGGCTCACAAACTAGTGAACCAGATTGAGGAAAGAATTAAAGAACAGACGACTGAAGAGGCCAATGTGAAGCAAGTCAAAAGAAAGTGGGAGGAAAACGGTGATAAGAATCACCAATACAACAACAACAGCAATTACAACAATAATCGCAACAACTATCCCAACAATCGCAATATCAATTGCAACTACAACAAACGGCCAAACAACAACAACAACAACAACTACAACAACAACAACAGCAACTACAACAATCATCCCAACAACAATAATAACCGCAACAATAACAACAATCAGAAGCAGCTATGCCAAAGGTGTGAAAAGTATCACTCGGGGTTCTGCACCAAATTTTGCAACAAGTGTAAAAGAAATGGTCATAGCGCGGTGAAGTGTGAGGTCTACGGACCAGGGGTTAACAGAACGAAAGGAACAAATGGTGTCAGAACGAGTAATGGCGGAGCAAGTAGTGTCGGAGGAAGTTATGCCAATGTAGTTTGTTATAAATGTGAAAAACCGGGCCACATTATTAGAAATTGCCTGAACCAGGAGAACACGAATGGACAAGGCCGCGGAAGAGTTTTCAATATTAATGCGGCAGAGGCACAGGAAGACCCGGAACTTGTTACAGGTACGTTTCTTATTGACAATAAATCTGCTTACGTTTTATTTGATTCGGGTGCGGATAGAAGTTATATGAGTAGAGATTTTTGTGCTAAATTAAGTTGTCCATTGACGCCGTTGGATAGTAAATTTTTACTCGAATTAGCTAACGGTAAATTAATTTCAGCAGATAATATATGCCGGAATCGAGAAATTAAACTGGGTAGCGAAATATTTAAGATTGATTTGATACCGGTAGAGTTAGGGAGTTTTATGTAATAGTTGGCATGGACTGGCTGAAGAAGGTGAAAGAAGAGATCGTATGTTATAAAAATGCAATTCGCATTGTACGAGAAGAAGGAGAACCCTTAATGGTGTACGGAGAAAAGGGCAACATGAAGCTACATCTTATTAGTAATTTGAAGGCACAAAAACTAATAAGAAAAGGTTGCTATGGTGTTCTAGCACACGTCGAGAAAGTACAAACTGAAGAAAAGAGCATCAATGATGTTCCCATCGCAAAAGAATTTCCCGATGTATTTCCGAAAGAATTACCGGGATTACCCCCACATCGATCCGTTGAATTTCAAATAGATCTTGTACCAGGAGCTGCACCAATAGCTCGTGCTCCTTACAGACTCGCACCCAGCGAGATGAAAGAACTGCAAAGCCAATTACAAGAACTTTTAGAGCGTGGTTTCATTCGACCAAGCACATCACCGTGGGGAGCTCCTGTTTTGTTTGTCAAGAAGAAAAATGGTACATTAAGGTTGTGTATCGACTACCGAGAGTTGAACAAACTTACCATCAAGAACCGCTACCCACTACCGAGAATCGATGACTTATTTGATCAACTACAAGGCTCGTCTGTTTATTCAAAGATTGACTTACGTTCCGGGTATCATCAAATGCGGGTGAAAGAAGATGATATTCCAAAGACTGCTTTCAGAACACGTTACGGTCATTATGAGTTTATGTTCATGCCGTTTGGTTTAACTAATGCACCAGCTGTGTTCATGGACCTTATGAACCGAGTGAGTGGACCATACCTTTACAAGTTTGTCATTATTTTCATTGATGACATACTTATTTACTCAAAGAATGACCAAGAACACGGTGAACATTTGAGAAAGGTGTTAGAAGTATTGAGGAAGGAAAAATTGTACGTTAAGTTTTCAAAGTGTGCATTTTGGTTGGAAGAAGTTCAATTCCTCGGTCACATAGTGAACAAAGAAGGTATTAAGGTGGATCCGGCAAAGATAGAAACTGTTGAAAAGTGGAAAACCCCGAAAACTCCGAAACACATACGCAAGTTTTTAGGACTAGCTGGTTACTACAGAAGGTTCATCCAAGACTTTTCCAGAATAGCAAAACCCTTGACTGCATTAACGCATAAAGGGAAGAAATTTGAATGGAAGGATGAACAAGAGAAAGCGTTCCAGTTATTGAAGAAAAAGCTAACTACGGCACCTATATTGTCATTGCCTGAAGGGAATGATGATTTTGTGATTTATTGTGACGCATCAAAGCAAGGTCTCGGTTGTGTATTAATGCAACGAACGAAGGTGATTGCTTATGCATCTAGACAATTGAAGATTCACGAGCAAAATTATACGACGCATGATTTGGAATTAGGTGCGGTTGTTTTTGTATTAAAGACTTGGAGGCACTACTTATATGGGGTCAAAAGTATTATATATACCGACCACAAAAGTCTTCAACACATATTTAATCAGAAACAACTAAATATGAGGCAGCGTAGGTGGATTGAATTGTTGAATGATTACGACTTTGAGATTCGTTACCACCCGGGGAAGGCAAATGTGGTAGCCGACGCCTTGAGCAGAAAGGACAGAGAACCCATTCGAGTAAAATCTATGAATATAATGATTCACACTAACCTTACTACTCAAATAAAGGAGGCGCAACAAGGAGTTTTAAAAGAGGGAAATTTAAAGGATGAAATACCCAAAGAATCGGAGAAACATCTTAATATTCGGGAAGACGGAACCTGGTATAGGGCTGAAAGAATTTGGGTACCAAAATTTGGAGATATGAGAGAAATGGCACTTAGAGAAGCTCATAAAACCAGATACTCAATACATCCTGGAACGGGGAAGATGTACAAGGATCTTAAGAAACATTTTTGGTGGCCAGGTATGAAAGCCGATATTGCTAAATATGTAGGAGAATGTTTGACGTGTTCTAAGGTCAAAGCTGAACATCAGAAACCATCAGGTCTACTACAACAACCTGAAATCTCGGAATGGAAATGGGAAAACATTACCATGGATTTCATTACTAAATTGCCAAGGACTGCAAGTGGTTATGATACTATTTGGGTAATAGTTGATCATCTCACCAAGTCAGCACACTTCCTGCCAATAAGAGAAAATGACAAGATGGAGAAGTTAGCACGACTGTATTTGAAGGATGTCATCTCCATACATGGAATACCAATCTCTATTATCTCTGATAGGGATGGCAGATTTATTTCAAGATTCTGGCAGACATTACAGCAAACATTGGGAACTCGTCTAGACATGAGTACTGCCTATCATCCACAAACCGATGGGCAGAGCAAAAGGAAGATACAAACGCTTGAAGACATGCTACGAGCTTGTGTTATTGATTTTGGAAACAGTTGGGATCGACATCTACCGTTAGCAGAATTTTCCTACAACAACAGCTACCATTCAAGCATTGAGATGGCGCCGTTTGAAGCACTTTATGGTAGAAAGTGCATTTCTCCGATTTGTTGGAGTGAAGTGGGGGATAGACAGATTACGGTTCCGGAGATAATACATGAAACTACCGAGAAAATCATCCAAATTCAACAAAGATTGAAAACCGCCCAGAGTCGACAAAAGAGCTACGCGGACAGAAAAAGAAAAGATATAGAGTTTGAAATTGGAGAAATGGTCATGCTTAAGGTTTCACCTTGGAAAGGCGTTGTTCGATTTGGTAAACGGGGGAAACTAAATCCAAGGTACATTGGACCATTCAAGATTATAGATCGTGTCGGACCAGTAGCTTACCAACTGGAGCTACCTCAACAACTCGCGGCTGTACATAACACTTTCTACGTCTCAAATTTGAAGAAATGTTTTGCTAAAGAAGATCTCACTATTTCGTTGGACGAAATCCAAATCAATAAAAAACTTCAATTCATTGAAGAACCCGTCGAAATAATGGATCGTGAGGTTAAGAGACTTAAACAAAACAAGATACCGATTGTTAAGGTTCGATGGAATGCTCGTAGAAGACCCGAGTTCACCTGGGAGCGTGAAGATCAGATGAAGAAGAAATACCCGCATTTATTTCCAGAAGATACGTCAACACCTCCAACTACTTAAAATTTCGGGACGAAATTTATTTAACGGGTAGGTACTGTAGTGACCCGAACTTTTCCATGTTTATATATATATTAAATGAAATTGTTATTTACATGATTAAGTGTTTCCAACATTTTAAGCAATCAAACTTGTTAAGACTTGATTAATTGAAATAGGTTTCATATAGACAATTGACCACCCATGTTGACCGGTGATTCACGAACGTTAAAACTTGTAAAAACTATACGATGACATATACATGGTTATATATATAGTTAACATGATTTTATTATAAGTATGTATCTCATTAGGTATTTTAACAATGAGTTATATACATAAAAATGAGACTATTAATTTAAGAAACTCGAAAACGATATATATAACGATTATCGTTATAACAACGTCTTACTAGGTACATATGAATCATATTAAGATATTGATACACTTGATTAATTATGTTAAATGATAAGTAAATATATTATTAAGTGTATTAACAATGAAATACATATGTAAAAATAAGACTACTAACGTAATGATTTCGAAACGAGACATATATGTAACGATTATCGTTGTAACGACATTTAACTGTATATATATCATACTAAGATATATTATATATCATAATATAATGATAATATAACAATTTAACATCTCATTTGTTATAATAAACAATGGGTTAACAACATTCAACAAGATCGTTAACCTAAAGGTTTCAAAACAACATTTACATGTAACGACTAACGATGACTTAACGACTCAGTTAAAATGTATATACATGTAGTGTTTTAATATGTATTTATACACTTTTGAAAGACTTCAATACACTTATCAAAATACTTGTACTTAACAAAAATGCTTACAATTACATCCTCGTTCAGTTTCATCAACAATTCTACTCGTATGCACCCGTATTCGTACTCGTACAATACACAGCTTTTAGATGTATGTACTATTGGTATATACACTCCAATGATCAGCTCTTAGCCACCCATGTGAGTCACCTAACACATGTGGGAACCATCATTTGGAAACTAGCATGAAATATCTCATAAAATTACAAAAATATGAGTAATCATTCATGACTTATTTACATGAAAATAAAATTACATATCCTTTATATCTAATCCATACACCAACGACCAAAAACACCTAAAATACTTTCATTCTTCAATTTTCTTCATCTAGTTGATCTCTCTCAAGTTCTATCTTCAAGTTCTAAGTGTTCTTCATAAATTCCAAAAGTTCTAGTTTCATAAAATCAAGAATACTTCCAAGATTGCAAGTTTACTTCCAAGTTTTCTAAATCCATTCTAAGTAATCATCCAAGATCAAGAAACCTTTGTTACTTACAGTAGGTTATCTTTCTAATACAAGGTAATAATGATATTCAAACTTTAATTCAATTTCTATAACTATAACAATCTTATTTCGAGTGGAAATCTTACTTGAAATTGTTTTCGTGTCATGATTCTGCTTCAAGAACTTTCAAGCCATCCAAGGATTCTTTGAAGCTAGATCTATTTTTCTCATTTCCAGTAGGTTTATCCAAGGAACTTGAGGTAGTAATGATGTTCATAACATCATTCGATTCATACATATAAAGCTATCTTATTCGAAGGTTTAAACTTGTAATCACTAGAACATAGTTTAGTTAATTCTAAACTTGTTCGCAAATAAAAGTTAATCCTTCTAACTTGACTTTTAAAATCAACTAAACACATGTTCTATATCTATATGATATGCTAACTTAATGATTTAAAACCTGGAAACACGAAAAACACCGTAAAACGGGATTTACGCCGTCGTAGTAACACCGCGGGCTGTTTTGGGTTAGTTAATTAAAAACTATGATAAACTTTGATTTAAAATTTGTTATTCTGGGAAAATTATTTTTATTATGAACATGAAACTATATCCAAAAATTATGGTTAAACTCAAAGTGGAATTATGTTTTCTAAAATGGTCATCTAGACGTCGTTCTTTCGACTGAAATGACTACCTTTACAAAAATGATTTGTAACTTATTTTTCTGACTATAAACCTATACTTTTTCTGTTTAGATTCATATAGTAGAGTTCAATATGAAACTATAGCAATTTGATTCACTCAAAACGGATTTAAAATGAAGAAGTTATGGGTAAAACAAGATTGGATAATTTTTCTCATTTTAGCTACGTGAAAATTGGTAACAAATCTATTCCAACCATAACTTAATCAACTTGTATTATATATTATGTAATCTTGAGATACCATAGACACGTATACAATGTTTCGACCTATCATGTCGACACATCTATATATATTTCGGAACAACCATAGACACTCTATATGTGGATGTTAGAGTTAGCTATACAGGGTTGAGGTTGATTCCAAAATATATATAGTTTGAGTTGTGATCAATACTGAGATACGTATACACTGGGTCGTGAATTGATTCAAGATAATATTTATCGATTTATTTCTGTACATCTAACTGTGGACAACTAGTTGTAGGTTACTAACGAGGACAGCTGACTTAATAAACTTAAAACATCAAAATATATTAAAAGTGTTGTAAATATATTTTGAACATACTTTGATATATATGTATATATTGTTATAGGTTCTTGAATTAACCAGTGGCCAAGTCTTACTTCCCGACGAAGTAAAAATCTGTGAAAGTGAGTTATAGTCCCACTTTTAAAATCTAATATTTTTGGGATGAGAATACATGCAGGTTTTATAAATGATTTACAAAATAGACACAAGTACGTGAAACTACATTCTATGTTTGAATTATCGAAATCGAATATGCCCTTTTTATTAAGTCTGATAATCTAAGAATTAGGGAACAGACACCCTAATTGACGTGAATACTAAAGATAGATCTATTGGGCCTAACAAACCCCATCCAAAGTACCGGATGCTTTAGTACTTCGAAATTTATATCATATCCGAAGGGTGTCCCGGAATGATGGGGATATTCTTATATATGCATCTTGTTAATGTCGGTTACCAGGTGTTCATCATATGAATGATTTTTATCTCTATGTATGGGATGTGTATTGAAATATGAAATCTTGTGGTCTATTATTATGATTTGATATATATAGGTTAAACCTATAACTCACCAACATTTTTGTTGACGTTTAAAGCATGTTTATTCTCAGGTGAATACTAAGAGCTTCCGCTGTTGCATACTAAAATAAGGACAAGATTTGGAGTCCATGTTTGTATGATATTGTGTAAAAACTGCATTCAAGAAACTGATTTCGATGTAACATATTTGTATTGTAAACCATTATGTAATGGTCGTGTGTAAACAGGATATTTTAGATTATCATTATTTGATAATCTACGTAAAGCTTTTTAAACCTTTATTTATGAAATAAAGGTTATGGTTTGTTTTAAAAATGAATGCAGTCTTTGAAAAACGTCTCATATAGAGGTCAAAACCTCGCAATGAAATCAATTAATATGGAACGTTTTTAATCAATAAGAACGGGACATTTCAGAGTTGTAGTCAACTTTTTAAAACGTCTTTTTGCTAGGTTTGGAACACCGAAAGCTTTAATAAGTGATCGGGGTACTCATTTTTGTAATAATCAACTTGAGAAAGTTCTTAAAAGATATGGAGTAACTCATAAAATCTCCACTGCTTATCATCCACAAACAAGTGGACAAGTTGAAAATACTAACCGACCTTTAAAACGTATTCTAGAGAAAACCGTAGGATCAAATCCGAAGGAATGGTCCATTAAATTGGAGGAGGCACTCTGGGCTTTTAGAACAGCCTACAAAACTCCAATTGGAACCACACCTGTTAAACTCGTTTATGAAAAAGCATGTCATCTTCCAGTAGAAATTGAACACAAAGCATTTTGGGCTTTGAAGACATGTAATCTTGATTTACATGAAGCCGGACGTCTACGGTTAAGTCAATTAAACGAATCAGAAGAATTGAGACATAAAGCATACGAAAATTCATTAATCTATAAGGAAAGAACGAAGAAATGGCATGATAAAAGAATCAGAAGTTCAAAAGAATTTAAAGAAGGAGACAGAGTTCTTCTTTTCAATTCACGATTCAAGCTATTTCCTGGAAAAATTGAAATCAAGATGGTCTGGACCATTCATAATCAAAAGAGTTTTCCCGTACGGAACAATAGAATTAATAAATTCAAATGGGATTGAATTTAAAGTTAATGGTCACAGAGTTAAACATTACATAGATAATCCAATGGAAGTTGAAGATAAAGTTAATCACAATTTCGACACCACAGCTAACTAAGTGTAGGGAGAATCAAGTCTTTAAAAGATAATATGTATTTCTGTTAGAGTTAGATATTCTATTTTTGTGTAGTTCTCGAGAATGGAATCCGAATGGTCTTTCCCTAGCAGACCCTAAAGAACTAGTCTTCTCCCCCCATTCTGAATTTTTATTTTTTTAGGTTTTACAAGATGAAGAATTTCTTTGATCTGAACCATGGTCTAATGCTACACGCTTTGATCACTAAACGTAATAATGACACCCTTCCGAGTGACCTGGTGTCAGTAATAAGAGCCAAATTGGACGGAGTAAGAAAAGAACTCAGAAACGATCATAATAAGTTACATTTTGGTAAAGGAAAATCAAAATCCGAAGCGAAAAGAAGAGCACGACACCTTGAAAGACGTCACAAATGCGGAAAATGGTCACACGAAGGAAAATGCTCGAAGAATCAGACATATTCCAATACCTATTTCGTTACTTTATGTAGAGAAGGACCGTTCATATGTTTCGAAGAAAAATCGTTGAATGCTCGAGGTTACGCCTATGTAGCTATGGAAAACTAATTAGTCCGACTATCTTATGAGTGGGCTAAAGCAGGTCACTGAGAATTCTTTCTCACAGGTAAGTATGTACAGTTTTTATTTTTATTTTATTGCTTTTAACCTTTTGATATTAAACGCTAAATTGTTCGCTATAAAGTATTAAATTGATACTCAATAAAATTAGGTTTTGTAACCGAAATTATTGATATCATACAAAAATTTATTACATCACTGCGAAATTTACCGTTTATTCTTAAGGTATAAATATCTTTAATCAATCAACCCAAAATATTTCAGAAATTCGTCAGGAGTAAAACTAGGTAATATAGCCGAAATTACTTTACCGAAAAGAGGGGCGTATATTTTTGATAATATTTGATTGATAAAAGTAGGATAAAAGACCAAAAAGATTTTTAATTTTATTTTTACTTGTTTTTAAAATTAATATTAAATTATTATTGTAAACTTTTTAAAATCAATATATTTAAGTTTGTAAATATTTGAAACATTAATGTTTTTAATATAAGTTTGTATGTATAAAAACAAAAATATAATATTAAGTTTGGTGTGAATTTTTAAAATTTTAATAATATGAATTTTTAATTTTATGCATTTTAAATTTAAGTTTGGTGTGAATTTAAAAACAAAAATTTACTTTATTTCGTTAAGTTAAAAATTGATTTTTAAAATTCGTCGTGAGTTGAAAACTAGGTCGTTGAACCAAAATTGCTCTACCCAAGGGAGGGACGAGAACTTTTATTATCATTATTTTTAATCTTATTGAATTAAAGTATGCCAAAAACATTTAAAAATCCTAAAAATCTTTACTTTTAAAACCGCGCTTAAAAAAAATGACAAATTTTAAATTTTGTCGAAGGACGGACTAGGACAACGATCCGAAACACCCTCACTCCTAAAAAGAAACAAAATTTTAAATTTTATTAATTTATTTTTTAAAAGTTATAAGTTTTTTTTAAAAAAAAAAACCAAAAGTTACTGTACCCTAACCCCATGCGATCGCATGGGATTTGGCCTTAGAATCCATGCGATCGCATGGAGCTGGAAAATTGGCCAGGAACAAAAGTTCCAGCGGGTCTGTTTCTGCACTCCACCACACACACATACACACGAACACTCTCCAAAATTCTCTCAAATTTCATCATTTTTCCACCAAAATTCACCAAATTTCTCGCTACTATCCGCTCTAAACATGAATTTGTTAAGAAATTTATCAAAAAGGGTAACAATTTCATCCCTAAACCTCTTTAAATTTGATTTTTAGTGTTCTTGAGCTATATTTTACCTAATTTGATTTTGTTAATTTCTAGTGAAATTAGTGTTAAATTGTTAGTATTTTATGCATCTATAACCTAGATTGATGCTATTTAACATGATTTGAAGCCAAAAACTTCAAAAATTTTAGGAATATAGGGTTTGTGTTCTTGAGCAAATTGGGGCTTTTTGATATAAACAGGTTATGGCCAATTTTTGTCATGAATTATTGCTAAATTAAGTAGTGTAACATGTTTAGGTAGCTAAATGATCCAAACTTTGATCCTAAACATGATTTTTGAGAATTAAAGTGGACTTTTTAGGTCCAAAATTCATGAACTTGATTAATTTGATATAATTGCCATTTGAGACTTGTTTAATTGCTAGTAATGACTATTTTGACATGTTATTTGAGTTAAATGCTTATGAACTTTATATACATTTTCATATATGCTTATTTGAAAAAGTGTAGAATTGTAAAAATTGTGAAAATATGTATAGGTTTAATTTTGATTTAACATGTTATTGTAATTGTGTTAATTTGTTATTTTGCTAACACTAATGCATATTTAGATGCATAAATTTTGTGTTTAATGTGTTTTGCAGAGATTTACTAATACTGAAACTGGAGGTTCATCATCATCATCTAGACGACCTGCTCCAGAACCTGAACCAGAAATGCAATACGAGCCCGAACAAGAACCACAACAGGAACCACAACAACAACCTGATCAACACGTACCTTATTATGATCTGCTACAATTTGTTGATTCCTTTATAGTATTTCCGATACATCCGCCAGTAGAATAACCAACGATTCCTGAACACACGTTGCATCCTAATCTGAGATTCGATAGAAGCTGGAGGGATTACCCGGCATATCAAAGTAACAAATTCAAACTGATACCGAAAAAAGTAGAAGTGCCAAGGGTAATTGATTGGGATCCTTTGGAAAGGGTCCAACTAGCTAACTCAGTTAGGGAGCATCTGATCCAAAGGTATGGCAGTTCTTTTTTTACCGATTGGGAAGGTCTATTCACCATTCGTAGGCCTGTATATAAGGAATGGTGTGTTGAGCTGATGAGTACTATAGCATTAAATGTAGATGTAGATAGATTAGATGATAGAAGTTTTCTTAGATTTATACTTGGCCGTAGGATGTACAGGATGTCCATGCTGGACATGGCCAGGGCTTTACAGATATATACTCCTGGTGAATTACTACTACCCGATTGTATGAATTTGATTTATCATGGTGAAAGGGTAGATAGGAATTTTAACGCGAATGCCATCTGGAGGCGTATGTCAAACTATAATGTTTTTACGCTGGGAGGAAAACACTCCTACTTACATATTAACAACGCCGAACTTCGTATAATTCATAGATTTCTGGCTAACTCGATTACACAGAGAGGTCACAACAATGAGAAAATGACCTTACATGATTTATTTTACCTAAAGTGTATTTGAGACCCAAGAAGCTTTGTTAATATCCCCTACTGTGTTGGTTTTTATTTGTCTAAGATGGTGGAAGGAATACAGGAAGGGGGGATTATAGGAGGAGGTATTTTTGTTACTCTCATTGGAGAGTATTTAGGTGTAGATAGGGACCAAGGGGATCCACTTTTGGAATATAGGGAACAGGTTGAGCCTTTAGGATTGAAGGTCTATCAGGGTGCTAAGGTATTAAAGAGCAGAAGCAACCAGCCAGTACCCTATAAAGGTAGTCATCCTCAGGTAGAGAGAGTTTCAGATGAGGAAATGGAGGAAGCAGATGACATTAGGGATGTCATTAGGGAGGCTATGACTGACGTTTACCAGCGTGTAGATGAGGTAGATATGAAAAATG